>NC_141154.1:134659816-134965949 GCF_053477565.2 Lygodium microphyllum | reverse complement strand
AGCACAACTTAGATTATCCAGTGAGCTTTGCTAGTAGACAACTCACTGAGACGGAGATGAACTACTCGACAATAGAAAGAGAGGGATTAGCCATGGTGTTCACTGTGAAGAAATTCCAGCATTATCTATTGGCCACACCCTTTATCTTTTTCGTGGACTATCAAGCCCTGCTCTATTTAGTAAACAAACCTTGTGCTACAGGACGCATAGCTTGATGGCTCCTCCTGCTTCTAGAGTTTGGTTTCTCCGTGGTACTACGAAAGGGAAAACAACATTACATGGCTGATCACATGTTACGCATCCCCACAGGAGAAGCTGTTGGACAAGGCATTGTTGATGAGTTACCTGACGCCCACCTATTCCACCTGTCCAGCGAGAGAGATTTATTTAAGGTTGATCTAATGCCATATTGGGCGGACGACATAGTCCAAGTGCTTGAGCACGGACTACATTAGCGACCAATAGAAAAAGCCCAACTTAGGCGCTTGATCTTGAAGATCCAGCCCTACCAGCTGATTGCAGGCCAACTCTATAGGCTGGGGCAAGATGGATTGCTGCGTAGATGCGTGTCTAAGCATGAGATGCATGATGTGCTCTCGGAGGCACACATCGGCATTGCGAGAGGATACTTTAGTGGAGACACGATAGCACGGAAGGTGCTGCAATCTCAACTATGGTGGCCCATGCTTTTCCGCGACGCCAAGCGATTCGTCAAGTATTGTGACGAGTGTCAATGGACAAAAGTCCCGATTCACAAGGATCAAATGGAGTTGACCCCAATTATTGCTCGCCAACCCTTCGAAAAATGGGGAATCGACTTCATAAGACCCATCAGTTCTGCGGCGCAGTACTCACAAGCCAAGTACATCATTGTGGCCACAGATTACCTCATGAAATTGGCAGAGGCAAGAGCCACCTGCGGCGCAGTACTCACAAGCCAAGTACACCATTGTGGCCACGGATTACCTCATGAAATTGGCAGAGGCAAGAGCCACACGAAAAAATGACGCTAGGACTACTGCCAAGTTCTTATGGGAGCAAGTGATCGCGCGATTCGGCTGCCCCATCGAGCTAGTCAGTGACCAGGGCACGCACTTCATCAACGAAGTGATAACGCATCTTCTGTCCATCTTTCTCATTATCCATTGCAAATCATCTCCATACTACCCTCAAGCAAACGGTCAGGCAGAATCCACGAATAAGATTCTCGTCAATGTCTTGACCAAAGTAGTCTCAGCCTCACGAAGCGATTGGGACAACAAACTTATGGCGGCTTTGTGGGCTTACCGTACAACTTATAAAACGACTGTCGGTCAAACCCTGTTCAGGTTGACCTATGGAACAGAAGCAATCCTACCCTTAGAGTTCTTTGTTCCTAGCTTGAGAATATCCCTTCAAGAACAATGGGAAGGGAAGGAGGCATGGACGCAATGCCTGGTCGAGCTCGAATGCCTCTCAGAGACCCGTCTTCTAGCCACCCATGCACTTATATGTGAGAAGGCCCATCGCAAGAGTTGGTTTGACAAGCATGTCAAGCAGCGCGACTTTGAATAGGGTGACTTAGTGCTCCTCTACTCCGTTAAGGGACAAAAACAGAAAATGAAATTTCGAGGCCTTGGACCCTTCAAAGTTTGTGCAATCAGTCGCACAGGCAATGTGAACTCGAAACCTTAGACGGTGAAGGAATAGGCTTCTTCAATGGCAGTCATGTCAAGAAGTACTACCCTCCCACCCATCCTTTGCACGAGCCACCGATGTTAGAACCGCCTGTCAAAGTACGAGTGGCCACAATCACTAGGATCGATGATGAGGATGAGGAAGCCGTGGAGCCCGCATACCTCCATATAACGGTCATTGCAAAACAAACCTGCGCTTTCAACGCTTTGATCGATGAGGGAGCAGACTTCAATGTCCTAACTCACGATCATTGGACCAAACTTGGCAGACCACCACTTTAGCCCACGAATGCTAAATTAAGCCCATATGGGGCCCATCTCTACGCACTCCTCGGCAAGTGCAAAGTAGCCATTTCTATAGAGTCTGAGACTGTCGCAATGATTTTTTACGTGTTGCCAAATGCAAAAGCCACAGGCATGGAGTCGCTGCTAGGGCGTACCTTCAAAAAGCAGACTCACTGCAATATTGATTATGAGTCACAGCGCATCCACCTCACAATAGGCAACGTTTGCATTGTCACAGCTTTCAGCAAGGGCTGCGCGACTTCATCACTGTCCGCAAAGCCACCGATAGGATTCTCCATGACCAAATCTACGGAGGGGGTAGTGCGCGGCCGCCACCTCCCAACATTCAGGAATCACAGCCCATAGTAGCAAAACATCAGGCTCAATAGCCTAGATTTCAATGGAAGCCCAAACAGCCGCAACCGCCGCCTAGGAGTCGACACCCCTATCCTCGTAGGACCAAAAACTCTAGCCCTAGGAGGCCAAGACGTAGTCACACAGAAAGCGCCGCATGATCAAGAAACGATGGGTCCCTAAAGCCCTCTTACATGCGCAAGGCTACTACGCGGGAAATACCTGGCTGTGGATCCCTAAGGCCCACACGGCCAACGACACCATTCATACCCCGCCCTCATGCTTGATCAAACTGCGTCCCATAAACCCTCAAAACCACAAGCCACAGTGCTCTCTTGTATCACAACCATCCACCTCATCCATGCCTAGACCCAAGGGAGTTCCACAAGTCTACCGGCCCAAACCACAGGCTCCGTCACAAGAGTCATCACTCGCCGAAGTCAATCTGCCTCCCCAACTCCAACCTGAATGCAGCAGCCCATCCATCATGACTGCTCCCAATCCACTCAACATCCAAACGGCCCAACCACAAACTCACGAACCCTCCCAACCACCCATCTTCGTTATCAAAAGTTCTTGTTCTGTCAAACCTCAACCACCCATCGGCCTTACGCCCTCCTATGAACGAAAATCCTTTCTAGCGCTAGCCACTGACCTTGCTGAGGACACTGGGGATGACATGGTGGATTGTATTAAAAGACTAGATGACACTTTCGTGTCACTCGCACTAAGCTACGACCGCTTGGACTGAGGTCTATTAGAAGAACCCTTTGCAATTGAAGTGCAAAATATGCCTTGCTCTTGGGAAACCTTTGAATTTGCATTCACAAAAGCTTCTCGCTCCACTGGCTGAGTTGATTAACAGCGAAATCTCCAAGGAGTAAGCCATCAAACAGTGCCTTATCACGTCATACAATCCACAAACCACTTTTGCTATCACTGACCAAGAAATCGTGGAGTTATCACACCTCGCTAATACTGGATCACCTTTCTTGAGGCAGTGGTACGCTCTTAGGTTGCAATGGGAAGTTGAAGGATGTCGCATAATGACCAATGCCGAGCAACGCCGCGCCATCAAAATAACAGAGTATGATCCCACTTACATCGCGTCCACCTCGTATAGAGTGTTAACCACTCTTCGGGGCTGACCCATGAAAGAACACCTCAAAGGACACCCCTACCTCGATCGCTTGTTGACCGAGGAAGAGCTACACATTGCTAGCCGTGTTGACTCTGGTGACTTCCTCATAGATGTTCTCACATACATCACGCACGTGGGAATTCGACCCTTTGATTTGGACCGCGCAGCTCAACTGGAATACAATCCAAATTTCTATACTTGGTTCCTTCACAAGTAACTCCTACCCCAACATGCCGAAAGCCCTTAACCTTTTGACCCTCAATCCTAGGAAGGATTCTTCTCAAGATGGAAGGGGAGGGGGTAAGGTGAAATGAATCAGATGAGAAATGAATCAAAGGGGATAAATCAAAGTAAAATTAGTGAAAAGCATAAACAAACGGATGGGGTAGGAAAATGGGCAGGAAAACTTTGAAGTAAAGGGCAAAAAGTCCAAGTCTAAAAAGGAAAATCTACATGGCTTCCTAATGAATTCATTAAAAAAGCATAGAGTTTTTCTTTTCCAGCAATCACCGAATTGATATGTGGAAAGTACTAATGAAAGTTACGATTTATGGCAGGAGCATAAAATGTTGCAGCAAGACCGTGCCCATCGACTCTCATCCACAGAGGAGGAAAGGGAGCAATACCGCATCCATCTAGAGAACCGCGCCTTCAGCCAGCTCAAATTTCGAACCATCCACAACATAGAAGTTGTGGTGGTGGCCAAGGAGGAAGCAGCCAGGAGGGTGGTTGAACAATGCAACCTCACAAAGTATCTTGAAGAGTTCTCGTAGGAGCCGGACCACCTAAAGTGCGTGGAGTTCCTCAGAACATACAACCCAAATCAAGAATGTGGTACTGTGACGGTGGGCAGAGGAGAAGATACAAAGCAGGTACAGGTCCGTTTAGACTCAGCCTTAGTGGAGAAGGCTTTGGGATTGGTATCGAAGACGAAGAGGAAACAAAAAAGGGACATTTATGCCATGCTTAAAATGAAGAAGAAAGATGTGCTCACAAATGACGGCATAAGCATCCACGATATCCCTAACGCAGAAGCTAGGATGTAGGCCAAGCTGATATATGTGCTCTTCTCTAGCCAGCGCTACAATTCATTGATGCATTGAATTAGCATACCTGTGCTGGAGAATGTAGCAGCCCATACCATAGATGAAGTAGATTGGAACGGGTACATGCGAAAAACGATCGATCAGGCAGCCAAAGCATTGGCCCTAGGAAGTGTACCAGCAGGAGGAGAATCTCCAGCCTCTAAAGTTACAGAAAGAAAGAAAGCCTCCTCCAAAGCCTCCTTCATCAGGTATGGAGGTGTCTTGACTGCGCTCATCCAGGAGGCAGTGAAGGAAGCACAGGATGCAGAAGAAGGAGAAGGAGAAATGCCAGAAAGGTTGCCTCCTCACCAAGACAAGGATAGGTCCACCGATAGAATTGAGATAGAAGAAGAAGGGGGGGGACAGACAAGCAAAAAGACAACCAAGAAACCCAAGAAGAAGACAACGCAGAGAAAGAAGAAGGATGATGAAGGTAGAAAGAAGGAGAGAGAAGACTTGGAAAGGGCAAAGAAAGAGTCCCTAAAAGAGGCCAAGGAGAGAGAGAGGATGAAGAGACAAGAGGAGGAGAAGGAAAAAGAAGAATCACAGAAAGCAAAGAAGGCATCGAAACAGGAAGCAGAGGAGAAGAAAAGAAAGGAAAAAGAAGAAAAAGGGAAAAAGAAGGAAGAGCAGAGAAAAGTAGAGGAGGAAAGGAGAAGAAAGGCGGATGAAGAAGAGGAAGAGCTACGAACGAAGGAGGAAGAGGACTTGGCGGAAGCCACATGCGGGTCCATCGAGCAACAAAGCCGAGCAGATGAATTGGGGAACTTGAGCCCGCATAGAGAAGAAGGGCCAGGGTCTAGCACACAGGTGCCGGAGTTTGTGCCACCTCCAGTCCCTGAGGGCAAGGGCAAGGCCCTGATTCATCCAATTCCTACCCTCCTGGTGCCTCCCACTGAATCCACCACCATCACCCCTAGCATCTCGACCAGTGCCCATGTGTCAAATTTCGTGGCGTGGATGCAATATTTCATCAACAAAGACATGACTTAGGGACAGAGCACAGGAACCACGGCCACAGGACAAAAGAGGCCAGCTACTGATGCGGAATCCAGGCAAGAGCCTAAAAGGCAGAAGGTAGAAGCCTCAACCTCACCCATCCACACAATGATGATGCCATCGGCTAACTACGACGAGTACGTCATCGAGCTGCTCTTCCAATTGGAGAAAGCTAAGGAAGAACGCAAGATAGCCGTAGCTAAGTTGGCAGCCGAGAAGGAATCAGTGGCTGCCTTCCAGCTGGATAAAACAAGCATGATAGCCATGCAGTAAAGGGAGATTGTAGATCTCAAACAAGAAATGAAGGCTAAGGATGATAGGGAGGAGCACTGGAGATAGCAACTTGAAAACGAGACACAGGAGCTAGTGAAAATGCAAAGAGAGCACAAGCTCTTGATAGTGCAATACCAGGAGCTCGCTAGGAAATCTGCTTAGGTTGATGCGCTTGTGGCTAAGCTGAATGCCAGGGACAAGGAGAGAAAACAAGGCATAAAGGAGCAGCAAGAGTAGATCGAGCACCTGACAGATCAACTGAACTCTGAAAAAGAAGAGCAAGAGAGGCTGGTCAGGGAGTTGGAAGACCATGAGTAGAAACTCATGATACTAACCCTAAAGCAAGGAGAGAGCTTGGAAGAAATGAACAAAAGAGCAGAGGAGTGGGCTACGCACAATGAAAAGAGGGTGAAGACACTGGCGTGGCACCTTGCTCTGGCAGAGAAGGAGAAAATCATCGCAGAGAGCAAGGAAGAAGCTGCCCAAGTGGCCTTCGGCACTCAACAGAAGGCCTTCCTTGACACCATCCTGGACACCATCCACTCAGCGCAAGGAGAGTCATTGGAGGTGATGCAAAGAAAGCTCGGCATAGCACGTAGAGCCTTACACACTGGATTGCAGATGCCACCCCTACCTGCGGAGGTTAGGCTGAGCTTGGATGAACAACGAAAATACCTATTGTTGGCCGGCCTAACCCCCCAAGAAATCGACACCCTCGGATTCGAAGAAGAAGCACCACAGGGAGAACAGCAGGGGGGAAGCAGAACTTGAAATCGACATGAACCAATTCAGGGATGATGTAGTCCCAAAACCCCCCTTGCCGTGGTCTCAAGAGCCACCACAAGAGGACCCATCTGCGGAAAGAAAAGCTGCCTCTAGGGAAAGACGCAGAAAGCTAGTAGAGGAAGCTAGGAAACAACTGAGAGCCAAACCAGTCCTGCTGCCGTCCGCACCTCTCCCGCCGTGCCTTGATGCTCTCCTCGCGGGATTCCATGCAGAACTGGTGCTGTGGGAGATACAAGAACAAGGAAAGGATCCATTCACCTTTAGTTTCCTCCTACCCAACAGTCTGCGGAGAGTCTTGCCACTCAAGGTGATGAACGAGGTGATCGCGGTTGGTGGCCGGTTGGGGCAAAGATGGCTAGAAGAGCGAGAAAAGACCCTGACCTCTTCGGGCACAGAAGCGGCTGATTACTGGCAGAACAAAGTTTTTGAAGTCCCACACACTGTACAGGGCTACAAAAGCTAGCCCCTGTGGAGGAGGCGAGTATGCGATATCAGTATGCTCTCCTGGATGGCGTTTTGTAACACCCTGCCATTCGAGCGGAACAAACCTACCTACATGGCATACCCTTGAAGGGTAGGGGTGGATTTTGATGCCACCCTCCACGGGCGGTACGACTTCCCTATTATTTATAACTCTAATGTAGTATCCTTCGAGCATGCCCTTCTCTTTACCACCGAAAGCCTAGATGATTCTATGACATGCTTTCTTGCAGATTTCTCCTCATGCCCTGACCTCGCCTTTGTAACAACCTGTAATTATCTTAGGTTACTTAGGCTACTCCTTAAGCAGGACCCGACTCCACAAGAGCGTGGCCTACCTCCCCTCTTCTTTGACTCTAACGCTATTGACAACTGCGCCATGGCTCGTCTTATGATGAGGGCTAGCCTCCTCCCCTCTTTTTGCCTAGCCCTCCTAGAAGGTATGAATGACAGCCAATTCACTAGGTGCAATCACCCTTTCCTCTCCACCACTTCTCTTCATGTCCGCATGAATCTGAGAGATTACATGCAAAGTCGCCAGTTTTTGAGCAAATCTGACCCCCTTCCCCTCCTCATTCCGATGAAGACAATTAGGCATGGCTATCATTCCACAACCTTTATAATAAATTTTTTTTAAAAAAATATTTGAAAGGCAAAGCACACAAGCACTCACTTGCAGAAACACTTAAACACCACATAGAGCACTCTCACTGCACCTAGGGGTCCTCAAGTTAGGCGTGCCCGGTGGCTTCGGTCGGCCGGCTCCGCTCCTAACCCCCTAGCCCTTTTTGCTTTCCCAATTCATGCTTAGGGTACATCAAGGGCAGGACATACCTAGGGAGCTAACACTCGCCTATGGTTAGACCTGTCCCCCTAAGCCACTTGCACTGCACTTCCCTTGACACAAATGGGATCCTCAAGTGTGGGACATCACCCAGGCTTTCCTGCGGTTAGACCCACCTCCCCATTTCATTAGCATGAGCACACTGCACTAACACAGTAAAGTAGACACTCCCCTTAGGGAGAGCACCACACCTTCTCCTTTCAGGCATCATGCAAGCGGCAAACCACCAACTTCGGAGGCCCCTGTCAACCACTCGCTATCCATTTGGCTTCCCCGACCAACATCAGTTTCCACACGCACCTGAATCTACCTGTGGCCCTTCCCTTTACACCATCCTTGCCCAAAGTGCCTATCACCCTACAACAACACAGAAGTGTCATGGGACTGGCACCCGTCTCGGAGGGGGGTAATGTTAACCCCAAGTCGATATGGCAGAAAATGGAGAAAAATGAAGGAAAAAGTGAAAAAAGCATGGAAGAAGAGCAAAGACGCGCAGGCGACCTCTAAAGGCTAAGCCGAGACCAAAGGCACGATTTTAAATGAAAGGCGCCTCAAAAAAACTTGGAAAACTCTTGTAAAAGAGTGCCAGGCTCCCTCCTGTGCCAGTTGTAAAATATTAGATGGGCATAGGCTAGAGGCATAAGGATAGAAGAGGGAAATGGAAAAAGGACCTTGCCACAATGGCTGGTCATGTAAAAAAGGGGATGGGTGCCCATGGGATTTTAGGGTTTGTATATAAAGTTAAAAAAGTGAATGGAAACTCATTCTTTGGTGTGTGGCAAAAGGAGTCTTCTTCTTCCTCTCTTCTCCTCTCCTTCTTGCTTGTGTGTGCTCTTGAGAGAGGGAGTGTGAGAGTGTGAGGGAGTGAGTGTGTGGGAGTGAGGGATCAAGGGAGTGAGTGTGTGGGAGTGAGGGATCAAGAGGGTGAAGCTCTTCACCATCTCCTCTTCTCTTCTTCTCTTCTCTTCTCTTCTCTTCTCTTGCATGCGCGGCTATGGAGGATGGAGCTTGGAGATGGAGGAGGCTTGAGGATGCTTGAGCTAGCATCGAGAATCGTGGAGCTACCGAGGTGTGCAAGAGATGAGGCTACTCACATTGGCATCAAGGTAAGCTCATTACACTCGTAGCATCGACGACGCATCGGCTAGGTGAGAGATAGCCATTAGAGCTCGCTTGGAACGCTTGAAACAATAAGCGGTCCGTGGGTCTTGGCGGTTGAGCGAAGGCTCCCACAGCCTCTCGATTGCGTCATGCATTAGGGAGTTATCTCCACCTAGTTTGTCTGTACTTATTAACAGAAGAGAATGAAAATGATTTAGTCTCTAGAGGACTCTCTTGCTAACATTTCTTCTACTTCCTTCTTTTCAGCATCTCTAAATTAAGGTTTCAATCCACTACAAAGGTGAATATATTCGATTTTGAGGGTATCAAAACTCGTTCTTCTAAGGATTGCCATAGTGTCATTGTGTTGATAATAGCATAAGCTGTAAAAAAAATACTTTGTCTACTAGCTTCTAATGTGTAATGTGCCCGCCCGTTGATTGTCCAAGCACGTTTTAGCGGTCCATCGAGAAACGAATCTAAGCATCGCCACCCGACACTCCCATGGAATGTTCCAGGGTTTGTCACCTAGGGTTTCTTGAGTCCGCCTTGCAACGGAATGTTCGCGGCCGAACCCATTAGGATTGACCTGAAATCTGGGTTCCTAGTTGTCAAGGTCTCCTGACAGTATTCTAGTGTTGGGTTTTGGGCATCCTCCTTTACGTAGAGATACCCAATCCGAAGCAGATCCATACCACACTTGGTTCAAAGAGAATGGGAAACGAGAGGGATGCGCTGCTCAACCTCTGCGCCCGTAGGGCATAGTCCCATTCCGGTCCCCTAAAACGGCATGAATCGGGTTCTAACTTAACAAGATCTAAAGTCAAACAGTGATAAATTCTTGTGAGAAGTCTCGCAATTCTTTGGGACCACCCAACCATAGGACGGACCCGTCGGGGATTCTGCCCACCCGCTTCCCTTGATAGCTTTAGTTTTCTAATTAGGTCCTACAACATTTACGTGCGACATTTAAAATCAGCTTCATTAATTAAGCCTTTTAGGAAACATGGTTCGTTTGGGTAACTTATAGCACAAACATGAAAACAAAACAAGCAATTCTTTTGACAAACAAGTTCCTTAACTTATCTTCAATTTAATCTTTGTCTCTTGCCCATACAGAAGAATTATGTATTCCTTCTGTCCAACAGAAGTACCTGGTCCAAATCACATGGCACCAAAATTTCCATCCTTTATTTAGAATAGGATCTTCCAATGCCTCCAGAAATTGGGCTCACAGCATTCTACAACTCTGTTTCGGACTCGGCAAGGGGTGTCTAGAGCTCCATTGACCCCAAGTGACCTAGGAGTGAGACACATTTTTCGTGGTTGACCTTTTCACCATTTGACCTTCAGCCCTTGAATCGAGCAGTGCTCTTTTGGGGTAATCCACGGTGCGAACTTGGAGATGATCCACCCATGAAAATATCCTTCCTTAACTAACCAATTAAGAATCAAGCATAATCAAGGAAATCATCCCTAATATCATTTGGGTATCATCTTCTAGAAAAACATACCTTTATTCCCATGAAAACTTGTAATTACAGACCCATGCCATGCATTTTCCATCAACACAAGCCTTGGAATATTTATCCCAATCACAATGCAAAAATCAATTGATTGAAAGAAAAACATTTAGGGTGTTGTTCAATCAACCAATAAAATTAATTGTATTTTTTCCAAACAATACAAGAATAGACGCGATAATAATCCCGATGCATATTTGCTCTCCCTCATGGGATCAAAGAGCGATTCTATGAAAAATTTTCTTAATACTTGTATGCACAATTCTTAATGTCATTCTTTTTTACGATTATGCTATTCATAACCGCTGACCGATTGCTCTATCAACGAATAAGCCATTCGCAACTAAGTGCAATTAACTTCCCTTGATACATGCATTTTGCAAATTCCATTTTTCAAATATGTGAGAAGAGACCTATCCCTTCCCATGACCTATTCTTATCCATCATAGTATGGAGTCTAATGTATCTCATGTGAGAATCAAAACAAGCATTTATTAATTTAAAAATAAATTACTTATGACCGGTACTGCAATTGGATTGACAGTGATGTCTTCACCCGAAGCTTCATTGCTATTTGTAGGATTGCCATCTGCACGCGACATTCTTCGCTTGGAGGCCATCGTTCGCAAGTAGACTCAAGAGATTAAGAAGGCAGAATAGATTCGAGATGGGAGAGGGTAAGAGAAGATGGCTAAGTCAAGGATTGAGATAGAGGGAATTGTGCAACCTCTCGGGGTAACTCTTCTCTCTCCCTCTCTCTCTCTATCTCTATCTCTCTCTCTCAAGCTCTCTCTCACAATCTCTTGGAGGGGATATCCTTCTCTCTATCTCTCACTCATAGCCTCTTGGGTTCTCCTTATGCTCCCTTGTGCCTCCCCATGCCTCATATTTATAATGAATTAGAGAGGAGGGGATAAGGCTGAGAACAAGAGTGGAGGGGCTCTTTGAAGACTCAGTGATCTGATGCTCAGACCATAAATTTGATGGTTGCATTGGCTCCAAAAGGGGGGTAAAACTCCAAGACACTTGTTTAGAAAGCTCTCAGTTCACTCCTTCTTCTTTTCTCTATTTGAAGTGCTATCTACTGCCTTTAGAGTGCGATCGCGGCCCTCGATTTCGCCAATTACTTTTCTTTATTTTTTTCTTTTTATAAAATCTCCAAAAATAACTAAAACATCACTTGTCTTTTCTTTTAAATGACTTTCAGTTCTATCTTTTTAGGATAATATCTAAAATATACTAGTTTTTTTGCCCAAAAATCTAATATTTTTGGACCATCCAAACTATACACATTAATACTAGTGATTAATATGGCTCATAGGTCTCGTTCACATTGTAACTTCCGTGAAGGGTGGCTTCAGTCCTTTTCAATCCAAGAAAAATATCAGATTTACGGCTCTTAATTTTTTAAAAATATATTTTTAATTAAATAAAAATTATTAGCTATTAACGTTAGTTAGTTTTTACCTTAGTCTTTAGTTAGTAATCTTACTAAATTATTAACTGACTAACTAACTTTCAAACTAGCCAACTAACTTTTATTGCATGGAAATATTACATCCTCCTCCCCTTAGAGAAATCTAGATGTCCTCATCTCGAGAGAAACTAGGGAAGACAAGCATTAATTGGGCTTAGGGCCTGTGGGTTAAGACCCACCATGCATTTGTTGTGCTACTCTTAATGTTTCAAGTAGTGCACTCATATTATTCCGTTTAACCATATTTACAAGAGTAGAATTTATACTCAATTATGTTACATGTTGATTAAGCTTCTAGGACTTTTAGTCATCCTGAAGAGATATTGTAGGTTCTACGTCTTCGTCTTTATCTGATTCCTCTATATATCCATAGATTGCACCTGCATAGCTTCATTTTCTTGGAGGCTCAATGTCTTCTGGACTTAGATCAGGGCAGTCTGCTTGGATGTGTCCTAGCTCATTACAATGGGAGCCTTGATGGTAGGGACATCTCCTACGGATGTGCCCTATCTCTCCGCATGTATGGTATCTCTTACCTTGATCTCGGGAGAGTCATCTTTGCTACAATTGCTTGATTTAAGTTCTTGGACGATTGGATTCACTCGGAGTAATGCAACTTGCAAGTCCATTGGATGCATTGCTTCAAGACGGTGGTTCAGAGGAGTGTTCAGGCCATGGCAGAACTTGGATACTTGCTGTGCAATATCCATAGGTGGCACATATTTTCGTAGGGTTACAAACTTTGAGTAGTAAGCCTTTAGGTTTAATTCTAGCTACTTGACCTTGAAGAATTCATCCATCTTTAAAGTTTGGTAGGTTGGCGGAAGGTATTGTCCGCATACAGCATCTTTCAGCTGAGCCCAAGTGACAATGGCTTCAGAAATACCTTGATCTTTGCACCATTGCTTCCACCATAACTGAGCTTGGCCAACTAACTTCAGTTTGCTAATCATTGCTTGATTGGTAGCAGCAGTTCCTAAAGCAGAGAAATAGTCATCCATCGACTCAATCCATATCTCTGCCTCCATTGCGATGTCTAACCCTTCTCCATCAAACTTGTGTGCCTTAATTTACTTGAGAAGGAATTTCTTCTCTTGCATGTCAGCATTCATGGGTGCAGAAGGTGCCTGACAATTAAGCCATACCACTTAGATTATTTCTGTTTAGGATATGTCTATGAATCAAACATTAATCAATCACATATCATCATGAAGTTTTGCTCTGATACCAACTATAATGTGCCCGCCTATATCGGCTATCCAAGCACGTTTTAGTGGTCTATAGATAAGTGAGTCTAAGCATCGCCGCACGACACTCCCATGGAATTTTACAGGGTTTGTCGCCTAGGGTTTCCTGATTCCACCTCGCAAAGGAACGTTCGAGGCCGAACCACTACGATCGACCTAAAATCTGGATTCCTAGTTGTCAAGGTCTCCTGACAGCATTCTAGCATCGGGTTTTGGGCATCCTACTTTACGCAGAGATACCCAATCCGAAGAAAATCCATAGCACACTTGGTTCAAAGAGAATGGGAAATGAGAGTGATTCGGTGCTCAACCTCTTTGCCCGTAAGGCATAGTCCCATTCCAGTTCCCTTAAATGGCATGAATCAGATTCTCACTTAACAATACCTAAAGTCAAACAGTGATAAATCCTTGTGAGAAGCCTCCCAGCTCTTTGGGACCACCCAGCCATAGGACGGACCCATCGGGGATTTTGCCCACCCACTTCCCTTGACAGCTTTAGTTTTCTAATTAGGTCCTACCACAATTATGTGCGACATTTAAAATTAGCTTCATTAATTAAGCCTTTTAGGAAACATGGTTTGTTCACGTAACTTACAACACAGACATGAAAACAAAACAAGCAATCCTTTTGACAAACAAGTTCCTTAACTTATCTTCAAGTTAATCTTTGTCTCCTGCCCATACAGGAGAATTATGTATCCTTTCTGTGTCCAATAGAAGTACCTGGTCCAAATCACATGGCCCCAAAATTTCCATCCTTTATTTAGAATAGGATCTTCCAATGCCTCCAGATGTTGGGCTCAGGACACTCTACAACTCCGTTTTGGACTCAAAAAGGGGTGTCTAGAGCTCCATTGACCCCAAGCCACCTAGCAATGAGACACACTTTCCGTGGTTGGCCTTTTCACCACTTGACCTTTGGCTAGTGCATCGAGCAGTGCCCTCTTGGGGTAATCCATGGTGCGATCTTGGAGATGATCCACCCGTGTAAATATCCTTCCTTAATTAACCAATTAAGAATCAAGCATAATTAAGGCAATCATCCCTAATATCATCTTCTAGGAAAACATCCCTTTATTCCCATGGCAACTTGTCATTACAGACACATGCCATGCATTTTCCATCAACACAAGCCTTGGAATATTTATCCCAATCACAATGCAACAATCAATTGATTGAAAGAAAAATATTTAGGATGTTATTCAATCAACCAACAAAACTAATTGTATTTTTTCCAAACAATACAAGAATAGATGCGATAATAATCCCGTCGCATATTTGCTCTCTCCCTTGGGATCAAAGAGCGATTATATGTAAAATTTTCTTAATACTTGTATGCACAATTCTTAATTTCATTCTTTTTACGATTATGCTATTCATAACTCCTGACCGATTACTCTATCAATGAATAAGCCATACGCAACTAAGTGTAGTCAACTTTCGTTGATACATGCATTTTACAAATTCCATCTTTCAAATATGTGAGAAGAGGCCTATCCCTTCCCATGACCTATTCTCATCCATCATAGTATGGAGCCTAATGTATCTCATGCGAGAATCAATACAAGCATCTATCAATTTGAAAATACATTACTTTCGATTGGTACTGCAATTGGATTGACAGTGATGCCTTCACTTGAAGCTTCGTTGTTGGCTGTAGGATTGCCATCTGCATGCGACATTCTTCGCTTGGAGGCCACCTTCCCCAAGTAGACTCAAGAGATTAAGAAGGCACAATAGATTCGAGATGGGAGAGGGTAAGAGAAGATGGCTAAGTCGAGGATCGAGATAGAGGGAATTGTGCAGCCTCTCGGGGTAACTCTTCTCTCTCTCTCTCTCTCTCAAGCTCTCTCTCACAATCTCTTGGAGGGGATATCCTTCTCTCTACCTCTCACTTGCAGCCTCTCGGGGTCTCCTTATGCTCCCTTGTGCCTCCCCATGCCTCATATTTATAATGAATTAGAGAGGAGAGGATAAGGCTAAGAACAAGAGTGGAGGGGCTCTTGGAAGATTCAGTGATTTGATGCTCAGATAATAAATCTGATGGTTGCGTTGGCTCCAAAAGGGGGGTAAAACCTCAAGACACTTGGTTAGAAAGCTCTCAGTTCACTCCTTCTTTTCTCTATTCGAAGTGTTGTCTACTGCCTATAGTCTGCGATTGCGGCGCGTGCGATTTTGCCAGTCACTTTTCTTTTTATAAAATCTCCAAAACTAACTAAAACATCACTTGTCTTTTCTTTTAAATGACTTTTAGTTCTATCTTTTTAGGATAATATAAAAAATATACTAGTTTTTTGGGCCCAAAAATCTAATATTTTTGGACCATCCAAACTATACACATCAATATTAGTGATTAATATGGCTCATAAATCTCATTCACATTGTAACTTTCGTGAAGGGTAGCTACGGTCCTTGTCAATTTGATTAAAATATCAGATTTATGACTCTCAATTTTTTAAAAATATATTTTTAATTAAATAAAAATTATGAGCTATTAACGTTAGTTAGTTTTTACCTTAGTTAGTATTTAGTTAGTAATCTTACTAACACAATATTAGTAAGTTTGGGAATCTCCCAATTCCCATTTTTTGAATACTAAAAAGGTGGCACCCAAGTAACATGCCCATAAGTTTCTCAAAACCATATGATGTGACCTATCATTGGAAAGTGCTTGAAAAATGGAATCTATTGAGCTATAGAGCGCTTGATTTGGAGTTATAGTGTTCAAGTTATGACAAATCCAAAGATTTGACCACGTGTCCCAAACTTATGAGAAATTCCCATATTCCCCAATATGGTGTTTACTAACTTATTAACTGACTAACTAACTTTCAAACTAGCCAAGTAACTTTTATTGCATGAAAATATTACATAATGGGTTACTAATTGGACAAATAGAAGGTTGTCAGTGTACCAAGCATCCCATGTATCTTACTTTTGAGCATCCATGTGAACAAATTCCAACTCTTTTCCTTCTTGTTTTTGTGAACTTCAATTGATTATGACTCCTGAAGCTTCTTCACAATCTCCCGCATGATGATGACTCCTGAAGCTTCTTCACAATCTCCCACTTGATGATGTCTAGAAATTCTTCAATAAATGCCAAATCTCCCATGGATGGTCATTCTTTATTTTTTTACTTCTTTTATGCTCTCTCACAATAGTACATTGGAATAATAAAGAATAATAATCCATAATTCCTATTTGGTTGTGGATACCCCTCCCAAGAGGTATGTTTGATATGAAGGGTCACCAGAGCCACTACAATGTCCTTTCGTAGCTCAATAGTCTCCTCAACAATGTCATTGTCACATCAGTCTTCACTTGAGTCTTCAATGGCTACCTCTTCTGCTTCTTTGAGCTATTTTGAACTTGTATTTATCAGACTTCCCAAGATAAAAAAACTTCCCCAAGCTACACATTCATCTTATAGAACACTTATAGAGGCATACCAAATAGAAATAGAACAAAGAGAGAGGCTCTACAGAAGCTCTACACAAAGGGTCTATAATATCACACACAAGGTCATGAGAAAGTATTTAGCTCAACTAAAACCATTCAAAACCATCAAGAGTAATTCAATAAGCTTCCAAACACGCTTAAAATCCATTAATTATCATTACAACCTCTCATTTAAAAAAAACAAAACAAAATAGAAACTAAACTAAACCAATCAAAACCTATTAGGCATTCAATAGAACCTTTCAGCACATCATATCTCCATTGAAAAACATCACGAGCTTATCAAACCTATTTAAAATTATCCAAAACTCTCTTTAACACTTCCAAACCAATCAATCATCATTCAAATTATACACAAATCATCCCAAAATCCAATTAAAAATAGCAAAAAAAAGTCATATCTCAATCATCCAATACAAAAAATGCAAATAAAGAAAACTTGTAATTGAAGAAAATAATTTATGGAATTTGTGCTTGGAATGCGTGGATTTCTTAAAGTATAAAATATATCCATTCCTTTACTGAAACATTGCACAATTCCACAGTGTTTTTTCCTTAAACTTTTACCTTTTTTGCAAAAGGTACTCTCAAATGAGCTAATTGTAAGCTATTGTGCCATAATAGGAACTCGAGATGGTAGGATAACTTCCGTTCTGAAAGAAAGAACACAAAAAGTACCAATTGGCCATTGAAATACAAGTCTACAACAAGTAGCTAAAGTATCATAGCATTAGAAATTTGGGAGAGCTGGTGAACAAGGAAGGCACAATGAGCCAAATAGTGGACTAGTGCAATCTCCACATATACGTAATCTAGAAGGTTGGCTAAAAGATTGACCATGGCAAGTGCACATAGCTCCTAAGAACTTTTGACACAAGAAAGAACAATGTCATGGTAACCGTTAGGGAGGAAGGCTCGCCCAATAGGATATAAGTTGTGCTTAGCCTTGAAATAGTGGAGAAGGATTTGGGGTTGGCCAACACATAGGTAAAGAGAAAAAAGAGGGACGTTTATGATATGCTAAAGATGCCAAAGACAAAGGTGCAATAAATGATCAAATTAGTCTAGCAGAAAACATCCTTGATCCCACCGTATAGTTCTAGGCAAAGATGGTGCATGCCCTATTCTCTAGTCATCAATAGAACACCCTCATGGTCCAAATCCTAGTGTGGATGCTTGAAAGTATTGTAGCAAAGGGCCTTAGATGAAATAATTTTGAATACCTATGTTTGCAAAATGATTCAATCATCAGCCAAGGCATTGTTAGTCAGACTAAGAACCTACAAAAGGTGAGTCACCAGCCACCACCACCGAGTCGGATAGGAAAATACTTGCATTAAAATCATCCATGATAGGGTTTGGAGGGGTCCTGATGGCCATTACCCAAGAAGCCATGAGAGAGATGGAAAGGGAAGAAGAAGTAGGGGAGACTCAGGAGAGATCTCCTATCCAAGAGCAACACCTCTCCCCGATCATAAAAAGCCCATCAATGTCTCCAAAAGAGAGAAAGATGGGAGACAAAGAAGCAAGCAAGCCATAGAAAAAGAAGGTAGAGCGATCCGAAAGAATGAAGGGAGCTCAACTCCAAGCACAACAACCATAGATGGGTTCCAATGAAAGGACTGTAGTGAGCAAAGATGGGGAGGTTTTGGTCCCATCGAGCCAAGGGGAGCAAAAGAAAATCATGTAAAAAATCGCAAAAAGAAGGAAACCACAATAGGAGAGGGCAAAGCCCAAGCAACCATGTAGAAGAAGAAGCATGAAGAAGAGGAGGAAACCTGTAGAAGGCAGAAGAAGAGTCTTGAAGAATCAAGGAAGAAATGACAAGAGGAGGAGAAAAGGCTAAGGTGAGAAGAGGATGAGCAAATGGATCTCGCCCCATCAGACTGTTTGTTGAGCAACCCCTCCACACAGAAGAGTTGACTAGGAGGAGCCTAGATGATGTGGCAAGAACAAGCTTTGCCGAACAAAAGTGGCTAGGGGACCCATGGTGGAAGGGAAAGGAAAGGCCCCATTAGACCTGCTCCTACTCGTCATGGTTGCCACCGCTACCACCAGCCAAGAAACCATGGATACAATAATGGACCAAAGCAACATGATGGGTTGGGTACAATACCTAGTCAACATGGTGTAGCAAGTTGGTCCAGCACCCCAGTGGAGGAGTCCCAATTCCAAGAACAAAGAGACCTGCCACTATGGACATTGAATTCAAAAAAGACTCGAAGAAGGCCAGAGTAGAGCCCTCAACTATGTCCATACCCTTAGCCATGCTAGGGTCGAAAAAACATGACAAGTATGCCCAAGAACTACTAAGCCATCTAGAAAGAGTAAAAGAAGAGAGGAAGGTAGTAGTTGCATAGTTGGAAATTGAATAAGATATATTCTTAGCCTACCAAATCCCAAAAACATGCCAAATAGCCACCCAACAAAGGTAGATAAGCGACTTGAGAAAAAAGTTGGAAGCCAAATAGGTACCGAAAGGGAAAATGGAGGAGAAGGTTGTAAAAGAGTCCCACGGCAAGGAAAGAGAAGAACATGAGATGCTTGAGGAGGACTTTTTAGTCCTCTTGTAGTAGAATGAGCAAATGCAAGAGTACCTCGACCAACTAAAGAAGATAGGAGATGAGCTCACTGAGTAGCTAGAAACGGTTAGGATCCAAGCCTACGTAGAGTGCAAAAGGGAGAAAAAACATCAGGAACAACTGCTCAAGGAACTGTGTGAGCCTAATGCACAAAGAGACAAAGTGTCAGCCAAAAAGTTAACCAAGGTGGAAAACCAACTTTAGGTGGCCCTCTTAGAGCAAGAATGATTGGCAGAGCACTTGTACTATGTTAGACAACATAATGAGAAAATGCTCAGAATTTGAAAATAGAAAGAACAAGTGGTCATGATGCTGTCATAATGCTAGAATCAAGGTGTAGAGAGGATGAATAAAAAGACCAAGGCATGGGAGGAAAGTATCACTAGAAGACTCAAAGACCTTGCTAAACATTGCCTTGACTAACCTTGATGCTTGGATAGCCTTCTGGAGAACCATACTAGAGGACCACAACAATCCCATCTACATGCCATATCCATAGAGAATAGGGGTTGATTATAGCCTGGATATGCATGGCATGTATGACTTTCCAAGGATCTACAACATGAATGCAAAAATTCCAAAGGAGTGCCTAATCTTCACCGAGCAAGACATCTGCTCATCCATCACACACTTCCTCAACTAGTTCTCGTCCTACCCCGACCCCGCCTTTATTACTACATGTAATTATCTTAGGGTACTTAGGATTTTTCTCAAGAAAAATCCCACTGTAGAAGAGGTCTGACTCCCTCCACTCTTTTTTATCTAAATATTGGAGTTGATAGTTGCATGATGGCTCGTCTTATGATAAGGATTTCACTCCTGCCTTCTTTTTACATGGCCATCCTAAAAAATATGAATGATAGCTGATTCACCAAGTGCAACCACCCCTTTCTATCAATGACACCTCTAAATGTATGCATTAACATATAACGCTACTTGCAGAGTAGACCCTTCCTTACCAAGTCTCTTAGGCCCCCTCATAGTGTAGCTCCTAATTAAAGAGCACAGGGATGACGTCTAGCGTGCTCCCTTCCCATGTATTAAGTGTCAAAAAAAAGAAAAAAAGAAAAAAAAGAGAAAAATAAAAGAAAGAAGACAAAGAAAAGACAGAGGAGGAAAAGCACAAGAAAATGAAGAAATGGGATCCTCATATACCATCAGAGTGCCAATAGACACTGCACCTCGGGACAATTATATCCTTGGACCCTTCTCCCACTTCACATGCTTAGGGAATATCAATGGCAAGTCACACCTAAGGAGCTTCCACTCGTAGACCCCTCTCTCCCTAAATCACACCCATAGTACCTTCCCTCATACATGAACTCAGTCCTCAAGTGTGGGACAACAGCACAGGCATGGCTGACGACCCAACTCCCAATTCCACTGGTACAGGCACCATCATGCACTATACGACAAGGTAGACACAACCCTAGTTAGTGCACTTCCTTTTCCTCTTTCACATATACTCAACAACCTATGATCAACCACCAATATTGGAGGCTCCCATCACCCACCCAATCTATCCTCGGCCGCCTCCACAACCTCTCATCCATTTTGTTATACTTCTTCTCCACAGTCAATATCCCCAAAGCCTGATCATCGATCCACATGGCAAACCTTTAACTACCTGAGAATTCACCAACAAGTGCCAAAAAGTGAATGAAGAAGATCATTCTTATGTGTGTAGTCAAAACTAGCTCTCTTCTTCTTCATCTTCTTGCTCTTGCTTGTGCTTGTGCTTGAGAGATTCAGTGTGAGGAAGTGAGAGACTGAGTATGTGAGGGTGAGGGATGGTGGTGGAGAAACTCTCCATCTTCTTTTCTCTTCTTCTTTTCTTATTTTTCTCTTCTCTTATCTCGCATGGGCCTATGGAGCTTGGAGCTTGGAGCTTGAGGATTGAGCTTGCTTGAGCTTGCACCTTAGATCTAGAGCTATCGAAGAGCTTGAGGGAGGAGGTAGATTGAACATGCATGAAGGTAATCTCACTACACTCGTAGGTGTAAGAGTGTGCACAGCTATGCCAAAGGTAGCAATTGCACTTGGCTTGAAATGCTTGAAACAATAAGCGTCCGTGGGTCTTGGCGGTTGAGCGAGAGCTCCCACATATGTGCTACAATGAAGAATAATGTGAAGGAAATGACTAGTTTTATTTTGAAGAAGATTGTTCACCATTTTGATCCACCTAAGAAGCTTTTGTTTGATCGTGGGACACATTTTTTGAATAAGGTGATTAAGGCTTTAATAGAAGTGTTGAATATTAAACATAATAAGACCATGCCTTACAATCCCCAAGCTAATGGGCAAGATTTTTTGTATAGGAAAGAATGGCTCTACACCCCTTTTAGTGGATTTACAAGGGGTAGATGTTGAATGATTAATTGACTTGATTTTTTTGGTTAATTTTTGTTGTTTTTGATGCCTGAATGTTTGATTTTTGATGCATTTGGAAGTGTTTGAGAGTGTTTTAGATAATTGGTTTTGTTTAGCTTCTGTTTTGTTTTGTTTTTCTTTTGTATGAAGCATGGATTAATGATTGATGGAAGTTGAGAATTTTTGAAAGATCACTGAATGGTTTTTTGATAGTTTGGAATGGTTTTAGTATGAGTTATGAGGTTCTGATGCTTTTTGTTGACCTTCTGTAAACCTTCTATTGAGCTTTTGTAAAGTCTATTTTTTTGTTTTGTACACTTCTGTAAGTGTTCTATGGAATGTATGTGTGACTTTGGGAAAGTTTAATATCCTTGGAAAGAGGTGAATGTAAGTTCAAAAGAGCTCAAGAA
This sequence comes from Lygodium microphyllum, assembly GCF_053477565.2. NCBI lineage: Eukaryota > Viridiplantae > Streptophyta > Polypodiopsida > Schizaeales > Lygodiaceae > Lygodium > Lygodium microphyllum. The sequence goes on along the minus strand of NC_141154.1, from coordinate 134,943,854 downwards.
AGTGGAAGAAGTAGCTCTTGAAGACTCAACAAAAGACTGGAGTGAAGTGATAGTAGTGAGGTGTGAGAAGTCACTGTAGTGGCTCTAGTGACCTTTCATATTAGACACACTTTTTGGGAGAGGCATCCATGACCAAAGAAGGATTATGATGAGTGATTATTGAGTATTGTAGTGAGGAGATGATGAAATATTGATTGAGAGAGAAAGAGAGAGTTAGAGATAGCCAATTTTATGTCAAACAATGTATCTATCTATGAGAGACTGTGAGATAAAACTATAAAGACAATGAAGATGAATACTATGTGATATTCTTCCATTCGAAGTGGTGTTTATTTTGTGTTTTCTTTGATTGATCAAGTAATTCTATGAAGAATATGAAGAGAATGATGAATTTTGTTGAAGTTAAAGCCATGGGAGAATTATTTCTATGATATTGCATCGAGATTTCTTGCTAGTCGTGATCTTTTCCTTGTTGTGGTTCTTTAAAGAATGAAATAAAAGCTTGTTGATGTTACAAGATAGATTTTCTTGCAATAGAAACCCTTTTTCCTTGGTGTCTCTCTTGGGGCTCCATGTTTTTGGTGCGCAGTAGGGGAAAACTTCCATCAACAAGCATCAAAAGAGGCTGAAAATGATGGAAATGGCATTGCCAAGAAGAGAAGAATTCAATGGATCCTTGCAAAGTTCCTTCTACCACTGAAGAATTTGAGATTTTTATTGCTAAAGCCACTTTTCACAAGAATTTCATCCCACAATGGCAGAAACATATTACCATCATGATGCAGGCTCTATGTGGTGGACTATTTCCTCTTTCTCTTGAAGCAACAGAGACGTGCATCTTAGTGGCAAATTGTTTGGGAATAAACTGAAGTGCAGAAACAGAGAGAATGATTATCCACGGGGGATTTGGCATTCATTGAGAAGTTTCCAGATATTATTAAGTGGGAGATTATGAAGAAGCTTCATGAGTCATGGTCCGTGGAGGTTCATGAAAACAAGAAAGAAAGGAGTTGGAATTTGTTCATGGATGCTCAACAACAGATATGTGGGATGCATGGTGTACTGAAAATCTCTTGTTTATCCAATTAGCAACCCACTGGAAGTTGGTAGACATGGCTTTCTTCACAACATACACTATTGAAACCATTAGACGCTGGCATTACTATGATGATGGCACAACAATGATCCTAAGAAGAATGAGTTTTGATACCTTCAGAATGGATAATCTCCCCCTTTGTAGTGGTTTGAAGGCTGAATTCAGAGACGTAGAAAAGAAGAAAGTGGAAGAAATGTTAGCTAGAGAGTCCCACAGTGACTGAAGCCCCCTCTGATTCTGTTCTGTTGAGTATAAACCAACTAGTTGGAGACAACTCCTAATGAATGACACAATCAAGAGGTAAGCACTAGAATGAGTCTAGAGGTACGTGAGAAGAGAGAAGGAAAAAATCAAGGCCGAGAATGAGCTTGCAGTAGAAGCCTCCTTTGATACTCTAAAAGCACTCTTTACAGAAGTTCCCATGGCAACTCAAGGTCCCCTTCCTAGTCAAATCTATCCTGGAAATATTGATGATAGGCCAGCAAATGTAGTCCCATTGCCCATTTTTAAGAGAGAGTACAATGAAGATCCTGATCTTCATGTAGTAGAGTTTATGGTAGCATGTGTGGCTAATAATTCCAGAACCCATGAACATTGATTATCAATATTCCCCGCCACTTTCAAGGGCGTGATGTTTCTGTGGTACGAGAGACAAGAAATATGAACTTTTGGCACATGGGCCAACTTGAAGTTGGCCTTCCTCAATAAATTCAGGCATGAAGGTTTTGAAGAGCAGATGCGAGAAAAGTTCATGAACCTAAGTCAGTCCTCTGGAGAAAGAGTAGAAGCTTATGTCTCATGAATGGAATCCATCCTAAAGAGATGGACCAATCATCATTTGTATGAAGGCATCTAGAAAGGAGTGTTCCTCAGAGGCCTACAACTAGAAGTTTGCAAGTTCGTGGAATTGAGAAGACCAATCAATCTGCAAGCTGTAGTGGAAGGTGCAAGGCTGTATGACGAAGTTAAAGCAAGGTTGTCAATGACCTCAAGAAGAGGAGTCTTACCTCCTCCCATGCTAGGAATGGTATACCCACCAAATGCAATTCCATGGACAAATCCCTATCCCTACCCCTAGATACAAATAATTTTGCAATACAATGCACCTAATCCATAGTGGCCGCAAATGATGATGTCTCAAATGATGGTTCAACCACAATAGCAGTGGTCTCAAACAGTTCCTCCAATGGGTGACTCAACAACAGTGGAATCCTACCCACTAGAATCAACAACCCCAAGTCTCAACAAGAGCTCTAAATCAAGACTAGAATAGAGGACCCTCTGGATCAACCTAACCAGTGTATGTAGTAATCACAAAAGCTTCCCAAAACCCTACTACAAGTACTCTAGGAGGTGAAAATCTGAAAGACTACGTGTCCAATTCAGTTGCAAGTATTAAGAAAGAGCTTATGGATGTGATTATAGAACAACTACAGACGCTGAAGGTGAATACCACCAATATATCCACTTCTACAAGAGGTGGGAGAGATGTGATGTGTTCTAATACATGGTGCGAAAAGTGCCATCAAGCGGGACATTTAGCCACTGAATGTACTCGAAAACCAACCATTCCTAGAGCCTTCTATTCATACTGTTTAAGGAAGAACCATAAAGAGGATATTTGCTCTTTGAAAGAGATGCAAAAACGAAGAAGGAAAGATGAAGACGTAAGATTCAACTTGATAGAATCCAAAATGACAACAGAGGACATTGGACCAAAACCTAGGGAGTTTGGTCCTAATTTCGGTCCAAAGGAGGTTTCCCTCTCAGAGTTACAGAGGACAAAAATTTGTTGGTGGTCAAAGATCGGAGGTAGAGTGTTACAAATGTGGAGAAAAGGGTCATATCTCACCGAACTGTCCAAACCCTAGAAGGTCTGTGGATTACAAGCTCTTATGCAGTCAATGCAAAGGAGAATTCCACATTGCAAAAGACTGTCCAAGTTGAGCTCCTGTGAAAGTTATTTCTAATATCCAACAGACAACCCAAGAACCCGCTTCCAATTTGGTGGAATTTGAAGTGGCCGCAATAACGCGTGCAAAGAAAGGAGAACCCGTAGCTCCAAAAGAGAACATTCCCTCTACCAAGACTGTGAAGTTCAACCTTTCTCGGGACAAGAAATACAATGCAATCCAAAACAATGAGGTACAGAGCACTCCAGAGCCATAGAGAGCCACAAAGACAGTTGCAGAGGCATAACTAGAGGTCTAGGAGATAGAGGATGCCGAAGTACCTCCTCATGAAGAAGAAGCACAGATGTTGCGTCTCCTAGAAGAAAAAGGAAAGATAACAGTGGGCGTAGCCCCATTTCCCAACCGATTGGAAAAGCCAGTGGATTGGAAAAGCCTGTGGATCCTATCAAAGAGTATGATTTGGTCAAAGACCTAGACACTTTTAAACCAAACTTAACATTCCGATAGTTTTTTATGTTGTCTCCCAGCTATTGAAAGAAATTCAAAAGCATATTGACTAGAAGAAGAGGCATAAGAATTATTCCCTCTATGGTGACCAAGTCCAACAGAGCCTCAGAAAAAATAAAGGAAGTAGATGTAGCTAACGCCTTCCTGGATCCTAGAACCCTAGAGATTGATGTATGGATTGAAGGGTGCTTTATGAAGATGCATTGATTGATAGAGGCTCATTAGTAAACATAATGACATATGTGACAATGAAGAATCTAGGCTTGCAAGGAATGCAACCTACGTACTGGCTTATCCGATTGGCAGATCAAAGCATAATCAAACCATTGGGCATCCTCCCATACATAAAGACAACCCTCACAGGAAGAGAATATTGGTTGACATATTTGGTGGTTAAACCAAATTCCTACGGGACCTCATACCCTTTGCTATTGGGAAGACCTTGGCTTTTTGAAGCAAGAGCAAGGACGGACTAGTTCAAAGGAACCCTAACCCTCGGTAGAGGACCCAACAAAGTGTGAGAAGCTAAAGCTCTAAAGCGGGACGATGCTAATAGCATGGCCTTATTCCTATACGAAAACATCATCACCTATTTTGGCAATCCCCTATAGCTCATCATTGACCAAGGTACCACTTAACAAGATTATGGAAGAGTTGATAGAACTATACAAGATGCATCATCGTAAGTCCACACCCTATTACCCTAGAGCCAATGGACAAGTCGAAGTTACCAATCATATCCTTTGCTCGATTTTGACCAAAACGATAGCCACATATCATCGTGATTGGGATGATTGGCTTATAGAGGCCCTCTGGGCGTATAGAACCTCCCATAAGGCGGGTACAAGACAAACTCCTATTCAATTGGTGTAAGGAATAGAAGCCATCTTTCCTATTGAACTTAAGCTACCCTCTCTACGTATGGCCATAAAAGAATGCTTGGGAGATGACGAGTCGTTGCAATGCCGTCTCTTACACTTGAAGTGTCTCGATGAGATCTGCAGGATGGCCCTACAATGCATGGAGGCCATGCAAGTTCGCAAAAAGGTCTATCATGACAGCTTTATCAAGTAGAAGGAGTCAAAGGAAGGCGACTTAGTCCTCTCTTATGATTGTTGATTTGGAAAGTTTCCAGGAAAGCTCCAACGATGCTGGATGGGCCCTTATAAGGTACTTGCCATCAATCCAAACGACTCAATCCAAGTCCACCAAACAGCCCTTCCTTATTAATGGCTATCGTCCCAAGAAGTATTACCCTCCCTGGGAATCTTGAAAATCACCGTCGATAGCTTCCTTTTTCCTTGCACAATGGCCAAGACGGTTTTACCTAATGCTCTTGAAACCCTTCCTGCTGATCCTAATAATATGGTTTCATTGTGATAGCCCCTTGTAGCCACCTTCCCTCTCCCCTTGGCTTCCTTTCCAACTAATGCAGGAGAGGTGGCAAGGATAGTTCTGACACATGGCATCCCTACCATTTGACGCTTCAAAGACAATAAGAAAAAGAAGAAAAAAAAAATCGGTCATGGGAGAAAAGGACTTCGATCTCTATCATGCCGCGAGAAAAGGTGGAAACACCCTTGGGAGTAGGGCAAAAGAAAAGAAAAAATAAACTTTTAAAAAACCTGTTATATGAGAAAAGGAAGCGATTCCCTGTCATAACAAGCCTCGTTCCAAGACAAGGTGACACACACCCTTGGATGGGAAACTTGGTGTGGAAAAGGTGTTAATACCCTGTAGTCTAGAATCACCGAATCTCTAGCCAAACTCTTGCAGATAAAGTTTTCGAGCCACCTCCCTTCGTGTGTTGAATCCTGTAACCTCTCTAGTGCTTCTGGTTCCTAGAATAGACTAAGTTTTTAACATGCAATCCGAGTACCGAACTTGTCAACTGCCTCCCTGAGTAAGCCTCTTCATCAACCAATTCACATTGATACCATCAACTAGACAAAGCTGATCTTCATTGACAAACTTAGAGTGTCGCGAGCTTTCATCCTAACTGGATGGGGATGTGAGTATGGCTTGACCTCTGTATTCATCAACAAAGTGTGAGATAGAGGGTGGGGTGAGTGACTATTCCTTGCCCTTGATATTCAACAGAGAGGTAAGATGTGTGAATGGAGCATTGCATGCACGGGAGATGGGCCTCTCAATGCACAAAGCACAAACTTATTACTGTGCACGTCACTATAAGGCTCCCTAGCTTTCCTTCTTGCACCCTATGCCGGCACATGGCGGGATGCTCAATGCACCATCAATTGCGCACAAGGCATACACCCTCTGCACAAGTGACCGTGAGGATTACATCAATGGGTTTCAGGAATGGGCTTCCCCCCTATATCTATCGATAGAGCATGAGAGAGAGGGGGGGCTAAGTGTGACTAGTGTTTCCTCAATCAATTATTGAGAGGTGAGGATTGAGGGATGTTATGACACTTGAAGTTAGGTACGTTCTTGTTTTCCTATGCACACATGGGATGGGTTTCTACCATTACCACAAGACATGTCACTCTGTTCTGTACACTACACAACAAGGCTCCCTTGCCTTCTTGCTTGCACCTATGCCACAGGGGGTGGGATGCACTAATGCACCATCAACTATGCACCCTAGCGTACTCTCCTTCTGTACCCTCTCTCTTGTCGATTTCTAAACTGGATGTGAGACTGGGTTTTTCCCATTATTCAAATTGAGTGATGTACATAATGGGGCGAGTGACTGTTCTTTCATTCCATTTGAGTGACTGTGAGTTGAGTGCACTATCCTTCACCATCGACAATTTCCCATGATTCGCTCAACAAAGTTGGCTCATTGGGTGCTTTTGTGTGGTCCTTGCCGCGTTGGACGTTTGCTGTGAAGACACCTTGGTACCTTCTGCAACGACATAGGAGACTTCATCCATTTATTAGTGGCGGTCATGTTTTAAGTGTGGAGATGTCAACGGTTGGTCTACTGTGGGGTCCTAGGTCCCTGTTGCTCAGTTCACCCTTCCCATTAAAGTCTTAAGTGTGGGGACGTATCCCTGTGCATCTACGAGGCATATACTCATGTGTATCTCGATTTTGATCATCATGTTGTGCCATGACCCAATTTTACCGTGATGAGGTCCCACCCACTTGTCCTCTCTCACCCCATTCCTGCGGTTGTTCCTTTCCCATTTCTCTTTATCCCTTGATTTGACGAGTTTCCATGTGAATGTATCCTACATTCACTCGAATCCATATCCAACCTTATAGCCTTATTTTTCCCTTTGACTGGTACATGTTTCTTTTTACAGCCCCATGTTTTGATCAACGTTTCACAAGTTATTCATTTTTTATGAATTTTATGTCACCTTGATGTTTTTCCATGTAAACCTTTTTGCTTCAGAACCACTAATGAATGTGATAGACTTGACCTATACCTTCCACTTGACATTTTTTCTTTCTATCGCCAGTCATTCCACAGTATGGTTTGTTCGTTATTAATTTTTGCAGAATTTTCGTGTCTTTTTCATGCATCTTTTCGTTCTTTTCTCATGCAAACCTGCACTATTCTCCTCAAAACTTTCTTTTGATTTGATAGCCTTATCCGACCTCCTATCCTACCCATTCTTCCTTTTTAGTCCACCCTGTTTTGACTTCTGGATTTTTCGTTATTAATTTTTCTATGTGTTTTCGAACTTCATTTTATCGTTTTTTCCATGTGAATGCCTCTTCCTGACCCCAAAAATGCATTCTAATCTAATGACCCTATTATCCACACTTGTCTTGACATTTTACCCTTTTATTTCCTTTTGTTTCAAGGTACATATCTTCCCCAATTAATTTTCACGTCCAGTTGCCAATGCACTTTTCTTGTTTTTTCCATGGGAATGCGCCTTCCCATCCCCAAAATCGCATTCGATCTTTTCCATCATGTTTTCCCTATCCTTTTGAACATTTTTTATTTTCATTTCGTCATGATTCGGTTGCCGGATCGTTTTCAATTCATTTTTCTGCCTCGTTTCAGATATGATTTTCTGTTTTTTCCATGTGAATGGGTCCTCTCCTTGATGAGACCCCGTTTTGACGTGATAGGCCTGTTCCGCATGTCATCTTGCACATTTTTTCTTTTTTTTGCCCTTCATTTTGGCAGATGAATTTTCCGCAATTAACTTTTTGTTTATTTTTGCATCCCAACGTTGCGCGGGTTTGTGCGCACACACCCTCGTTTCCATCTTTCGATGCACGTGTCGCATTCGTCATGTCATCCCCCCTCCTTGCACCTGCCCGCATCCGCTCCACATTCCTGACATAGCAAATTTTTTAACCCCCTGCTTGCGCACACACGCGAGACGAGGGGGACGTTTCTTTTTTTCTTCCTATTTTTATTTTGCTTCTTTTTTTTACAAACATATTATTATTATTATTTCTTTTAAAAAAATAATTAATATTTTTATCCTCCCCCTAAGTGCCTCTCTCACAACCCCTCACCCCCTCTTCCTCCTCCCTCTTCTCTCTCCATTTCTCTCTCTCTCTCTCTCTCTCTCTCTCTCTCTCTTTCTCTCTCTCTCTCTCTCCCCGACCCTCCCTCTTTCTTCTTCACTCTCCCCGACCCTCCCTCTTTCTCCTCTCCTTCATCATCATCATCATCATCATCATCATCTTCTTCTTCCTCTCTCTCCTCCTCTTACTTCTTCCTCCTCTCCTTTCTCTTCTTCTTCTTCCTCCTCCTCCTCCTCCTCTTCTTCTTCTTCTTCTTCTTCTTCTTCTTCTTCTTCTTCTCCTCCTTCTGCGTCTTCCTCTTCTTCTTCTTCTTCTTCTTCTTCTTCTTCTTCTTCTTCTTCTTCTTCTTCTTCTTCTTCTTCTTCTTCTTCTGTGCATGCCGCTAGGCTGCCCGCCCCGCTCGCCAGTCACTACAGCTACCGCCAGGTGCTGTGTCCCCCGCCTCCGCCCTCCTTCGCCTCTGTTGCCGCCTGTGCCGCCTACCCCGCCCATGCCACCGCCAGTCATAGCCCCTCCTCTCCACAATGCCCCTCCTTCCCATTACCACCCCTCTTCACCACCCCACTGTTAGATATGATCAATGCCCCACCCTCATTAGGTGCTACCAATGATCCATGGTGCTCAAAGTTGTAAGGCCCCCATTATGAGGAGAAGCCAAATGTGAGCCCGGACATTGGTTGAGTCCTGACTTGTATATCAGATGAGGTCTATGTGACCGGATGGCAAAAAGGTGACTGTTGTGGGTCTAATCTTTGGGTTAGACGGAGTGGTTAAGCTGGTAGCAACTCGAGGCACATTGCATTGAGTTGCGTGGTAAGGGAGTTAAAAGGGGCCCCTATTGTGGGGCCCGATGGTAAAGGGAATATTCCCTGGAATATTCCCTGGCCGACTAGTGGAGGCTCATATGGTAGGTCGGTCAGCAGGCCGACCTAACGACCTTCGCGGGCTATAAAAGCTAAACCCCTTCGCAGCCATCTCACACTCATCTTTCACCCAGTCAGAGTTGTTGTTCCAGCTAGCCTTAAGCTCTTCACCTATCTTCTGTCTAGATCACCATCTAAGCTTCACACAGTGGAAGCGCACGGGTGGACAGAGCCATCTTTGTATCAGTTGTTTGGAGTTAAAGAATTTTACTGATTCTCCTCTTATTTGTTGTGTACTCTCTATCTCTTTCTCAGATTCTGTTCGCTGCGCCGTGTAATATTTTACATGGTATCAGAGCCCAGGGGGCTCTAGAGATCGGAGAGAGTGCAAGAGGCAAAGGCTTCAACAGCAAAGAGAAACGATGTCGACTCCGGGAAGCAGTTCTGGCGCATCAGGAAGCGGTGCAGGAGGTGGTGCTGCTGTACCGGCTATTCAAACACTGAGGATTCGTCCACCAACCTTCAGCGAAGGCAAGTTAGATGGTACAAACTACACCTTGTGGAAGTTCAAAATTACAACTATCCTTGATTCTTATGAGCTTCTGGAGACTGTGCTGGGGACTGACGCAGAACCACAGCCTACCCCCGACCCATCAAATCCTAGTGTGATGATTCCTCCGAATGCAGATCTTCTACGAGCTTGGAAACGAAGGAATGCAGATGCATTGTGTGCCTTAGTTACAAGCTGTTCTGACAGTGTTTTGACTCTGATTCAGCATACAACCAAAGCGTCAGAGGCTTGGAATGTACTAAGGAGTCAGTATGAAACACGAAACCAAACAAGGATTCAAAACTTGGAGAATCAACTAGCAGCGGAGAAGTTTGCTGAAGGAGAGACGGTTGAAGCATTCATCACTCGGATTAAGAATCTGCGCGACCAGATGGCTGGCGCTGGGATACAAAAGACTAGCGAAGAGCTAGCTCGGAGGTGTCTTCGGATTTGTCCACAAAAGTTTGATGGACTAGTAACTGCCCTTAATACTCAGGTGAGACCTCAAGCTTTGACTTTTGAGGAGTTTTGTGCATTATTAATGGAGGAGGAGTTGAGGCTGAAAGCCCGAGAAGGAAGCAACAATGGAGATGCTGCATTCTCTGCCAATGCAAAAGGCAAAGGTGTTTCCTCCACCAAAAATGATGGTGACAAAAAGAAAAAGGGCGGCAAGAAGAAGTTTCAAGGAGAGTGCTTCTACTGTAAGAAGAAAGGACATGCAATTGCAGATTGTCGTGTCAAGAAGGCAGATGAAAAGAATGGTACCCTTAAAACTAAAGGGAAAGAGACAGCCAATACGGCTGAAGCAGAGTTGGAATTATTCATGGCGACCATTGAGGAAGTGTGCTCCTCGGCGCAAGAAGAATCTACCACTGACTCTTGGGTGTTGGATAGTGGGGCCTCCCGTCACATGACCAACAAGAAAGGTCTATACAGTTCTATGCAGCCTCTACAAGAATCCATCACTGTGACGGTTGGAAATGATGCTAAATGCCCTGCTGCGGGCACAGGTACTATTTCTTTTGTTGCTGCAAATGGTGAAGTCAAAAAGCTTTCAAATGTGTTGTATGTTCCCGAAATCAGGAGAAATCTCTTATCAGTTGCTGCCATAACTGATCTTGGTCATGAAGTGAGGTTCAAGAAGACAGGTGCAGAAATTATTGATAGTGCTGGCACAATTGTTGGCAAAGGAGAAAGAAGGAACAACCTGTATGAGCTAAGTGCTCTTACAGCCACCGCTGGAGTGGGCACAAGTAAGCTTTGGCATGAAAGGTTTGGACACATCGGATTTGCAGTATTGAAGGAGATGCAAAAGCAAGGTATGGTTGCTCACCTACCTACAATAACTGAATTGAAGGAACCATGTGAAGCTTGTATGATGGGCAAGCAACAGAGAAAGGCATTTCCACAAGAAAGCAAGAATAGAGCACATGCTCCTCTAGAGTTGGTGCATGCTGACTTGTGTGGTAAGATGCCTACACAGGCCTTGGGGGGATCTTCTTATTTTATGTTGATTGTCGATGACTACAGTAGGAAGATGTGGGTGTACTTCCTTCGTGATAAGGCTCAAGCTTTTGGTAAGTTTAAAGAATGGCTAATACTTGTTGAGAATGAAACAGGGAAAAGTGTGAAGAAATTTAGAACAGATGGTGGTGGTGAGTTCAACTCAAAGGAGTTTGAAGGCTTTTGCAAGAGCAAAGGGATCAAGCGTCAATTGACGACGCCTCACACACCTCAGCAGAATGGTGTTGTGGAACGCAGGAATCGTACCATTGTGGAGATGGCAAGATGCATGCTAAAGGGCAAGGGATTGCCTAACCATTTTTGGGCTGAAGCTGTTAATACTGCAGTCTACATTCTAAATCGGAGCTACACAAAGGCTCTCAAGGGAAAAACACCTCATGAGGCTTACACTGGTAAGAAACCATCTGTTTCACATTTCAGAATTTTTGGATGTGAATGTTATGCACATGTTCCAGATGAGAAGAGAAACAAGTTACAACCAAAAAGCAGAAAATGTATCTTCTTGGGTTATAGTGATGAGCAGAAGGCTTACAAGTTATATGACCAAGAGGCAAAGAAGATCATCGCGAGCCGTGATGTGGTGTTCAAGGAGGAGCCGCATACAGTGGAGGAGGAGAAGGCAAGGTCTTCCACTTTATCATCAAGCGAAGAAGTAGTCCACTATGAACCTGTCCCGAGAGCTATCCCTATCCTTAAGGAGGAGGAAGCATCATCTTCAGATGATGAGGAAAAAGTTCACCAACCTGACATCACCCCACCGGAAAAGCCATTGCCGCGCTGGGTGAAGCAGCTCTATGACCACAATAATCCTATGCCTGCATCTGTTGAGGAGAAGGCAGACGGACCAAGGAGGTCTCAGAGAATAGAGGAGCAAAGGAGGGCTTCTGCTCACATAGTCAACATGGCCTTGATGGTTGAGATTATGAGAGAAGTAAAGGAGCCAACTGACTTAGAAGAAGCACTTGCAGATCCATCATGGAAGGCTGCTATGCAGGCGGAGTATGACAGCATAATGAAGAATGACACTTGGGAGCTAGTGGATCGGCCAGCAAAGCGGAAGATTATTGGCACCAAGTGGATCTGGAAGGTAAAGTACAAGGCTGATGGTACCTTAGAAAAGTACAAAGCTAGACTGGTTGCCCAAGGATTTTCACAAGTTGAAGGGTTTGATTTTCAAGAGTCATTTGCCCCAACTGCCAGAATGACCACTATTCGCTCGGTACTTGCAGTGGCTGCCCACAAGAAGTGGCCAGTGTACCAAATGGATGTTAAGTCAGCGTTCTTAAATGGTGACCTCAAGGAGGAGGTGTACGTGGCTCAGCCACCAGGGTTTGAGGCCCCCCATTCTGAGAACAAAGTGTGTAAACTGAAGAAGGCATTGTATGGGCTGAAACAAGCCCCCAGAGCATGGTACCAGCGGATAGATAGGTTCTTTTTAAACCTAAACTTCAAAAGATGTGCCTCAGATGCTAACTTGTATGTTTACAGGGATGGTAAAAAGTCTGTAGTGATTGTCCTATATGTGGACGACCTTCTTATTACAGGTGACTATGAAGATATGATCAACCAAACTCGAAAGGCTTTGAGTTTTGAGTTTGAAATGACAGACTTGGGCTTGCTGCACTATTGTTTGGGGATTGAAGTCTGGCAAGAGCCAGGAAAGATCTTCATCTCTCAGAAGAAGTATGCATGGGAGATCTTGAAGGCATTTGGCATGACCGAGTGCAAGGAGATAGCTACACCTATGGAGGTGAATGTAAAGTTATCCGTTGAGGATACATCAGCACTAGCAGACATTGGGAGGTATAGGAGGTTGGTCGGCAGTCTAATCTACTTGTGTAACACCAGACCAGATATCAGTTTTGCTGTTGGTGTTTTGAGCAGGTTCTCAAACAAACCTCATGAGAGTCATTGGAAGGCTGGGATGCGGGTGCTCAGATACTTGAAGAAAACTCTTGACTATGGTATCACATACAGTTTCGGAACTTCTCTTGTGGGGAACTGTGACTCAGATTGGGCAGGAGACATTGATTCCAGGAAGTCAGTTTCTGGTTATTGTTTCTCTTTGGGTTCAGGAATTTTCTCTTGGATTAGTAAGAAGCAACCAACAGTGGCATTGTCTTCTACCGAAGCAGAGTACAAGGCAGCTTGTTTTGCTGCATGTGAGGCCGTATGGTTGAGAAGGATTCTATGGCATATGGGAGTGCAGGATGAAGAACCAACTGTGCTGAGATGTGACAATCAGAGTTGCATCGCCATTGCCAAAAATCCAGTGTTTCATGCACGCACCAAACATATAGAGATCCAGTATCACTATGTGCGTGATTTGATGGAGGATGGGATAGTGGAATTGGTCTACTGTCCAACAGAGGAGAATGGAGCAGATATCTTCACCAAAGCACTTACGAAGGATCTGCTTCAAGTTCATCTTCAGAGACTCGGCATTGGGCCGAGGAGATAGTTCACCTATGGGTGGACATTGAGGGGGGGTGTTAGATATGATCAATGCCCCACCCTCATTAGGTGCTACCAATGATCCATGGTGCTCAAAGTTGTAAGGCCCCCATTATGAGGAGAAGCCAAATGTGAGCCCGGACATTGGTTGAGTCCTGACTTGTATATCAGATGAGGTCTATGTGACCGGATGGCAAAAAGGTGACTGTTGTGGGTCTAATCTTTGGGTTAGACGGAGTGGTTAAGCTGGTAGCAACTCGAGGCACATTGCATTGAGTTGCGTGGTAAGGGAGTTAAAAGGGGCCCCTATTGTGGGGCCCGATGGTAAAGGGAATATTCCCTGGAATATTCCCTGGCCGACTAGTGGAGGCTCATATGGTAGGTCGGTCAGCAGGCCGACCTAACGACCTTCGCGGGCTATAAAAGCTAAACCCCTTCGCAGCCATCTCACACTCATCTTTCACCCAGTCAGAGTTGTTGTTCCAGCTAGCCTTAAGCTCTTCACCTATCTTCTGTCTAGATCACCATCTAAGCTTCACACAGTGGAAGCGCACGGGTGGACAGAGCCATCTTTGTATCAGTTGTTTGGAGTTAAAGAATTTTACTGATTCTCCTCTTATTTGTTGTGTACTCTCTATCTCTTTCTCAGATTCTGTTCGCTGCGCCGTGTAATATTTTACACCCACCCCCTCCCTAAGCCCCCCATTCCCCCCCACCCCTCCCTTAGCCCCCATTCCCCCCACCCATCAACCCCCATTCCCCACCTCCCCTTAAGCCCCACCCCCCATTCCCCCCATCCCCCCCATTCCCCCATTCGCCCCCACCCCTACCTTAGCCCCCTTTTCCACTTTTCCCCTAACCCGTCGAACTTTCATAACCAGCCCCCATTACCCCCACCACTCATGTGTCTCCAAAACGTGATTGCGAGTGTTTGTGTGGTTGTGCGCACTAGCAGGAGTCTTCGTGCCATGTCTGAAAGCTGCTCGTGAGTGTTCACGCACGAGGATGCATGTCCGGCCTTCTCCTGCAGTGGTGTGTACCTATCCGTTCACATGTAGCTGCTCATATGCAACTGGTTACCCCCATTTTTAATTACAAAACTGTCCAAAACCCTCAAAAACACATAAAAGGCATTAAAAATACCTAAAAATGCATAAAAATTACATAAAAATAAAAAAAAACTCTAACAAAATGGAAAATTTTTGAAATCTTTTTCTAGAATGAAATGTTGGCAATTAACTTTTGAAAATTAAAAAACTCAAAAATTCATTTTAAATATATTTAAAAGTGAGCAAAATTCATTAAAAATTAGAAATTAAGTAAAAAAATATTGAAATTTTTTAACCCTTTTCTCATGTTGTTGAATGATAAATGGATATTTAATTCCTCAATTCATCACTTAATGTTTTTTGTTGCACATTGAAAATTATTTTCAAATGCCAAAGTGCTTGAAAATTTATAATTTTTTTTGAAAAATGGCTAGTAAATTCCAAAAAAAATTCAACAAGCTTCTTTTTAATACTTTCCTCTTTGAAGTTGTTTCAATCACAATTTTATTGGGAAAAAAGAAACCCAAAAAAACACACAAATCAAAAATCAAAACCAAAACAACATAAATTTTCAACCATAAATATTTAAATACATCTATAAACCCCACATAACAATTTCTCACCAACATATTTTAAAACAATGAAAACAAAACAAAACAAAAACAAACCAATGTACAACTGCCACATTTAAAAAAACTTTTAAAAAAACCATACATGATTTATCCCCAAGGCCAAATTTTCATTTTTCATTTTCCTTTCTTTTTCATTTTTTAAAATTTTTGCCTGTGGTGTTAGCATTGGTTTCTTTTGTATTTGATAAGAGGTTGCCTATTTCCTAGTCACCTTACTGTTGTCACTTATGGATCTTTTTGTTTATTGGCATTGAGTGGACGAAAGATTTTTGCATATCAAACCTTGCAAGTGCCCACACATTGCCAAGTTTTTTTTTCTCCTTCTCCTCGTTCCCTCCTTCACATGCACATCAACACACAACTAATTGTAAATAAAAATCATCCGACCGTTGCACCCACACAATTAACACAATGTACTTCCCCAAATTTGTAATTAAAATGAACCCGACCATTAATTTTAAAAGAAACCCTTGTCGTTGCACGCGCACTTTAGTACAATAACCCACCTAATGTCTAAAATTCCTCAACAGTGCACATGCACACGCACTATTCAGACACCATTAATATTTGTAATTAAAAATGAACCCTCAAAGTCATGCATGCATGTGCTTTGTGCCAAAGATAATGTAATTTCTAAAAATGAATTGCATTAGTAGAGACCCCCGTCCAGTCAAGTTAAAATGAGTAGGAATGGATTACACAAAGGACTCACCTTGCATTAACTGATTAATTTAATAAACAACTGCACTTAATTGATCATCTAAAAATGAATTCGATAGCGATCACCCGCTCACTTCACCACACCTTAGGCATATGCCAACGTTTACGAGGATTGGGATTTTTTTAAATCAAATGTGTCAATCATATTGGTCTGAGTTTATTTTGATGGTTTGAATCTATGATTCTATTTTGAGTCTAGTCAATGTTGGGGATACAGTGTGCTTGACTTTTTGTTCTTTTGGAATGCTTTCTTACGGGGTTTTCGGGTGCCTGACTATTTGCATCGCATGAAGCTTTCGATCGCATGAGTGCGTAGGTCATGTCAAGTTTTTTCCATAGGATGTGGATTGCTTGGGGAGGTCTAGTCCGATCTTGTCTATTCTTCTATTCTTTGTCGTGACATCTTTCTTAATGGTGGTCTATTTGGGGTTTTGCAGGAATTTTTCCATTCTTGGTTATGTGTGTGTATATGCTATGTAGTCTAACTGGCATCTTCCTCCACTCCGTCGATTGTGATCCAACACGCAATTGCCGGTGTATGACTATTCCCTTCTCTTGGAAGCAGATTGTATTCGCCGTGCTAGTCTCCGTTCATTTGTAACGCTTAAGTTTCCGCCAGTGGATAACAAACTTTGCTACTCTTTCTTGGCGTCATACAAAAAATAGTTTGGTCTATGACAAACACTTCTACCTCTCCACTGCCAATATCAGTGAATCGTTATGTCTACTCCTTTCTGCTTCCTTTGTATCTAGTGGCAATCAATTATTGACCATCGAGGAGATCCTTTCACTTATTTAGAAGGAAACATCTACCCCTTTGGTGTCCAGTAAAATTATTACTAGTTTTGGGGTTTCTTTTTCTCATATCTCCACTCTAGTGTGGAAGCAACTCTGCCAATTTCTACAAGACAGATTCATGCCCAGAAAGCTTGCTTTCAAATGTCTTTCCTAGGAGCTTTTCACTGTGTCTGTCTAGATCCTTGAGGGAGCCAAGTTTAATTGGGTTGCATTTATGTTGGTCAAGATGGATCAACATTTTCAGAGAGTCAGAAAAGGTCAAGTTAGTAACATCTCTTATGGTGTCTTCCTTCAAAATATTATTACCTTTGCCACTCCTCCTGGTGGTGTGCCAATGGGGCTGATCCTGCTCCTCTTTCGAAGTAGCCTCCACCTTCTATTCCAACTCCTCCTCCATTACAACCAAACTCAGACTTGGAGGATGAGTCCCCTCCTAGGTTCTTTCAAACTAAACGCAAGCGTACCACAGGGTTGTCTAGTCCCTCTTTAGCTTCAATTGTAGATCCTCCTGTGCAAGACATTACTCCTCCTATTTCTAGTAGTTCCCTCCCTTCATTCCTATCTTTTCCTAACTTATTTGCTTCCCAAAGGGATGGATAGCTAGATAAAAAGATTCCCCCTTCTTTACAGACAATGCTGGTTGGATCTTTGTTTTCCTAGTTGATTTTTGGTGTCCAGTGGAGACTTCCCTTACTTCATGTCTTCAATCTATCTATACGGGAGTTTATAAACCATTGCAAGACAAAGTTGACTCCTTGACTAATCAGTTGAGCAAAGCTTTAGAGGACTTGGCATATGAAGAAGCTACCCTCACTGATATTCATAAATAGATGATTGATGTTACTACTTTGATGGATTCCCAGCAAGCTCAAATCAAAGAGTTAGAAACTAAAGTAGCTACTTTGGAAGCTGGGAATGTGGCTTTAACTCAAGAAAAGAATGCAGCTCTTGAGGACATGATAGAGTCAACTCATAAGTTGGGAACTTGTGAGGGTGCATTGTAGCATTCCTAAGATATTGTTCAATCCCAAAAGAAGTTTATTGAAGAGCTTAACCAATGAATTGGTGTTCTCTCTATTCCTCCTCCAGCTCCTATAGTTTCTTTTGTCTTATCTTTTACAGAGGAGCTTGATCAGTTGCAGCAAAAGGCTAAGCTGTGTGATGGATTTTCTGTTAAGGTAGAATGCCTTTAGTAACGAATGAATTGTGTGCAAGATGACTTTTATCACTATGCCGAATTGGTGTCACCTCCCCCCTCTTTTTGGATTAAGTATAATCAACAAAGGTTTGCCCTATATATTTCTCTAAGCAATGTGGATTTGGAACCTCCAACGAATGGGTGGTGAACTATATGGATTGTAGATTTGTTGAGAGCTGTCTTTGATAGATTTGTGGATAAGTTAGTTTCACATGAAGCCCAGTTATTATCTTTTATGTATCTCACAGGACATCTACAAATTCCTGATGAGGAGGATCTGAATGTTTATGTGGGGGATGTCATTTTGCAAGCAGTCATGTATTTTCATTCAGTGGAGCTCTTATTAATGGAAAGCTTAAAGACTTATCATCACATCATACATCTTGGTGTAGAGGGCATGCTTGGTATCTGCCTTTGAAGGATGATGCTTTGGAACCTTGCCGTTTACAAAGTGCCTTTTTATAAGTCTAGTATTAAGCCATTGGAAACTCAATTGTTGAGCTATATTGTCGATCATCCATTGTTTTTTACTGATTCCTTTTTCCAGGCCCTTAATTTTTGTTGTTTCATTTATCTATTGGATCCTACTGATCTTCTTTCCTATTCTCTCATGTCCTATCACTTTCCTTTATATGTTTCCCTGATTTCTTATAGCCTTGACAATATTCCTCTTTTATCCTTTACTCTTACTAGATTCCCTCATATTCCTATTTTTACTATCTGTCAAGCTTAGCATGTAGTTTAAAAAGAATTATCTTTGTCCTACTTTGAAGTGAAGCCTTTTCCTTGTTGTATCCTCTTTTCTTAATGAAAACCTTTTTGTGCTCTCCATTTTTGGGGGCATGTGCCATTCAAACTACTTGGTATTGTAGCTATGTGAGTTTTGTGTATGTTCTGTGATGTATGTGGTGTGGTGTATTATCCTCTTCTGTGGAGTTAAAGATGAAGATGGACCTAATTGTGATACTAATGGATGGTGGTTCGTGATTCTATTTGATTGCAAGACGGAAGAAATTTTTTATATCCTTTATGAATTTGTGATGATTTGCTGTTGTTTATAAGATGTGTTAATGGATAAATGTGTTTTCCTTTTGTTGTATTCTTTTTTAGATATAGGTGATAAGTTGGGGTCGTGGTTGGGTGGTTTATTGAAGATACTAAAGAAGATTGAGTTGAGCTCTTTAATGAACTTGTATTCCCTTTTTCTTACGTCGAGAGGATGCTCCCTTATTAAGTGTGGGGA
The DNA here is from genome assembly GCF_053477565.2 of Lygodium microphyllum. Classification (NCBI taxonomy): domain Eukaryota; kingdom Viridiplantae; phylum Streptophyta; class Polypodiopsida; order Schizaeales; family Lygodiaceae; genus Lygodium; species Lygodium microphyllum. Next base: position 134,924,843 of record NC_141154.1, on the reverse strand, counting down.
TATGTTGAATACTGAATTGACTTGATTTTTTGGTAGATTTTTGTTGTTTTTGAGGCCTAAATGGCTGTTTATTAATGGATTTTGAGTGATGATTCGTTATTTTGGAAGTGTTTGAGAGTGTTTTGGATGAGATTGATTATTTTTTGGAAGCTCATGATGATTTTGAATAGAGATATGAGGCTTTGTGGATGTTTTGATAGGTTCTGTTGAGGTTCTGATTGGTTCTGTTTAGCTTCTGTTTTGTTTTTTTTTTCTTATGTATGAAGCATGGATTAATGATTGGTGGAAGTTGAGAATGTTTGAAAGCTCATTGAATGGTTTTTAATAGTTTGGAATGGTTTTAGTATGAGTTATGAGGTTCTGATATTGACCTTCTATAGACCTTCTATTGAGCTTCTGCAACATATGATTTTTGATGCCAAGAAGTGCTTAGAAATAGCCAAAAATTCTGAATTTCAAGGGAAAAATAGATTTTGTCGAAGGCGGCGGTGGCAATTAATACAATTTTAAGCGGCAATGCCCGGAAAAGGCTTAAAAGACCCACTTGATGACAGTTGATGAATTTGCATAATTATTTGTCATGTCAAACAAGACCCTGGGAGATGCCCAGAAGGACTTCAAGATAGACGCCTAAGATTTTTCGGACTGCAATTTGGACACCGGACGCGGAAGAGGGAGTGTCCGGGAGGCCAAGGCCAAGGTTAAGTGGGAATGGACTTAGTAAGTCCAAGAGTTATGACCTTTGGGGGCTCCCTTTGGGAGCAAAAGAAAAAAACGATTTTGAGGGGGGAGGGCGCCATTTTCTTTGCGCCGTGGAGGAAGGGGGTGCCGTTTTTTTCGCGCCGTGCAAGAAGAGGGCGCCTTCTTGCCAATGATTGAGAGAGGCTATGGGGGTTGTAAGCAACCCCCCAATCAATCTTATGCCTGAGATACCCTTGATCTTCGCTCCCCATCCCTCAAGAGCGCATGTCAAATGGCTTCCTGGTTGGGGAGATCAGATTTCAGTCTTTCTCTCTCCTCCCTCTCTCTCCTGCAAGGGGCAGTTCTTGCATGTGAAGAAGAATGAAGCCCGGTTGGTGAATACTCGTCCGGCACGGTACCGGATCGCTTCCAAACTGAAGGTGGGCTGAAGATGGCAGTGTGGAGGTGGGCTGAGCATCAAACGGAGCTTGGTTTGCAGACCCGCAACAAGTTTCAAAACCCGAAATAATAAAAAATACACGGTAATGGCATTTTTACAAAGAAAATGACTCTTTTTTCACATTTGATGGGGTTAACAATGTTCTTATGGGTTGAAAAGTGATGGACATGTTTTTTGCTACTAGTTTTAGTCTTTCATAGAAAAAAACTAGAAAATATACACTTAAAGTGTGGAAAATAAATGAAAAAAACCCTAAAAGTATGGTTTTTAGAGGAAAAATGAGATTTTGGGCTTAAAATGGAAAAAGCATGAAATAAAACACCAATAAAATCTACATGGTTGTTGTTCAAGGACTCAAGAGCCACAGCTCTGAAATAATGCTAAATTTCTTCTATTTTTTAATGATAATAAATAATGAAAAATAAAAAAAATAGAAAAAAAGTTTTTAAAAAGGAAAAAAATAGGGAACGGACGAGAAAAATTATGGATGTGTCTGTGAGTGTATAATGAGGATAAAGCATGAGGATTTGCCTCAGTTTATCCCCATTTATATGGTTTTGTGAGTATTTAATGCTTATTTATTTATGCAAAATAGACATGAAATCACCCCTTTATCTATGCAATGAGGCAAAACCTTAAATGGTAGGGGAGGAGGGAAGTTAGAGTGTTGAAATATAATATAAAATCTGATGCATTTTCTGCATTATTCATATAGGATGATGTTAAGTTAAATAAAGGGAAGTACAGCACGAGTGTAAGGCTCGGTGTCTTCTCTCATTACAACAATTATGCGTTTGTATATGGAAACATGAAAAGAATAGATTTGCACAATGCACGAGGCTATTTTTTCAATTGTTTGAGCACTTAATCATATATACATTTGCATAAAGCATCGTTCAATGGTATCAATTACAAGCTCATGGATGCATAGCACTTGGTTCCTTTAGGACTTGACCCACGTAGAGAGAGTGAGCAACCCGGCTATGGGTCTAGACGGTGGGTCCAAGGGGATGGATAAGTGAGAATCCGTGCATTCCTGGAACGATAAATATATTGGCACTAAGAGGGGAATCTATTTTGAATGTGTCTATATGTGGAAGCAATGCATCGAGGGGCCAATCCCCAAGATGTAGGAGAGCTGTAGTAGGGCCACGTCAGTCAGCCAGTGGGGTGCCCCTGTGTCTGTGATATGTGGCATTTATTGCTGATATGTGTATAATCTCCCTCTGAGGAGACGAGGAATGGGAACATTTGTTGGATTAGAGACTATAAATGCACAATGATTAGTGTTTAGGATAGTCTATCCCTCGACAGATGCTCTTGGCCCGCGAGGTGTGTGGTGGGGTTGTTTGTTGATGAGGGCATGAAGTCAGGCTAGTGCCTTAGCCAGTGCCAGACCATTTTAGGTCCCATTAGTGGTGCGTCTACCGGGAGCTGCCAACAAGTGGTGGTTCTCAAATCTAGGGTTTCTAGGGACCAAATAGTTGGTTTATGTCCTCTGACATGGAGCGTCAAGCCGAAATACAAAAAGCAGAACGTGCTGAGTGGGCTAGACGGCGGTTGGAGATCGTAAGTCATTATTCTCCTCAAAGCAGAAGCCCTTTGTGCATAAGTGCATAAATGGTAGTGATTCTAGTAACCTAAGTGTTACGAGTAGCTCTTCGAGTGCAAGTGGAAGTCTTAGTACTTCCCTACTTCCAGTTAATCAACCCACAACAAGTGGGGGTGTAGTTTTACCCACACAAACTCCTGTTGTCAATTCGATTGTAGCCATGGCACAACCTATTGCAATTCCAGTAGGGACACCGAATTTGCCGGCATTAGGAGCATCATTCCCCATTTTCCATGGGTTAGCAGAAGAAGATGGAGAACTCCACATTAAGGAGTTTCAAACACTCATGTTCAATTATCGAATCCAAGATGAAGGGCACCTAATGATGTTCTTCAACATGACGTTAAAAGGAAGAGCGGTAGTATGGTACCATGGTCTTGAAGCCAGAACCATAACTAGTAGTGCCCAATTCTTTACGGCTTTCCGTAGAGAGTTTGCCCCTGAGAAGGGTGGACAATATTGGTTGCATGTCTTGAATGTAACACGCCAAGAGCCAAATGAGAATGTCCAGGCCTATGCCAACAAATTAAAGTAAGTTCTTCGTAAACTAAATACTTATATCCCCATTCCAGCGGCTGCCCAGTTAAAATATTTCCTACATGGATTGGATTTTAATATCCAGGTGCAGCTGAGTAGTGTTGCTTTGGCCAACATTGACACTACTATAACCCAAGTAGAAGGGGTAGAGTCGTGCTTGCAAGCGGCTTATGCAAGGATAAATTGGAATTTTAATAACTTGGCATTGACCAATGGGAGTCAAGGGGATCCCATGTCAAACGCGAATGGGAGAGGAGGTATCATGCCGAATTTGCTTATGACCAGCTCCTCCTAGCATGACTATGCCCATGGCTAGTTAGGCGGCCTCACTAAATAGTGGGGGCCAAACAATGAATCCTAATGTTGTCGCAATAGGTCAACGGCCAATCCCTAATCAAGTGGTTAGGCCCATGGGATGACAAACTGATGATTGCAACTACGAGTCGAGTGCCTCTAATGTCCTTGGTGAAGTTAAGGACATGATGAAGCACTACACCGATATGATCTCTGAACAGTATCGACAAATAGCTATGGATGTCAATTTCCTTAAGAAGCAACATAATTTGATAGGGAGTTGACACCCTGAAGAGGGTGGCCCCTCAAGATTCAGCTGTAAGTGGTGTAGTGGCCAACATTTCCCTAGGAATTGCCCGAATATCAAATCTGATATTTGTGGAAAGTCTAGCCACTTAGCTGCTACCTGTTGGAGTAAGATCAGTTCTCTTCAACAAGGAAGTAAACAACCTAGTTCTGTTAATCATCATGCACAAGGGAATAATCTCCAGCAAGATGAGGGACCAAGAAAAATACTGCAACGAGGAAAGGCTGTAAGAGAGGAGTTGCCTCACCGCAGTGGAGTCAGCCTTATTGAGGCTGTATGTGTCAATGATGCTGAAACTTGTAATCTACGAGCCGTAACAAGAGGACAAAAGATTAAAGAGGGTGGTAAAGAAACTGTAAAACCTATTGAGGGAAACCCTAAGCAGGATGCTAGGGAAAATCGAGTCTTGAATCCGGATATGGAAGGTGGGCCTCTAAGGCCTGTTGATGGTAAAATGGATCCCGAGAAGGATAGAGAGGTGCCAAGAAAGAAGACAAAAGTCAAAAAAGAGGCACTAAAGCCGGCGGTCCAGTGACTATCTTTCTACGGGAGAGACTGGAGCTACTCTATCAAAACCTAAGAAGAGGAACATTAAACAAAAGGAATTGAAATTTTCTTTGATCGTAGGGACATTATATTGGCAAGGTGTTGATGATATCTATCGCCGATGTGTGATGCCTGACGAGGTTCTCTTTATTTTGGAAGAGTGCCATGACTCTACTTGTGGAGGGCACTTTGCTGGGCGATTGACAGCACAGAAGGATTTATGAGCTGGTTATTGGTGGCCGTCCATCTTCCAGGATTCATTTGACTATGTTAAGAGATGTGATACATGTCAAAGACATGACAATGGCTATCCTTCCATTTGAGAAGTGGGGCATCAATTTTGTGGGACCTATTACCCCGTCGTCTACTACTCAGAAAAGATACATTATAGTAGCAACTGATTACTTTACAAAGTGGTCAGAAGCACAGGTGACGAGGCAGGACAATGCAAAAGAGACTGCTAGCTTCCTATTTGAGCAGATCATCTACCGTTTTGGTCCCCCAAAGGAAATAGTATCAGACCATGGAACTCATTTTTTGAATAAGGTAATTAGAAGCTTGACTGAAGCATGGAGCATTAAGCATAACAAGACGACCCCCTATAATCCGCAAGCCAATGGATAGGTTGAAAGTACCAATAAGTAGCTTGTGGGTATCCTATCCAAGATAGTCTCTGAAAAGAAACGAGACTGGGATACAAAATTATATGTGGCAGTTTGGGCGTATAATACGACGTTTAAACGAGCCACTCACCACACCCCATTCAAATTAGTCTACGGGGATAAGTGTGTCTTGCCATTAGAAATTGAGTTTTCGACCATAAGATTCACAATCAATCATTCTTTGGGTGATGAAGATGCCTTATTTCAGTGGTTTACGACTATAGCCCACTTGGACGAGCTCAAATTGCAGAGTTTGTTGAATCAAGAGTTAGCTAAACGTTGGATGAAGTGGTTGCATGATCTAAAGGCAAGGAAGTATACCTTTAAAAAAGGGCAATTAGTTCTGTATTACGATGTGCAAAGAGAGTTATTTCTAAGAAAGCTGGAACCTCGATGGGAGGGCCCTTACAAGATAGTTCGGATAGGGAAAAATAAGTCCACGGTTTTACTAGTTGATCTACAAGGAGTGGAATTTAAGAATAAGATTAATCTTAATAAGATTAAACCTTATTATTTCTAAATATGCTAACATGCTAAATGCATTGCAGGTCCATGCTAGGGCTAATTTGAGACTTGCAGGAGAGCTTAAACTCGTCGATGGGGCGGTTAATCCCTTATTTGGAGCACCCATATCTAGAGCAAAGATATCATCAGGGGAGGCTTATCTGGTGGAGCAAGGGATACAAAGTGGTTGAGCAAGAAGACGATACCTTTGTGTGGGAGATTAAAGTTTTCTGCCATCACTGTTTACAAATCTTAACAAGCATCCCTGTTGAGTTTACTGAAGAAGGTGGGATGGAGCCATCAGTTCATCCTCTAAATATGTTGAATTTTGATTATCATAATTATGAATATGAGAGTTCTTAATGGCTGGCTGTGTCAAGAATCACGTGGTGGAGGGGGTTGCTCAAGATGCTACGCCGAACACACACAGAATGCACAAGGAGAAGCTCACTCAAGAGACAAGAAGAGAGATGGAGGCCAAAAACGTTTTCTTGCTGATTTTTTCTTCTTCTTCCACACTCTTTACAATGTACACAAAGTATAGATAAGATACAACATAAAAGGAAAGTGGCCTACTAAGTCAAACAATGCATAACCGACTACACTAGTCGACTGGCACTATAACTATGCCAGCTGTAAATAGGTGTAACAACCTAAGTATAATAAGTAATGAGTCAGTGGCCATGTGAGGTGCATAATGACCACCGACGTGCTAAGTATAGACGTGTGGACCCATCTAACCAGGCGGTCCATCATCAATGTCCGCATGTGTTGAGCTTGTCATCTCAACACTCCCCCTCAAGCTCAACTGCATCTCTGCAACTCCAAGTAAGCTTCGAAACTTTTGAAGCTTCTCTGTACCCAATGCCTTCGTGAAGATGTCAGCTATCTGATCCTGTGTGCTGACATACACCAAGTCAATCTCACTTGCTAGTACCTTCTCTCTCACGAAGTGGTAGTGTACCTCAATATGTTTTGTCCTGGCATGGAACACAGGGTTCCTAGCCAACTGTATACTGCTCATGTTGTCACAATAAATGACAACTGGACCTTCCACCTGGACATCCAAATCAGCCAATAGCTTTTGCAGCCATACTACCTCACATGCTGCAATAGCAGCACCTCTATACTCAGCCTCTGTACTCGACAAAGCAACTGTAGATTGCTTTTTGCTGCTCCATGCAATTGCTGCACTACCAAGAGAGAACATGTATTCGCTGGTAGATCTTCTATCAGACATACTGCCAGCCCAATCTGCATCTGTGTATCCAAACACCTGTACATCTGTACCTGCCTCATAGAAAAGTTCATAATGTAATGTGGACTTCACATATCTCAATATGCGTCTGACTGCATCCAAATGTGGCTTTCTAGGTACTTGCATAAACTGACTCACAAGACCAACAGCGTAGCTCAAGTCTGGCCTTGTAATGGTCATGTAGATCAAACTCCCCACTATCCTCCTGAACATAGTAGGGTCTTCTATCTCATCCCCAACATCAGCACTCAGCTTTACATTCTGCTCCAACGGGACTGAAAGTGGTTTGCATGCAGTCATACCATACTTGGACAACATATCCAAGCCATACTGTCTTTGGGACAGCCATATACCATCATCACATCTGATCACCTCAATGCCAAGGAAGTACCTTAGCTCACCTAAATCCTTCATCTCAAACTTCATCTTCAAACAGCCCTTGACTTCAGCAATTCCACTATCACTATCACCTGTAATAATCAAGTCATCCACATAGATGACTATGATGACCAAACCTGCATCTCCCTTTCTCACATAAAGTGAGTGATCAGCATCAGAAACATAAAAGCCAATATTGACAAGATACTCTCTAATCTTGTCAGACCATGCTCTAGGTGCTTGCTTGAGCCCATAGAGTGCCTTCTTCAACCTGCACACATAGGTGGGATGCTCTAAATCTTCATAACCTGCTGGCTGATCCATATACACTTCTTCCTGCAAGTCTCCATGCAAGAAGGCATTCTTTACATCCATTTGCTGCAAGCTCCAACCTTTGGCTACTGCCAAAGCAATCACACATCTGACAGTTGCCATCCTAGCAACTGGACTGAAGGTTTCATCATAATCTATGCCATATGTCTGGGCATAGCCTTTTGCAACCAGCCTAGCTTTGTACCTGCTAATAGAACCATCTGCATTGTGCTTAATCTTATAAACCCACTTACATCCAATAGCTTTCTTTCCCTTCGGCAATGATACTAGATCCCAAGTCTTATTGGCCTCTAATGCAGCCATCTCCTCATCCATTGCTGCATCCCAATGAGCATGACCAACAGCCTCCTCAAAACATGTGGGCTCAACATCCTCAACTAGTTTCACCATATAAGCATAATGGTGAGCTGCATAACCTTCAAAACCAAATCTTTTAACAGGGTATCTCACCGTGCTAGACCTGCGTACCACTGGATCACTCAATGAAGTCTTTGCATTAGGACGTGCTCTCTGCACACCTGGAGTCCTCACTGAAGGAATGCCAAGCTCATCATCCAAGCTCTCTGAGCCACTGGAGTCTCCATCAAGAACTGCATCAATGCCTTCTGACACTTTATTCTTTCCTTTGTCTTTACCTGTAGTGCTACTAGATGCACCCGAAGATGTAGAGGTACTCCTTAGTCTCCCAGACCAAGGACTACCAGATGATGTCTCTGGTCCACTAAGAGTCCGTGATTCTTGCCTTTCAGCCTGCACATGAGTGTCATGATCATCATCAACATCCAATGCATCACCACTAGATGTATACCAACTGCTCATTTCATCAAAGATGACATCCCTGCTCACTCTGAACTTACATATGACAGGGTTGTAACAGCGATACCCTTTCTGCTCTAAAGAGTATCCAATAAAGACACACTTTTCAGCCTTTGGATCCAGTTTCTTCCGCAACTCATCTGGCACATGAACATACGCAATGCAGCCAAATACTTTCAAGTGTGAAACATCAGGCTTCTTACCTGTAAAACATTCTTCGGGGGTCATACCATGAACTGCAGCTGTGGGAGTTCTGTTCATAATATAAACAGCAGTATGAACAGCCTCAGACCAAAAATGCTTAGGCATATTCTTTTCAGCCATCAAGGCGCGTGCAACTTCTGCAATATGCCTGTTTTTCCTTTCTGCAACCCCATTTTGCTGTGGGGTATACCTGCATGTGAACTGTCTCTTTATCCCATGAGACCTCAGAAAATCACTGAACTCATTTGAGAGGTACTCTCCCCCTCCATCTGACCTCAGGAACTTTACTTTCAAGCCTGTTTCTCTTTCAACTGCAGCCTTGAAAGTTCTAAAGTGCTCAAACGCTTCACTCTTTTCCTTCATAAAATATACCCACATCTTTCTAGAACAATCATCAATGAATGTGACAAAGTATGAACTACCTCCAAGAGATACATTTTGTGTAGGCCCCCAAATGTCTGTATGCACAACATCAAGGATATTTCTGCTTACATCTCTGTCATGTGAAAAGGGTTGTCTTGCATGCTTACCAAACTGACATGCTTCACATACCTTCTGAAATTCTGTAACTTTAAATGTAGGCAAACCTGTAACCAACCCTTTGGACTGCATTAATTTCAGCCTTTGTACATTTGCATGTCCAATGCGTTTGTGCCAAATTTCAATGTCTGCAACAACACCTTTTCCTTTGGCATACATAGCCGCATTCATAGTAGGAATTCCAGCATCTAGAGTGAACATACGTCCAACTCTACTTCCCTTTGCTACCAACCTGCACTTGTCATTGAAGTCTTCTACAAAGCAGCCCTTTGCATTAAATCTGACTTGCAGCCCTTGCTCTACCATTTGACCGACTGACACCAAGTTCTTTGTAATAGATGGCACATGTAATACATATGAAAGACTCTTTGTCTTACCATCATGCAAGGACAAGGGAACTTTTTCAATGTGTGAAATTGGGTGGCATGAGTCATCACCCGTCTGCACATAACCTGCATTCTGCAAATCCTGCATCTCTCCAAACCATTCTGCATGGCTGGTCATATGATTGGATGCACCTGAATCAACATACCAAACATCTTCACGTGTTCCCTTTCCTGTAACAGCATTCAGCATATGCTGCATAACGAACAAACGTTCATTTTTGTCTTCATTCTGTCGTGAAGACGATGCATAGTTTCCTTGCTGCAACTTACCACTACGGATATCATCTCTCTTAGCATAACATTGGGCTGCAATATGACCTGTTTTGCCACAGTAGTGGCACACAATACCAGAGTTGTTAGAACCTCTGTTCTGCCATCCACCTCTTCCTCTAAAGCTCCCCCTGCCTCTAAAATTACCACGACCTCCTGAAACCTGCATATCGCCAAATTGCTGATTCAATCTATTTTGCTGGTTATCACTACCACGTCCTGTACCACGGCCTCTTGAAGAGAACCTACCACGTCCCCTTCCTGAACTGGAGTAGAAAGCCTGGATCTGTTCACTACTTCTTTCAGATGTCTCACTCTGCATGTTGATTTCTTCAGTGATCATTAGAGAGACCAACTCATCGAAATCTGAAAATGGCTTTCTGACATATACGGAAGTTACAAAAGACTTCCAAGCCTTTTCATTGTTAAGTCCACCCAAGGTAGACGACACCAAATCATCATGATCGGGCATTGCATCAATCGCTGCCAATGCATCTGCAATGCTTCTTACCTTCAGTGCATACTCATTGATAGACATCTTCCCTTTCTTGAATGTATTCAACTCTTGCTTGAGTTGAATCTTTCGTGCCTTTGTATTTACAGAAAACATACTTTCAAGTATGGTCCAAGCTACATATGAATTCTCTGCATTTCTAATGTGTCCCAGCATATTATTGTCAATTACTGCAGACAACCAATCCATGACCTTTTTATCCTTTGCATTCCATTCTTTCCGTGCCTTTGTCTCTTCTGCAGTTGGAGGATCACTCATCTCCGGCTCCTTTTCTTCACCTGAAACGAACTCGTAGAGGCCTTTTCCAATAAGGAAGTTCGTGACACGAAACTTCCATGATGGGTAGTTGTTCTTGTCAAGCTTCTCAATGATGGGGCTTCCACTGTTCTCTGCCATTATCACAAAATTAATACCAAACAGCAAGCAAATCTTCTGCAACCCTTGACCTGTAGTGCACAGCAATACACCAGACAGCCTTTTTCACTGTCTGCTCAACAATACATGCAATCTGCAATCAGTTTGCAGATAAACCTTGTGTTTACTCATTGGTAAACACCTTTGAACTTACAGATCTGAAATCTGTAACATGCGCACCCACATTCGGTCAATACAGTCGAAGTCATAGTGTACCTTGAAACTGTTGTCCGCAACCTTGCGGCTCTAAAACGGGCCCTGAAACGGCCTCAAATTCGGTCAATACAGCGCTCTTCGCGCACACTAAATCTCACTGCAATCTGAGATTTTTGCTCTGCCCTGCTTCCGGTGCCTCCACAGGCACTATCCAAGAGAAGAAGTGGAAGAATGGGAGAGATTCTTACCCGTAGCTTGCTTGCTCGAACCTTGCTTCTTCTCCTTCACTTCAGCCTTCGAAATCAGCCTCTCTCAATGGTGCGGCTCTGATACCATGTCAAGAATCACGTAGTGGAGGGGGTTGCTCAAGATGCTGCGCCGAACACACACAGAATGCACAAGGAGAAGCTCACTCAAGAGACAAGAAGAGAGATGGAGGCCAAAAACGTTTTCTTGCTGATTTTTTCTTCTTCTTCCACACTCTTTACAATGTACACAAAGTATAGATAAGATACAACATAAAAGGAAAGTGGCCTACTAAGTAAAACAATGCATAACCGACTACACTAGTCGACTGGCACTATAACTATGCCAGCTGTAAATAGGTGTAACAACCTAAATATAATAAGTAATGAGTCAGTGGCCATGTGAGGTGCATAATGACCACCGACGTGCTAAGTATAGACGTGTGGACCTATCTAACCAGGCGGTCCATGTCAAGATTGTGGGAGAGAAGGAAGGAGTCTCACTTGTAGCTTTCTTGCTTGCACAATGGGGGAATACACACAAGGGTGGAGGCTGAAAACCGTTTTCCTCTTCTTAGTTGTGTAAGCCAAATGAACTCTAATACAAAGAAATAGAAGAACCCTAGATATGGGTCTCAAAACCAAACTCAACTAACTAAGGTGGCATACTAACTGAGCCATGAACTAGAGTAGATAAGGATAGCTATCATGTAGCTATTATTCAGGGGCGGTGTACCAACCGCATCTGCAACTGACAAGTCAGTGACATAAATACACAACGGTCACCCTGGCATATCAAGAGTGGTCGAGCTCAATCCCAATTCCTGCACACCAAGCAGGTCTCTGAACTTGCACAGCTTCTCTGCGCCCAATGCCTTCGTGAATATGTCAGCTACCTAATCCTCTGTGCTGACATAAACTAGATCAATAAGACCTAGTAAAACCCTCTCTCGCACATAGTGATAATGCACCTCAATGTGCTTTGTTCTAGCATGATAGACTGGGTTATTTGCCAAGTGTATACTACTCATGTTGTCACAATAAATGACAACTGGCCCATCTGTAGACTGATGCATATCATAAAGTAGCTTATGCAACCAAGCTACCTCACATGCAGCCATTGCTGCACCCCTGTACTCAGCCTCTGTGCTCGACAAGGAAACTGTAGGCTGTTTCTTGCTGCTCCAAGTGACTGCAGCACTCCCAAAAGAGAACACATATCCACTGGTAGATTGTCTATCAGAAATACTACCAGCCCAATCAGCATCAGTGTATCCATGCAACTGTATCTGAACCCCAGTCTCATAAAATAGTCCATACTGCAATGTGGACTTCACATACCTGAGTATGCGTCTAGCCGCATCCAAATGTCGTTTCCTTGGAGCCTGCATAAACTGACTTACCAATCCAACAGCATAGCTCAAATCTGGCCTGGTAATAGTCATATAAATCAAGCTTCCTACTATGCGTCTGTACATAGTAGGGTCTTCCAGAAGCTCACCTGCATCTGTGCTTAGCTTCACATTCTGCTCCGAAGGAACTGAAATAGGCTTACAGCCTGTCATCCCATATTTGGACAGCATGTCCAATCCATACTGCCTCTGCAAGAGCTGTATCCCACTTGGTGATCTAATCACCTTAATGCCCAAGAAATAACGCAGCTCTCCCAAATCCTTCATCTCAAACTTCTGCTTCAATAGCATTTTCACATGAAGGATATCTTCATCACTGTCACCTGTCATAATCAAATCATCAACATAAATGACAAGTAGCATAATACAGTTCTCTGTTTTTCTCACATAAAGTGAGAAATCTGCCTTGGAAATCTGAAAGCCAATAGTGACAAGATACTGTCCTATCTTGTCAGACCATGCTCTAGGTGCTTGCTTCAAGCCATACAAAGCTTTCTTCAACTTGCAAACAAACTCAGGATGAACAGCATGCACATAACCTGGTGGCTGCTCCATATAGACCTCTTCTTGCAAATCACCATGGAAGAAGGCATTCTTTACATCCATCTGATGTAAAGACCATCCCTTTGATGCAGCCATAGCAATGACTGCTCTTACGGTTGCCATCCTTGCAACCGGACTGAATGTTTCTTCATAGTCAATGCCATATGTTTGTGCATACCCCTTGACTACTAATCTTGCCTTGTATCTGTTCACAGAACCATCAACATTGTGCTTCACCTTATAAACCCACTTACAGCCAATTGCATTCTTACCTTTAGGCAAAGGTACCAATTCCCATGTAGCGTTTGCTTCCAAGGCATCCATTTCTTCATCCATGGCTTTCTCCCATTTTTCTTTTCCCATGGCTTGCTCAAAAGAAGTGGGTTCTGGTTCCTGTATCACCTTGACCATATATGCATAGTGAATGGCTGTAAATCCATCATATTTCAGCCTATCCACAGGATACCTAACTCTGGTAGACCTGCGCAAAGTGGGTTCACTCCCAGGTGCTCTCAAAACATCCCTGGTCTTCCTTACTCCAGGTGTAACAATAGAAGGAATACCCAACTCATCATCAATGCTCTGTTCTGAGCCACTGGATTCACCATCCACATAAGAGTGACCTGCATTCACATCAAACATGGGCTGATCAACCTTCTCTTTTCCTTTTCGTGATACCTGCATACCACTATCTGCATTACTTTGAGAAGATTCTCCTGATCTCAATCTGCCTGTCCATGGCGAAGAATGTGAACCACTGCTAGAGGACGCTCCAGGTCCACTAATATTTTGTGACTGCTGCTGTGAATTCTGTGCAGCATTACCATTTTGTGCATCTACATCATCAATCACATTTACTAGTTTATACCAGCTACTCATCTCATCAAAAACAACATCTCTGCTCACTGTAAACTTACGAGTAGAAGGGTTATAGCATCTATACCATTTTTGCTGCAGAGAGTAACCAATAAAGATGCACTTCTCAGCTTTTGGATCCAACTTGGATCTCAACTCATCTGGCACATGTACATAGGTAATGCAACCAAAAATTTTCAAATGAGAAATATCTGGTTTCCTACCAGTATACCTCTCCTCTGGAGTCATTCCATGTATTGCTGCAGTGGGAGTCCTGTTCATTATGTAGACTGCTGTAGCAACTGCTTCAGCCCAATAAAAATCTGGCAGGTCTTTTTCATTGAGCATGGCATGAGACACCTCTCCAATATGTCTGTTTTTTCTTTCTGCAATTCCATTTTGCTGTGGGGTATGACTGCATGAATATTGCCGTTTTATGCCATGCTCCTGCAAGAACCTTGCAAACTCATTTGAGAGGTACTCTCCCCCTCCATCTGACCTTAGGCATTTTATTTGCAGGCCTGTTTCTTTTTCAACCATAGCTTTAAGAGTTTTGAAATGCCCAAAAACTTCACTTTTCTTTTTCATAAAATACACCCAAAATTTTCTGCTATAGTCATCAATAAAACTGACAAAATAATGACAGCCTCCAAGAGATGTAGCTTTAGTAGTCCAAACATCAAAGTGGATTAATTCCAATGGCTTCTTACTCTCTTGAACATGTCTAGGAAATGGTTTCCTTGCCTGTTTTCCAAACTGACAGGCTTCACATACCTTATGCATTTCTGCAACCTTGAATTTAGGCAATCCTGCAACAATATTTTGGGCCTGCATTGATTTAAGTTGCTGTACATTAACATGACCAATGCGTTTATGCCAGATATCAATATCTGCAACTACACCGGTCCCATGTGCAAACATTGCTGCACTCAATTCAGACATGTCTGCATCCAACGTAAACATTCTGCCCTTCTTATTTCCTTTTGCTATCAAGCGACCTTTATTTTTCATATCCTCAACGAAGCATCCATGAGGATTAAATCTGACCTACAAGCCCTGCTCAACCATTTGACCAACAGAAACCAGATTCTTGGTGATATTCGGGACATGAAATACATCGGACAAGTATTTCTTTTTCCCATCCTGCATAGACAAAGGAATTTTTCCAATCTGCACAATAGGATGTGCAGTATCATCACCAGTCTCCACAAATCCTGGTTTTTCCATTTTCCTTGCATCCTCCATCCATTCTGCATGACCTGTCATGTGGTTTGATGCACTTGAGTCAACATACCATACATCATTGCTTTCTTCTGCACTTGTCACATAATTGTTCATGTGCTGCACCATAAACAAATGCTCATTTCTGTCATCACCCTGTCTACTAGAAGATGCATAATTCCCTTGTTGCAGTTTTCCATTCATGATGTCATTCTGCTTTTTATAGCAGTCTTTAGCCATATGACCCATTTTACCACAATAGTAGCATTCAACATTACTGTTTACATTTTGGCCTCTTTGCCATCCACCACGACCTCTTTGGCTCCCCCTGCCTCTAGAGTTACCACGTCCTCCTCCATAGGACTGGTTTTCTTGAGTTTGCTGCATATTCTGATTTCTACCACGGCCTCCAAATCGGCCTCCTCTACCTCTACCTCTACCTCTTCCAGCATTTGAGTAGAAGACAGTTTCTTTTGAAGTTCCTCCTGAAGAAGATGCACCACCATTTCTCTGCTCCTCAGAAATTAGAAGAGCAATCAACTCCTCAAAATCAAGAAATCTTTCACGGACGAAAATGGATGTCCGAAACTGCGCATAATCCTTTCCTAGACCATTCAAGGTCACAGAAACTAAATCATCATCTTCCACTGGTGACCCAATGGAAGCAAGTGCATCTGCAATCTTCTTCACCTTCATATGGTAGTCGTTGATGCTCATATTTTCTCTTTGTACATTGTGCAACTCTTGCTTGAGCTGCATTTTCCTGGCTTGCGTATTTGTACTATACATTTTTGACAAAGTATCCCATGCCTCCTTTGGCGTACTTGCATCCTGAATATGCACAATCATAGAGTCTGAAATGCTGATAGACAGCCAATACATAACTTTCCTGGCTCTCTCATGCCATGCTTTAAATGCCTGCATTTGCTGTTGATTGGGAACATCAGGAAGAACTGGTTCTTCTTCATTTCCTGCAACAAATTCCCAATATCCTTTTCCCATAAGGAAATTCGTCATTCTAAACTTCCATGCTTGGAAGTTGTTCTTGTCAAGATTTTCAGTGACAATCTGTGAAAGAGAATCAGATGCCATTACAGAAGACTGCAAAAAATTCTGTCACTGCAAAAACCACAGCTTCACCCTTACAAGGGAAAATCTGCAAAACTGGCGAAAGTGGTATATGATCACACAGTCACTTCTTAGTGACGATTTTGCATCAACAGGCAACAAGGATGATTCTGTAACTCCCAATGTCTCTGCGCACAAGCATACAATGCAATTTTTACAGTAACTATTCACCGACCTGTAGAACAGTGGCTGCACAGCATAAAACTGGGCCTTTTCCTGATTGCTTGCAGAAAACTTCCGCCTCCAAAACAGGCCCCTAAATGGCCTCAAATCAAAAAAATAAGGTCGCCAAGGGCAAAAGCCCTATCCCGCAGCATATACTGCCCTCTTGCTTCACCGCGAAGGGCGTCTCAACCTGAGACAATGCACTCTTGCACTTTCCGGTTGTGCTACCTGCAGAGATCTGCTCCCAAAACAGAAAATGAAAGCAACACTGCTCCTCTTACCAGAACACCGCGAGCTTGGCTTGCTTTCTTGAGCTCCTTACCACGAACAAGGCTCTGATACCATGTCAAGATTGTGGGAGAGAAGGAAGGAGTCTCGCTTGTAGCTTTCTTGCTTGCACAATGGGGGAATACACACAAGCGTGGAGGCTGAAAACCGTTTTCCTCTTCTTAGTTGTGTAAGCCAAATGAACTCTAATACAAAGAAATAGAAGAACCCTAGATATGGGTCTCAAAACAAAACTCAACTAACTAAGGTGGCATACTAACTGAGCCACGAACTAGAGTAGATAAGGATAGCTATCATGTAGCTATTATTCAGGGGCGGTGTACCAACCGCATCTGCAACTGACAAGTTGGTGACATAAATACACAACGGTCACCCTGGCGTATCACGAGTGGAGCTCGATATGTCAACAGTCCATCATCAATGTCTGCATGTGTTGAGCTTGTCATCTCAATAGGCTGCATACACCCATTGTGGACGTACATGTTATACTTTGATGGAGCGTCCAGGGGGAAAATCGAAAAGGGAGTGTTGGAGTAGTCATTCGAGATCCCCGACATAGAGTTACAATGAAATTAGTTGCTTATCTCAGGGTGGGATTCATTAACAATATGGCAGAGTATAAAGCCCTGATTATGGGATTGAATATTGCCAAGAAAGGTGGCATTAGGCGATTGTTAGTAAAAGGGGATTCCCAGCTGATCTTAAATCAACTTAATGGGACATTCGAAATCCTATCCTTCGTATGTATCATTGAATTGATATAACCCTACTTGATGAATTTGAGAGCATATCTCTTTAGCTCATTCCACGTTATTGGAATTTGTTTGCGGATTCATTAGCCAATTTTGCTTATGAGGAGGACCTCTTTTTCAACTGTGGTCCTAGTCCGGATGTTGTTATTGATAATGAGATGGGACCTGGTCGCTTGTGGGGAATGTTATCAAACCACGCATTATATGGAATGCAATGCTTGATATGGGTAATGAGAAGAGTATTAAGACCCATCTACCACTATTATCTTGGACCCATAGGTTGATTCGACGACATGTTATGCGTACGCCTCTTGATGTATATGCAGGAGGTATGGGTCATAACTTGATGCATTTAGTTTAGGGCTGAGTGCCCTGTCTTTCCCCTTGGAGGGGAGCTTATGTTTGTATATCTGCTGTCAAGAATCACGTGGTGGGGGGACTTGCTTGAGCTGTTGCGCCAAACACACACTGTATACACAAGAGGAAGCTCACTCAAGTACACAAGAAGAGAGATGGAGGCCAAAAATTTTTCTTACTGGTTTCTTCTTCTTCTTCCACACACTATACAATGTACACAAAGTATAGATAAGATACAACATAAAGGAAAGTGGCCTTCTAAGTCAAACAGTGCTTAAGTGACTACACTAATCGACTGGCGTTATATCTTTGCCAGCTGTAGGTAGGTGTAACAAACTAAATATAATAAGTAATAAGTCAGTGGCCATGTGAGTATCATAATGACCACTAACATGCTAAGTGTAGACGTGCGGACTCATCTAGCCAGGTAGTCCATCATCAATGTCCGCACATGTTAAGCTTGCCATATCAACACTCCCCCTTAAGCTCAATTCTATCTCTGCAACTCCAAGTAAGCTTCAGAACTTTCAAAGCTTCTCTGCACCCAATGCCTTTGTGAAAATGCCAGCTATCTGATCCTGTGTGCTGACATATACCAAGTCAATCTCTCCTGCAAGTACCTTCTCTCTCACGAAATGGTAGTACACCTCAATGTGTTTTGTCCTAGCATGGAACACTGGGTTCCTAGCTAGCTGTATGTTGCTCATGTTATCACAATGAATGACAACTGGACCATCTCCCTGCATGTCCAAATCACCTAATAAATTTTGTAGCCATACCACCTCACATGCTGCCATAGCAGCACCTCTATACACAGCCTCTGTGCTCGATAAAGCAACTATAGGTTGCTTTTTGTTGCTCCATGTAACTGCTGCACTACCAAGGGAAAACATGAATCCACTCGTAGATCTTTTGTCTGACATGCTACCAGCCCAATCTGCATCTGTGTATCCAAAGACCTGTACGTCCTTACCTGCCTCATAAAAAATTCCATAATGTAAAGTGGACTTCACATACCTCAATGTACGTCTAACTCCATCCAAATGAGGCTTTTCAGGCATCTACATAAACTGACTAACAAGGCCAACAACATAGCTCAAGTCTGGCCTTGTGATAGTCATGTAAATCAAACTCCCTACTATCCTCCTGAACATAGTAGGGTCTTCTATCTCATCCCCAATGTCGGCACTCAATGTCACATTTTGCTCCAATGGTACTGAAAGAGGCTTACATGCTATCATACCATACTTGGATAACATATCCAAGCCATACTACCTTTGGGATAGCCATATACCATCATCACATTTGATCACCTCAATACCAAGAAAGTATCTCAGCTCACCCAAATCTTTCATCTCAAACTTCTTCTTCAAGAAGTCATTAATTTCAGCAATCCTAGTATCACTGTCACCTGTAATAATCAAGTCATCCACATTGATGACTATGATGACCAAACCTGCATCTCCCTTTCTCACATAAAGTGAGTGATCAACATTAGAAATACAAAATCCAATATTGATAAGATACTCTCCAATCTTGTCACACCATGCTCTAGGTGCTTGCTTCAGCCCATAGAGCGCCTTCTTTAACCTGCACACATATGTGGGATGCTCTAAATCCTCATAACCTGCTGGCTGCTCCATATACACTTATTCTTGCAATTCACCATGCAAAAATGCATTCTTAACATCCATTTGCTGCAAAATCCAACCTTTGGCTGCTGCCAAGGCAATCACATATCTAACAACTGCCATCCTAGCAACTGGACTGAATGTCTCTTCATAATCTATGCCATATGTTTGAGCATAGCCTTTTGCAACCAGCCTAGCTTTATACCTGTTAGCTGAACCATCTACATTATGATTGACTTTGTAAACCCACTTATAGCCAATAACCTTCTTACCTTTAGGTAAGGGTACCAAATCCCAAGTCTTATTGGCTTCTAATGCAGCCATCTCCTCATCCATTGCTGCATCCTAATGAGCATGACCAACATCATCCTCAAAACAAGTGGGCTCAACATCCTCAACTAGTTTCACCATATAAGCATAATGGTGAGCTGTATAACCTTCAAAACCAAATCTTTTAATAGAGTATCTGACCCTGCTAGATCTGCGTACCACCGGATCACTCAATGGAGCCTTTACATTACTATGAGCTCTCTGTACACCTGGCGTCCTAACTGAAGGAATGCCAAGCTCATCATCCAAACTCTCCGAACCACTAGAATATCCATCCAATCCCAAATGACTGGTAGATGCATCATTACCATCCAACACTTTCTTCTTTCCTTTGTCCTTCCCTACAACACTTATAGATCCATCTAAAGATGTGGGGCTACTCCTTAGTCTCCAAGAGCAAGGGCTCACTGTAGATGTGGTACCAGATGATGTTTCTTATCCACTAAGACTTCGTGATTCTTGTTTATCTTTCTGCACATAGCTGTCTTGATCATTATCTTCATCCAAAACATCACCAACAGTTGTATACCAACTTTCCATGTCATCAAAGATAACATCCCTGCTCACTCTGAACTCACCTGTGGTGGCAAGGTTATAATAGTGATACCCTTTCTGCTCTAAAGAGTATCCAATAAAAACACACTTTTTTGCCTTTGGATCAAGCTTCTTCCGTAGCTCATCTGGCACATGAACATATGCAACACAGCCAAATACCTTCAAGTGCGATACATTGGGCTTCTTGCCAGTAAAGCATTCTTCAGGATTCATCCCATGAATTGTAGCTATGGGAGTTCTGTTCATAATGTAAACAACAGTATGGATAGCCTCAAATCAAAAATGTTTGGGCATATTCTTTTTAGTCATTAATGCCCGTGCAAATTCTACAATATGCCTAGTTTTTCTTTCTGCAACACCATTTTGTTGTGGGATATACCTGTAAGTAAATTGCCTCTTTATTCCATGAGTCCTCAAGAAGCCAGTAAAGTCATTAGAGAGGTACTCTCCCCCTCCATTTGATCTCAAGTACTTCACTTTTAAGACTGTTTATGTTTCAACAGCTGCCTTAAAAGATTTGAAGTGCTCAAACACATCACTCTTTTCTTTCATGAAGTATACCCATAACTTCCTTGAATAGTCATCAATAAATGTGACAAAGTATTTGTTGCTACCAAGAGATACATTCTGTATAGGCCCCTACATCAAGTATTTTTCTACTCACTTCTCTATCATGCGAGAAGGGTTGTCTTTCTTGCTTACCAAACTGACATGCTTCACAAACTTTATGCAATTCTACAACTCTAAAAGAAGGCAACCTTGTAACCAATCCTCTGGATTGCATTAATTTCAGCCTTTGCACATTTACATGTCCAATACGTTTATGCCATATTTCAATATCTACAACTACTCATTTTTCTTTAGCATACATAGCAGCATCCATTGCAGGAATTCCAGCATCTAAAGTGAACATTCGGCCAACTCTACTTCCTTTTGCGACCAACCTACACTTATCATTAAAGTCTTCTACAAAACAACCTTTTGCATTGAATCAAACATGCAATCCCTACTCTACCATTTGGCCAACAGACACTAGATTCTTTGTAATTGAAGGCACATGTAATACATCTGTCAGACTCTTTGTCTGGCCATCATACAAGGACAAGGGAACCTTTCCAATGTGTGAAATTGGGTGGCATGAATTATCACTCATCTGCACATAACTTGGATTTTGTAAGTCTTGCATCTCTCCAAACCATTCAACATGACTGGTCATATGATTAGATGCACCTGAATCAACATACCATACATCATCATGTGTCCCCTTTCCTGTAATTGCATTCATCATATACTGCATAACAAACAGATGCTCATTTTTGTCTTTATTTCGTCGTGAAGATGATGCATAGTTTCCTTGCTGCAATTTACCACTACGAATATCATCCTTCTTAGCATAACAATTAGTTGCAATATGTCCTATTTTGCCACAATAATGCCAAACAATAGCAGAATTTCTAGAGCCTCTGTTCTGCCATCCACCTCTTCCTCTAGAGCTCTTCCTATCTCTAAAGTTTCCTCTGCCTCCAGAAACTTGCATTTCACCAAATTGTTGATTAAACCTATTTTGCGGGTTATCGCCAGCATGTCCCATACCACGGCCTCTCGAAGAGGATCTACCACGTCCCCTTCTTGAACTCGAGGAAAATGCTTGGACCTGTTCACCATTTCTTTCAAACAAATCACCCTGCATATTGATCTCTTCAGTAATCATGAGAGAGATCAGCTCATCAAAATCTGGAAATGGCTTTTGTACATACATTGAAGTAACAAATGATTTCCATGCTTTCTCATTGTTAAGGCCACTCAAAGTGGAAGAAACCAAATCATCATCATTTGGCATTGCATCAATTGTTGCTAAAGCATCTGCAATGCTCCTCACCTTCAACACATACTCATTGACATACATTTTTCCTTTCTTCAAGGCATTCAACTCTTGCTTGAGTTGAATCTTTCGTACCTTTGTATTTACTGAAAACATGCTCTCAAAATTTGTCCAAGCTACATGTGAAGTTTCTGCATTCTTGATATATCCCAGCATAGTATTATCAATGACTGCAGATAGCCAGTACATCACCTTTTTTTCTTTTTCATTCCACTCTTTCCATGCTTTTAACTCATTTGCAGTCGGAGGGATGCCCAACTTTGGCTCATTTTCTTCACCTGAAACAAACTCATAAAGGCCCTTTCCAATGAGAAAGTTCGTCACACGAAACTTCCATGAAGGGTGGTTGTTCTTGTTGAGCTTCTCAATAATAGGATTTCCACTGTTCTCTGCCATTATCACAAACAAGGATACAACACAACAAGCTAGTATTCTGCAATCTTTCACAACACGTGCACAGCAATACACCAAGCAACCTTTTTCACTAATTGCTCAATAGTACATGTAATCTAAAACCTGTTTGTAGATAAACCTTATGTTTGCTTCTTGAAAACATCTCAAAAATTACAGATTCGCAATCTGTAACCTACGTACCCACTTTCGATCAATACGATCAAAATCACAGTGTACCCTGAAACTGCTATCCGCAACCTTGAGGCTCTAAAACGGGGTTTGAAACGGCCTCAGACGCCCAAAATAAATGTGGGAAAGCCCTAAAGGGTTAGTCTGTAGAATATACCGTGATCTGCTTACACACCAAATCTCACAGCAATCTGAGATTTTTGCTCGACCCTGCTTCTAGTGCCTCCACAGGCACTATCCAAGAGAGAGAGTGGAAGAATGGGAGAGCTTCTTACATGTTGCTTGCTTGCTCGAACCTTGCTTCTTCTCCTTCACTTCAACCTTCAAAATCAACCACTCTCAGTGTTGTGGCTCTGATACCATGTCAAGAATTGCGTGGTGGGGGGATTTGCTTGAGCTGCTGCACCAAACACACGCTGTATATACAAGAGAAAGCTCACTCAAGAACACAAGAAGAGAGATGGAGGCCAAAACGTTTTCTTGCTGGTTTCTTTTTATTCTTCTATACACTATACAATGTACACAAAGTATAGATAAGATACAACATAAAGGAAAGTGGCCTTCTAAGTCAAACAGTGCATAAGTGACTACACTAATCGACTGGCGTTATATCTTTGCCAGCTCTAGGTAGGTGTAACAAACTAAATATAATAAGTGATAAGTCAGTGGCCATGTGAATATCATAATGATTACCAACGTGCTAAGTATAGACGTGCGGACTCATCTAGCCAGGCAGTCCATCATCAATGTTCGCACGTGTTGAGCTTGCCATCTCAACATCTGCCTTCTTCCAAGGAGGGATCTATATGAGCAGGTTTGCTTGATTTCTTTAGGCCAAGAGGGCCAGCTAGTTTGCAGTGAAATGTGCTATTCCTTTAGGCCAAGAGGGCCATTCGCCTGTTTGGTGTGGGTACAATTAATGGTTTTTTGTTGTAGTGATTACATCATACAGGTTGACGAAGTCGCTGGAGGAAGCCTTTGCTGTGAAGGAGCTTCTTATGGCCATTCCAGGTGGTTTCATCCCCTTTCCGAGTCTTTTCCCTTAAGTAATTAATGATGTATGTGCATGTAAGGGTTACTTTCTTTTATTTGTTGGGGACCAGCATCGAGGCATGAATTCCCAGGATTAGGCTCTATATGTCTGGGGGAGGCCTGAGTAGTCATTGCCTCCTGCAAGGCATTGTCAGGCATTGTAAGGCCTATTTTAGATGGGAATTCTAGTGACCCTGTTATGCTGACCTGCTAGGAGGCCGTTCTAGGAGTTCCTATTAGTTGTGAGGCAGTTAGAGAAGCCTACTAAAATAATGATGGAAAGAGAAAAAACCCTAAATATCTGAAAGACAATATATGAATATACGGAGGTGTGTAAAAAGGGATTCTAACCCCTATAAAAATAGAAATGGAAAGAAAGAAAAATCCTTGAGCTGTTGTTCATCGCCTGCGAAGGCTTGGTAGGTTCATGGGGATGAGTCAGACCTAGGGCCAATGCCTTGTCTTCCTAGGGATGGCTTCTAGTTGAAAACAAAGAATACAAGAAGGTTGGAGCGAAAATAAAAGTGAGCGTTAGAAAAGGATTAAGTGTCACCTTGCGCAGGCTTGGTAGGTTCTTGGGTACCGAGATAGGACCTGAGGCTGATGCCTTGCTCTCCTTGGGTCACTATGCTAAGCTCCCTCCTTTTTACACGCCTGAGTATGGAAAATAAGAGGCTAAAGACCCAATATGCTAAAAGATAATATTTTTTATCAGGTTATAGGAGTCCTTGCCTAGTAGGAGCTCCTAGTTGAGTTGTCCTTAGTTAGGTAGGTAGTTCAGACCACTAGTGAGGATGATCTCTTTGATGGTTCTTGTTAGCTTGGTTGTGTTGGAGCAGTTGGTTAGTGACTAGCTTTCAACTTTCTGTCAGATTATGATAGGCCTACTCCTCGTGGATTTCATACTTTGGTTTTGACAAGGGGATAGGGTGAGAGTTGTGATGTTTTTTGTTGTGTATCTATTTTGTATTAGCTTGACGCTCTTTGTGATTGTGTTTATGTGCAGATTTGTTTGTGGGATTCGACGGGTTGAGTCGCCCTATCCCGTGGTGGCCAATGACAGATGCTTTTTTATGCCGAGAAGTGCTTAAAAATAGCCAAAATTTTCAAATTTCAGGGAAAAAATAGATTTTGTCGAAGGCGGCAGTGGCAAATAGTACGATTTTAAGTGGCAATGCCCGGAAAAGGCTTTTAAAAACCCACTTGACAACAATTGATAAATTTGCATAATTATTTGGCATGTCAAATGGGACCCTGGGAGATGCTGCGCAGTGGAGGACTTCAAGACGGATGCCCAGGATTTCTTGGACTGGAATTTGGATACCAGATGTGGAAGAGAGAGTGCCCGGGAGGCCAAGGTCAAGGTTAAGTGGGAATGAACTTAATAAGTCCAAGAGTTATGACCTTTGAGGGCTCCCTTTGGGAGCCCAAAAAAAAAAACGATTTTGAGGGGGGGTGCGCCGTTTTTTTCACACCGTGCAGGAAGGGGGCGTCATTTTTTTCGCGCCGTGTAGGAAGAGGGCACCTTCTTGCCAACGATTGAGAGAGGCTATGGGGGTTGTAAGCAACCCCCCAATCGATCTTATGCCTATAATACCCTTGATCTTTGCTTCCCATTGCTCTAAACTGCGCATCAAATGGCTGCCCGATTGGGGAGATCATATTTTAGTTTTTCTCTCTCCTCCCTCTCTCTCTTGCAAGGGGTAGTTCCTGCGTGTGAAGAAGAATGAAATCCGATTGGTGAATGCTCGTCCCATGCGATACTAGATCACTTCCAAACCAAAGGTGGACTGAAGATGGCAGTGTGGAGATGGGCTAAGCATCAGAGGGAGCTTGGTTTGCAAACCCGCAACAAGTTTCAAAACCCAAAATAATAAAAAATACACGGTAATGGCATTTTTACAAAGAAAATGACTCTTCTTCCACATTTGATGGGGTTAACAATCTTCTTATGGGTTGAAAATTGATGGACATGTTGTTTGCTACTGGTTTTAGTCTTTCATTTAAAAAAAACTCAGAAAATATACACTTAAAGTGTGAAAAATAAATGGAAAAAACCAGAAAAGCATGGTTTTTAGAGAAAAAATGGGGTTTTTGGGCTAAAAATGGGAAAAGCGTGAAACAAAACACCAATAAAATCTACATGGTTGTTGTTCAAGGACTCAAGAGCCACATCTCTAAAATAATGCTAATTTTCTTCCATTTTTTTAGTGATAATAAATAAGGAAAAATAGGAAAAAATACTTTTTAAAAGGGAAAAAAATAGAGAATGGACGAAGAAAATTATGGATGTGTATATGAGTGTATAATGAGGATAAATCATAAGGGTTTGCCTCAGGTTATCCCCATTTATATGATTTTGTGAGTATTTACTGCTTATTTCGTGCGAAATACACATGAAATCACCCCTTTACCTATGCAACAAGGCAAAACCTTAAACGGTAGGGGAGGAGGGAAGTTTGAGTGCTGAAATATAATATAAAATCTGATGCATTTGTTGCATTATTCATATAGGATGACGTTAAGTTAAATAAAGGGAAGTACAATACGAGTGTAAGGCTCGGTGTCTTCTCTCATTACAGCAATTATGCGTTAGTGTATGAAAACATGAAAATAATGAATTTACACAATTCACGAGGCTATTTTTTCAATTGTTTGAGTACTTAATCATATATACATTTGCATCAAGCATCGTTAAATGGTATCAATTACAAGCTCCTGGATGCATAGCACTTGGTTTCTTTAGGACTTGACCCACGTAGAGAGAGTGAGCAACCCAGCTATAGGTCTAGATGGTGGGTCTAAGGGGATGGATAAGTGAGAATCAGTGCATTCCTGGAACGATAAATATATTGGCACTAAGAGGGGAGTTTGTTTAAATTGTCTCTATATGTGGAAGCAGCGCATTGAGGGGCCAATCCCCAAGATGTAGGAGAGCTGGAGTAGGGCCATGTCAATCGGCCGGTGGGGTGCCCCTGTGTCTGTGATATGTGGCATATTGCCGATATGTGTACAATCTCCCTCTGAGGAGATGGGGAAAGGGAACATTCGTTGGATTACAGACTATAAACACGCAGTGATTAGTGTTTAGGATAGTGTATCCCTCGACAGACGCTCCTAGTCCACGAGGCCATGTGGTGGGGTTGTCTGTTGAGGGCATGAGGTTTGCCTTAGCTAGTGTTGGACCATTTTAGGTCCCATCATTCTGTAAAGCCTTTGTTTCTATTCTGTATGCTTCTGTAAGTATTCTGTGGAATGTATGTGTGACTTTGGGAAAGTTTTCTAGCCTTGGAAAGCAGTGAATGTAAGTTCAAAAGATCTCAAGAAAGTGAAAGAAGTAGCTGCTGAAGACTCAAGAGAAGACTGGAGTGAAGTGACAGTAGTGAGTTGTGAGAAGTCACTGTAGTGGCTTTGGTGACCTTTCATATCAGACACACCTTTTGGGAGAGACATCCACAAACACAATATTAGTGAGTTTGGGGAATCTCCCAATTTTCATTTTTTGAATACCAAAAAGGTGGCACTAGGATAACATGCCCATAAGTTTCTCAAAACTGTTGAGATATCGAGCTCCACTCGTGATACGCCAGGGTGACCGTTGTGTATTTATGTCACCGACTTGTCAGTTGCAGACGCGGTTGGTACACCGCCCTAAATAATAGCTACATGATAGCTATCCTTATCTACTCTAGTTCGTGGCTCAGTTAGTATGCCACCTTAGTTAGTTGAGTTTGGTTTGAGACCCATATATAGGGTTCTTCTATTTCTTTGTATTAGAGTTCTTTTGGCTTCCACAACTAAGAAAAGGAAAACTGTTTTCAGCCTCCACCCTTGTGTGTATTCCCTCATTGTGCAAGCAAGAAAGCTACAAGTGAGACTCCTTCCTTCTCTCCCACAATCTTGACATGGTATCAGAGCCTTGTTCGTGGTAAGGAGCTCAAGAAAGCAAGCCAAGCTCGCGGTGTTCTGGTAAGAGGAGCAGTGTTGCTTTCATTTTCTGTTTTGGGAGTAGATCTCTGCAGGTAGCACAGCCGGAAAGTGCAGGAGTGCATTATCTCAGGTTGAGACGCCCTTCGTGCTGAAGCAAGAGGGTAGTATATGCTGCGGGAAAAGGCTTTAGCCCTGGGCGACCTTGTTTTTTTGATTTGAGGCCATTTCGGGGCCTGTCTTGGAGGCGGAAGTTTTCTGCACGCACTCAGGAAAAGGCCCAGTTTTATGCTGTGCAGCCACTGTTCTACAGGTCGGTGAATAGTTACTGTAAAAATTGCATTGTATGCTTGTGCGCAGAGACATTGGGAGTTACAAAATCATCCATGTTGCCTGTTGATGCAAAATCGTCACTAGGAAGTGACTGTGTGGTCAAATACCACTTTCGCCAGTTTTGCAGATTTTCCCTTGTGAGGGTGAAGCTGTGGTTTTTGCAGTGACAGAATTTTTTGCAGTCTTCTGTAATGGCATCTGATTCTCTTTCACAGATTGTCACTGAAAAGCTTGACAAGAACAACTTCCAAGCATGGAAGTTTAGAATGACGAATTTTCTTATGGGAAAAGGATATTGGGAATTTGTTGCAGGAAATGAAGAAGAACCAGTTCTTCCTGATGTTCCCAATCAACAGCAAATGCAGGCATTTAAAGCATGGCATGAGAGAGCCAGGAAAGTTATGTATTGGCTGTCTATCAGCATTTCAGACTCTATGATTGTGCATATTCAGGATGCAAGTACGCCAAAGGAGGCATGGGATACTCTGTCAAAGATGTATAGCACAAATACACAAGCCAGGAAAATGCAGCTCAAGCAAGAGTTGCACAATGTGCAAAGAGAAAATATGAGCATCAATGACTACCACATGAAGGTGAAGAAGATTGCAGATGCACTTGCTTCCATTGGGTCGCCAGTGGAAGATGATGATTTAGTTTCTGTGACCTTGAATGGTCTAGGAAAGGATTATGCACAGTTTCGGACATCCATTTCAGTTCGTGAAAGATTTCTTGATTTTGAGGAGTTGATTGCTCTTCTAATTTCTGAGGAACAGAGAAATGGTGGTGCATCTTCTTCAGGAGGAACTTCAAAAGAAGCTGTCTTCTACTCAAATGCTGGAAGAGGTAGAGGCAGAGGTAGAGGAGGCCGATTTGGAGGCCGTGGTAGAAATCATAATATGCAGCAAACCCAAGAAAACCAGTCCTATGGAGGAGGACGTGGTAACTCTAGAGGCAGGGGGAGCCAAAGAGGTCGTGGTGGATGGCAAAGAGGTCAAAATGCAAACAGTAATGTTGAATGCTACTACTGTGGTAAAATGGATCATATGGCTAAAGACTGCTATAAAAAGCAGAATGACATCATGAATGGAAAACTGCAACAAGGGAATTACGCATCTTCTAGCAGACAGGGTGATGACAGAAATGAGCATTTGTTCATGGTGCAGTACATGAACAATTCTGTGACAAGTGCAGAAGAAAGCAATGATGTATGGTATGTTGACTCAGGTGCATCAAACCACATGACAGGTCATGCAGAATGGATGGAGGATGCAAGGAAAATGGAAAAACCAGGATTTGTGGAGACTGGTGATGATACTGCACATCCTATTGTGCAGATTGGAAAAATTCCCTTGTCTATGCAGGATGGGAAAAAGAAATACCTGTCCGATGTATTTCATGTCCCGAATATCACCAAGAATCTGGTTTCTGTCGGTCAAATGGTTGAGCAGGGCTTGCAGGTCAGATTTAATCCTCATGGATGCTTTGTTGAGGATATGAAAAATAAAGGTCGCTTGATAGCAAAAGGAAAGAAGAAGGGCAGAATGTTTACGTTGGATGCAGACATGTCTGAATTGAGCGCAGCAATGTTTGCACATGGGACCGGTGTAGTTGCAGATATTGATATCTGGCATAAACGCATTGGTCATGTTAATGTACAGCGACTTAAATCAATGCAGGCCCAAAATATTGTTGCAGGATTGCCAAAATTCAAGGTTGCAGAAATGCATAAGGTATGTGAAGCCTGTCAGTTTGGAAAACAGGCAAGGAAACCATTTCCTAGACATGTTCAAGAGAGTGAGAAGCCATTGGAATTAATCCACTCTGATGTGTGGACTACTAAAGCTGCATCTCTTGGAGGCTGTCATTATTTTGTCACTTTTATTGATGACTATAGCAGAAAAATTTGGGTGTATTTTATGAAAAAGAAAAGTGAAGTTTTTGGGCATTTCAAAACCCTTAAAGCTATGGCTGAAAAAGAAACAGGTCTGCAAATAAAATGCCTGAGGTCAGATGGAGGGGGAGAGTACCTCTCAAATGAGTTTGCAAAGTTCTTGCAGGAGCATGGCATAAAGCAGCAATATTCATGCAGTTATACCCCACAACAAAATGGAATTGCAGAAAGGAAAAACAGGCATATTGGAGAGGTATCTCGTGCCATGCTCAATGAAAAAGACTTGCCAGATTTTTATTGGGCTGAAGCAGTTGCTACAGCAGTCTACATAATGAACAGGACTCCCACTGCAGCAATACATGGAATGACTCCAGAGGAGAGGTATACTGGTAGGAAACCAGATATTTCTCATTTGAAAATTTTCGGTTGCATTGCCTATGTACATGTGCCAGATGAGCTGAGATCCAAGTTGGATCCAAAAGCTGAGAAGTGCATCTTTATTGGTTACTCTCTGCAGCAAAAAGGGTATAGATGCTATAACCCTTCTACTCGTAAGTTTACAGTGAGCAGAGATGTTGTTTTTGATGAGATGAGTAGCTGGTATAAACCAGTAAATGTGATTGATGATGTAGATGCACAAAATGGTAATGCTGCACAGAATTCACAGCAGCAGTCACAAAATATTAGTGGACCTGGAGCATCCTCTAGCAGTGGTTCACATTCTTCGCCATGGACAGGCAGATTGAGATCAGGAGAATCTTCTCAAAGTAATGCAGATAGTGGTATGCAGGTATCACGAAAAGGAAAAGAGAAGGTTGATCAGCCCATGTTTGATGTGAATGCAGGTCACTCTTATGTGAATGGTGAATCCAGTGGCTCAGAACAGAGCATTGATGATGAGTTGGGTATTCCTTCTATTGTTACACCTGGAGGAAGGAAGACCAGGGATGTTTTGAGAGCACCTGGGAGTGAACCCACTTTGCACAGGTCTACCAGAGTTAGGTATCCTGTGGATAGGCTGAAATATGATGGATTTACAGCCATTCACTATGCATATATGGTCAAGGTGATACAGGAACCAGAACCCACTTCTTTTGAGCAAGCCATGGGAAAAGAAAAATGGGAGAAAGCCATGGATGAAGAAATGGATGCCTTAGAAGCAAATGCTACATGGGAATTGGTACCTTTGCCTAAAGGTAAGAATGCAATTGGCTGTAAGTGGGTTTATAAGGTGAAGCACAATGCTGATGGTTCTGTGAACAGATACAAGGCAAGATTAGTAGCCAAGGGGTATGCACAAACATATGGCATTGACTATGAAGAAACATTCAGTCCGGTTGCAAGGATGGCAACCGTAAGAGCAGTCATTGCTATGGCTGCATCAAAGGGATGGTCTTTACATCAGATGGATGTAAAGAATGCCTTCTTGCATGGTGATTTGCAAGAAGAGGTATATATGGAGCAGCCACCAGGTTATGTGCATGCTGTTCATCCTGAGTTTTTTTGCAGGTTGAAGAAAGCCTTGTATGGCTTGAAGCAAGCACCTAGAGCATGGTCTGACAAGATAGGACAGTATCTTGTTACTATTGGCTTTCAGATTTCCAAGGCAGATTTCTCACTTTATGTGAGAAAAACAGAGAAAGGTATTATGCTACTTGTCATTTATGTTGATGATTTGATTATGACAGGTGACAGTGATGAAGATATCCTTCATGTGAAAATGCTATTGAAGCAGAAGTTTGAGATGAAGGATTTGGGAGAGCTGCGTTATTTCTTGGGCATTGAGGTGATTAGATCACCAAGTGGGATACAGCTCTTGCAGAGGCAGTATGGATTGGACATGCTATCCAAATATGGGATGACAGGCTGTAAGCCTATTTCAGTTCCTTTGGAGCAGAATGTGAAGCTGAGCGCAGATGCAGGTGAGCTTCTGGAAGAC
This sequence comes from Lygodium microphyllum, assembly GCF_053477565.2. NCBI lineage: Eukaryota > Viridiplantae > Streptophyta > Polypodiopsida > Schizaeales > Lygodiaceae > Lygodium > Lygodium microphyllum. The sequence goes on along the minus strand of NC_141154.1, from coordinate 134,892,903 downwards.
CCTACTATGTACAGACGCATAGTAGGAAGCTTGATTTATATGACTATTACCAGGCCAGATTTGAGCTATGCTGTTGGATTGGTAAGTCAGTTTATGCAGGCTCCAAGGAAACCACATTTGGATGCGGCTAGACGCATACTCAGGTATGTGAAGTTCACATTGCAGTATGGACTATTTTATGAGATTGGGGTTCAGATACAGCTGCATGGATACACTGATGCTGATTGGGCTGGTAGTATTTCTGATAGACGATCTACCAGTGGATATGTGTTCTCTTTTGGAAGTGCTGCAGTCACTTGGAGCAGCAAGAAACAGCCTACAGTTGCCTTGTCGAGCACAGAGGCTGAGTACAGGGGTGCAGCAATGGCTGCATGTGAGGTAGCTTGGTTGCATAAGCTACTTTATGATATGCATCAGTCTACAGATGGGCCAGTTGTCATTTATTGTGACAACATGAGTAGTATACACTTGGCAAATAACCCAGTCTATCATACTAGAACAAAGCACATTGAGGTGCATTATCACTATGTGCGAGAGAGGGTTTTACTAGGTCTTATTGATCTAGTTTATGTCAGCACAGAGGATCAGGTAGCTGACATATTCACGAAGGCATTGGGCGCAGAGAAGCTGCGCAAGTTTAGAGACCTGCTTGGTGTGCAGGAATTGGGATTGAGCTCGAGGGGGAGTGTTGAGATATCGAGCTCCACTCGTGATACGCCAGGGTGACCGTTGTGTATTTATATCACCGACTTGTCAGTTGCAGACGCGGTTGGTACACCGCCCTAAATAATAGCTACATGATAACTATCCTTATCTACTCTAGTTCGTGGCTCAGTTAGTATGCCACCTTAGTTAGTTGAGTTTGGTTTGAGACCCATATATAGGGTTCTTCTATTTCTTTGTATTAGAGTTCTTTTGGCTTCCACAACTAAGAAGAGGAAAACTGTTTTCAGCCTCCACCCTTGTGTGTATTCCCCCATTGTGCAAGCAAGAAAGCTACAAGTGAGACTCCTTCCTTCTCTCCCACAATCTTGACAAAAACCATATGATAAGACCTATCATTGAAAAGCACTTGAAAAATGGAATCTATTGAGCTATAGAGCACTCGATTTGGAGTTATAGTGTTCAAGTTATGACAAATCCAAAGATTTGACCATGTGTCCAAAACTTATGAGAAATTCCCATATTCCCCAATATGGTGTTCACAACTAAAGAAGGATTATGATGAGTGACTATTGAGTATTGTAGTGAGAAGATGATGCACTATTGATTGAGAGAGAAAGAGAGAGTCAGAGATAGCCAATTTTATACCAAACGATGTATCTATCTATGAGAGGCTCTGAGAGAAAACTATGAAGACAATGAAGATGAATACTGTGTGATATTTTTCCATTCAAAGTGGTGTTTTTTTTGTGTTCTCTTTGATTGGTCAAAGAATTCTATGAAGAATATGAAGAGAATGATGGATTTTATTGAAGTTAAAGCCATGGGAGAATTGTTTCTATGATGTTGTGTCAAGATTTCTTACTAGTGGTGTTCTTTTCCATTTTGTGGTTCTCTAAAGAATGAAACAAAAGATTGTTGATGTTACAAGATAGATTTTCTTGCAGTAGAAACCCTTTTTTCTTGGTGTCTCTCTTGGGGCTCTAGTAGAGTTCAAAACTAAAGTAAACTTTAATAAACTAAAACCCTATTATGTATAGGAGCTGAGGTCAAACTTGGTGCCTTTGAGAGTCCTTTAAGATCTAGCTTAAACGTGCAGCGGATACCAAGGCTATTGGATGGGTAAAGTCATTTCTTATCTTGAGCATCCATATTTAGAGTAGTGTTACCACCAAGGCAAGGTGATCTAGTGGAGTAAGGGTTATCACATTACTGCGTGCCAAGATGGCTCTTTCACATGGGATATTCAAGTCTATTGCCACTAGTTTCATAAGATTCCTACTAGCATCCCTATTGAGTTTAGTGAGGAAGGAGTAATTTTACCTATCTTACACTCCCTCTCTAGGTTAGATTTTGATTATCATAAGTACAAATAGGTTGATTGCCGTGGCAGGTTACAATAATGAATCCTTGGTTTATACATTATATTTTGATGGAGCTTCTTGAGGACTAGCATGCGAGTGTTGGGGTTGTCATAAAATATTCGCGTCACAAATGAGTGGTTTTAAAAGTTGGATTGTATTTAGACACTACTTTTAGGAATAACATGGGGGAATACAAGGCCTTGCTTATGGGGTTAAATCTAGCCAAATGTGGTGGTATTCACTGATTATTGGTGAAAGATGACTTGCAATTAGTGATCAACCAATTGAATGGGACCTATAGTGTGAGAGATCCCATTCTAAGAATATACCATCATGCAACCTTGGACACCCTTGAGATCTTTGAGGCAGTGACTTGCCAGTTGATTCCCAAATAGTGGAATGGCTTTGCAATTTCCTTAGATAATTATGCATTTGTTGAAGAGGTCCTTCTTAATTATGGTCCTAAGGGGCTTTTACAATTGCCTCTTGATATTAGTCCAGGGCTATTATGGAGACTGACATGTCCTATTTTGGTTGCTGATGGTTAGTATGGGTTATGAGTGAGATAGCGATTGACCATCTTCTTATTTTGTCATGGTGGATGTATTAGATCATTCAATGGCATATTCATCGAACACCCCTTGCTAGTTATACAGGGGTATTAGCTAATAATTTGATGCATTAGTATGGGACTTGAATGGCTATCCCCTTGGTCTAGTTTTATGCTTTAGTAGGGTTTATGTGGGGACCAAGGGTTTGTTTTCAATAGTAGGATAATGAATGATATGTTGCATGGTTAGATTTGTTAGGTCAAGAGGGCTGTTTATTTTGCAGTGAAATGGTTTTTCTCATGAGTCCAAGATGGCCATTCATTTATTTGGTGCAGATGTGGTTAATGGGTTTTATTTTAGTACTGCACTAAACAAATTTGACGGAGCACTTGGAGGGAGCCTCTTACTGTACAAAAGATTATTGTGGCCAAGTCTAGGTGATATACTTCCTTTATGAGTTCTTTTCCTTTATGCTATATGCATATATGTATGTGGGGTATTTTTATTTTGTTGGTGACATACATTCAAGGCAAGAAGTCCTAGGGTTAGGTTAGGTGTGTTTGGGGAGATTTTTGAGGGTAGCTCTAATGATCCTATTCTACTAGCTTGTTAGGCAGCTCCTAGGAATTTCTTTTAGTTCTAAGGCTACTAGGGAAGCCTGCCAAATAAAAGAGGAAAACCAATTAATATATTTAAAATATATGAAATATGAAGGTGTGTAAAAATGATTTCTAACTCCTAAAATAAGAAAATAAAGGAAGAAAATAATCATTGGTAGGTTCCTAGGGATGAGTTAGCCAATGCCTTATCTTCTTGGGGATGCCATTAATAAAATAAGGATGGTTGGAGCAAAAAAAAAAAAAAGAGAAAAAGAAAAAAGGATTTAGTGTTACCTTGCGAGATCTTGGCAAGTTCTTGGGTACCGAGGGACAGGACCCGAGGTCAATGCCATGTTCACCTTAAATCATAATATGCTCAACTCCCTCCCTTTTACATGATTGAGAATAAAGTCTTGAAGGAGAAAATATGGTTTATACACACACACACACACACACACACACACACACACACACACACACACACACACACACACATATATATATAGACCAAGCAATAGTAGTCCTTGCCTAGTAGGAGTTCCTGGTCCAATTGTCCTAGATCATGAAGATAGGTCAGATTACTACTTAGGATGACTCCTTTGATAGTTTTTTTTAGCTGTGGTCTGTGTTGGAGAAGTTGGTTAGCAACTAGCTCCAGATCCTTCTTAAATTATGCTTGGCCTATCCCTCATGGACTTCATGCCTTGATTTACTTAGGGGGTAGGGTGAGAGCTGTGTTTGTGCTTTGTTGTGTTATTTTATTTGAAGTAACTTGATACTCTTTATAGTTTGTATTTTTGCAAATTAGTTTATGGGTTTGATGTCCCATGGTTGCCAATGAGAACTGAATTTGAGAGCCAAATTTAAAGTGCAAAAGTGGCCCGAGATCCATAAAAAGAGACATTTTTTGCTAAAAATGAAACAATAATGGATTAAGGAGCTAGAGTTTCTCTAGATGTGTTTCGATGCTAGGAATTGAATGCAAGTGTCTGTTTATCGATCAAAATCCATTTCACTCCCCATTTAATGGGTGTAAGGTTTGGCATTATGAAGTAGCTCTACTGGATCCGAAACCCAAAAAGCAAGTGATAGAGGCCAATGTGATAGATTGTGATGCCAAAAAGCTGCCCATTGAATCCGATCATGAATTTAAGGTCGTTTGCTTCTCCATTTGGCCCGAAACCACTTGCAGGATAGTGTGAACAAAAAAAATAAACCGATTTATTTGAGGTTTAATTAGGTAATATAGATGAAGAAGAGAAGAAACTCAAAAAGCATGACAAAGGGGAGGGGGAGGGGGATGCCATTTTATCGGCGACCCCTCAAATCCTCAAAAAATGGAATTTCATGACTTATCAAATCAAGCTTTATGCTCATGGCCATGGATTCCTTGATTTTTTTGCCTTGCATTACTCAAGACTACCCGCATTTGATGCAAGGAATGAAAAATTCATATTTCATTCTTTCTCTCTCCTCATTCTCTCTTGCCATAACATGGTTCATATGGGCTGAGAGAATGGGGGGAATCAGTGTCAGTTGTGGTGACAAAATGTGAGAAATGGATCAATCAAGTATAAAGGAGGTCTCAGCTAAAGTTTTCCTCTTTGAATGGGTTATCTAATGAACTCTAATTGACAAATGAATGCTTCCATCACATTTTGAGCCATCTGCTTTTGCTTTGAAAACTCTAGCTCCCCATTTTAATTGCAAAGTGCTTCATTTTCTACTTCAATTTTGGCATCTAGTCACAGCTCTCAAAGAGAAATTAAGAGCAAGATTATGATTGTGATTGAGATTGAGATCCTTCGCGTACATGAGTATATTTCAAAGGTTCTTGCATGGCTTAAGCTTTGCATCAATATCTTGAATATATTGCTAGTTAGTGCTCCCTATAACTATATCATATATAATACAAATTTCCTCTTCTCTTCTCTTTGTATGCTATGATTCTCTATTTTTGGCTAAATATTATATTGATTGTTATAATCTTGTGTTTCAAAGTATCTTGGTGAAAATAAGCACTGTCATGACACTGCATATGCACTCATGAAATACCTTGGAAGATGGATGTTAGATAGTTGATTAGTGGGAATAAAGTTAGCATCATTATTGCATGTTTTGGTTTGTCTAGCAAAGTAGTTTGTACAAATATTGCTGCTTGATTTAGTTTCCATTAGTTAGGCTGAATAATAATATAAACATGAACTCAAGCACCATGAACTTTGGCAAATACATTGGAAACTTGCAGATGGATAAGGAAAAGTCATGAACATATAGAGTAAATAGAGTAGAGGTCATGAGTGCGAAGTGCCAAAGGAAGAGTTGGGGTAATATGCTGACACATACTTATTACAGCATGTTTCTTACCTACCTTCATGCATGCTAGGATATCCTTTACAATATTCTTACATAAATTTGAAGAAAGTATGCTTGTCTTGAAGACTTGAAGAATAAGAGAAGGAAGGAGTAAAGCATGCATTTTATGCATCTATGCATGCTTGCACATGAAAGTGGATAAAGTGTGTATGTTTTGGTGGGCCCATGAAGAGGAAAAAGTTATGCTTGTCTTGAATACTTGAATCATAAGAGAAGGAAGGAGTAAAGAATGCCTTTTATGCATCTATGCATGCTTGCACATGAAAGTGGGTAAAGTGTGTCTATTTTGGTGGGCCCATGAAGAGGAAAAAGGAGTACCTTGGCTTGCCAAGCTAAGATGGTGTTAAAGTTGGTGTAATTGCTTGCAAGATAGTTGCACATGCTACATATTTAGCCAAACAAGATCTAGTTGAAAAGACATGGGATGATGCATTAAGTGAAGCTTGTTTTGAGATGAGACCATACGAGAAAAATGTGCCAAAGTTGACTACTTTTGTTCCAAGTGTGCACCCAAGTTATCCCCAATAAAGATATCAAAATATGTTTGCAAGTATGATACAATACATGAATAGCAATCAATGGTGGTGAATGCATGCTTTTTGCATAAAATGATGAATGTATGCTTTATGATCATGAGGGAGGAAAGAGAAAAAGATAGCTTTCATGGAAAAAGAGTGTTTTTAAAAGCACTTTCATGACCATTCAAGGAAGAGGGCTGCAAGCTATCAAGGGAAAATGAGATATACACAGTCAAATCATCTTAGCTACTTCCTTCTCTAATCCTTCAATTACATACTTGACAATACCACCAAGTTTATAGATGAAGTGACCTATGGCTGTAAACTTCCTTAGATTAACATAAAGCTAATCATGAAGCTAGTTCACAACTAGAAGGCATCACATGTGCTGAATCTCGCCTAAAGTGTTCTCACTTTGCTGCTTCAGCCTATGCAAATCCTTAAAATATCAAAATGTTTTCTAGAGTAGAGAAATGTGCTTGCATCATAGAAAGGAGATGCTACTATTTACAATGTGGCTAACTGCAACACCCAGATGCCAAGCTAGCAAAGTTATATGTTGATTATGTGACATCAATTGAATCAAGTTCGAAGGCCACTTGATTAAGTAGCCATCTCTATTTCCTTCTATCACTATCCATATATGTTCATGTATGAATTAAGATATTGTCATGCCTCTATTTCTTACTCCATGCAATGATTATAGATGGGATGTGCCCATCAGTATCAATTCTACTTGAAGCACTTTGACTTTGTTGCTTTAGCGTGCGCAAATCCTTAAAATCTCACAACTTTTTCAGTAGTGAAGAAAGCTGCCTACACCGTAGAAAGGAGATGCTACTATTTACAAGGTGGCTAACTGTAACATCCAAGTGCCAAGTCAACAAAGTTATATGTTGAATGTGTGGCATCGACTGAATCAAGTTTGATGGCCACTTGATACACTAGAAGAACAAATGGAGTTGCTTTAGCTGCTAGTCCTCTCATGATGATGCCAAAAAGCTCTTATGAAGGGTAAACTACTAAAGCACAAGAATGATAAGTAATCATACCATTGCAATCATAGGAAGTGACTATGTTGACATATTGACTACAATGTAATGAAGTTCATTATTATCCATGAAAAAAGAGAAACAATTAAAGATATTTTCAATGGCCCTAGATATTGGCATGAAAAATTGTGGAAGATGGATGTTTGACAGTCAGTCGTTAGTGGGAATAAAGTCAACAACACTATCCACATGTTTTGATTTGTCTAGCAAAGTAGTTTGTATAGATACTGTCGCTTGATTTAGTTTTCACGGTTAGGTTGAATAAAAAGATGAACATGAGGACTCAAGCACCATGATATTTGGAAAATGCATTGGAAACTTGAAAATAGATAAGGGAAAGTCATGAACATTTGGAGTAAACAGAGTGGAGATCATGAGTGCCAAATGTCAAAGGAAGAGGTGGGGTAATATGTTGACACATACTTATTACAACATGTTGGAGGACACTTAATGCTTCCTACCTCCTTGCATGCTAGGAGATCCTTTGCAAATATGCTTACATAAAGTTCAAGTAGTTATGCTTGTCTTGAAGACTTGAAGAATGAGAGAAAGAAGGAGTAAAGAATGCCTTTTATGCATGTATGCATGCTTGCACATAAGAGTCAGTAAAGAATGTATTTTTTTGTAGGCTCATGAGAAGAGGAAAAATAAATGAACTGGCTTGCCAAACTAAGATGATGTTGAAGCTGGTGTGATTGGTTGCAAGATAGCTACACATGCTACAAATTTAGCCAAATAACATCCATTTGCAAAGACATGGGATGATGCATTAAGCAAAGCTTGTTTTGATGAGAAATACTAGTATAAGGTGCCAAAGCTGCACACTTTTGTTCCAAGTGTGGACCCATGTTTTACTCAATGAAGATAACATAAGATGTTCACAAATATGCTATAGTACATTAATATAAATCAATGGAAATTGCATGCTTTTTGCATAAAAGCATGAATGTATGCTTTTTATGAACTTGAGGGAGATAAGAGAAAAATATAGCTTTTATGGAAAAAGAGTGCTTTGTAAAGCGCTTTCATGACAATTCAAGAAAGACTGTCACATGCTGTTGAGGGAAAATGAGAAAAAACAAGGAGGAGAACTACTTGTTATCAAAAAAAGAGGAGGAAGGGGAGATGTAAGAAAAAAGAGAGAGAGTTGCCATCAGTTGTGTTGGAAATACTATCAAGTGTTGGAAATTTTAATCCATGGTAGTAATATAGAGAAGAGGAAAAATGACACAAGTTTAATGTACCTTATGAAAAAGATATGCACAGCCAAATCATCTCAGTTGCTTCCTTCTCAAACCCTTCAATTACATGCCTGACAATACCACCAAGCTTATAGATGAAGTCAGTTGTGGCCATAGCCTGCCCTAGCTAGCTTTTGGAAGGCATCACATGTGCTAAATTCTATCTAAAGCACTCTAATTTTGCTGCTTCGGCCTATGCAAATCCTTGAAATCTCACAATGTTTTCTATAGTAAAGAAAGTTGCCTACACTGTAGAAAGGAGATGTTACTATTTATAGAGTAGCTAGTTGCAACACCCAAGCACACCATTAGCAAAGTTATATATTGAGTATGTGATGTCAATTGAATCAAGTTCGAAGGCCACTTGATACACAAGAAGAATGGAGGGAGTTGCTTTAAGGGCTAGTCCACTCATGATGATGCCAACAACAAGCTCTTATGAAGAAAAACCACTGAAGACACACAAGAATGATAGGCAATTATAGCATTACAATCATGGAAAGTGACTATGGTGACATATCCACTGTAAGGAAGTTCATTGTTGTGCATGAACAAAGAGAAAGATTCAAAGAGATTTTTAATGAGCCCTAGATGTAATTCAAAAGGCCAAACTTTTCCTAAATCTCATGTATTGTGTGGGGGTTCATTAGCATAGTTGGTTATGAGTATAAAACTTTAACAGAGGGTTATGCCCAAGGGTTCTTATTTGTCATGAGAGTGATAGATATCAAGGTTCATGAAGTTTAAGAGTATGTGTTCAAGTGTTTTTTAAGTTTTTATTTTGAATTTTCTTTTCTTTTCTTCCCTTCCCTTTGAAACATATGTTTTTTTTTCTTTAAAGGGTTATTATTTTCTTAAACCTTATCTTTTTGCTCTCTTGTTTTCATTGCTATGCGCTAGATGGATCAACGAGAAAGTGGAAATGGGAAGAACAAGCTTATGGGGAGGGAATGAGGTGCGCTAGAGGAGCAAAGGAGGGAAAGAAACATGAGAAAAGGAAAAAGGTGGTGATCTCTGAAGAAAGAGCTATGCTTGGAGGAGTAGGGCTACAATGCTACTCTTTAGATGTATGGAGGTGGTGTCCGCAATATGGGTGGAGGCAAATAATGGACTTTGTGGAGGGGGAAACAAAGGGGCTTACTGCTTAGGACACTTTTAAAAAAAATGGTGGCTCAAAGAATTAAATATCTATATTAGGGTTTCTAATAAAAATCAAGGGTTAAGATATAGGATAAGGCATTAGGGGAAAATGAGAAGGAGAAATCATGATGCTTCATGTGCAGGAAAGCATAGGCATGGAAAATTGATGCCATATCCCTAAGGGCAGATAGGATTTCTTCATGTTAGCCTTCACCTTCTTTGCACTAAAATTCTCTGTTATGTCAATCTCTCATGGGCTTCCCGTTGACTCTATGTGCTCTGACCATTGTATTTGCAATTATTTTCCTCAATGCTCCATGGTACCTTGCATTTTATTTTACGAATATGCCATGTCTCTGCTATGCTCTTGGTGGTGTCTTCTTCTTCTTCCTCCTCCTCTTCTTACTACGACTGGGAGGCTCTTTCATGGTTGCAAATGGACTTTCCCTTAATTTCTTTTGGTTCTTCGTCTTCTTCTTATTATATGTGCTTATGTCTGATTTTAGGTGTTTATGAAGTTAGTGATGGCCTTGGTGCCCTCAGACATGGTGTGCTTGGCAAGCTCCCCAGGTAGAATGAGGTAGACACCTATCTAGATCTCTCACAATGTAATGGTGGATTTCATGTTGTTGTGATGGGTGAGGTGGGGCGCCTCATGGGCGAGCTTCTTGAAAATGCCATTGATATGAAGGAGTTCATGATGCCTATGGCCTTGGAGGAGATGCCGATGTATGGGTGCACTTGCTTTAGTCCACCAACCTCTTGGCCTTGTTCTTCTTCTTATCTATTGTTGTATTTCCACTAGCATCTTCTACCCTATGCTCTAATTCCCATTCGGAAAGAATAAGCCTATCTAGAATACTACTTGATGCAGGAGCCTTGAATTGACAGCCTAATTCTCTGTTTAAGGAAGACCGAACATCAACATGCCCATTATGGATAGCAATTCGAGGCCGACGTTCCCTCTTCTTCTTCTTTTTCTTATTTTCATTCAATGACCCTTCTTATTTTCTATACCATAATCATCATATAATTCGACTATTGATAAGACCTTAAATTTTCGGAGAAAACACCAGTATTGATCAGGATGCCCATCCTATTGCTTCTATGATTGTTAGAGGCATGGCCAAGGTACATGCATTGTGGATATCACTAATAATTATAGAAAAGGGTAGATAATGGAGCCATTAGAGGATGCAGAGTAAGGGACAATGGAGGGGATAGTCACATCTTTAAGGGTGGGTAGCATAGATGTAGGGTGTCGATGGAGGGGAGAAGGATATTACAGAAACTGACGAGACACCATGGACCTGGAGAGGAGTAGTTGTTGAAGGAATGCATTGCCTATTATTCACCATGTTCTTCTTCTTGTTGTTCTTTTTTTCCATCTCCTTTGATATCTATGTTAGGTTGGATTTTCCTGTGTGAGGAGGATGTTGGTTGTTGGCTTGCAACATGCCAAATAGGTTCCCTTGATATTCTTCAATTTTGGTGCATTTTCCTTTCACACAAGTTGGGCTTAAAAGAGTTGAGGGGTAGGGATTTGAGAGAGGTGGAGGAGATGTGAGAGAAAGTGGTGAAGAAGATGGAACACGATGGCTACAATAAAGGCACTCTTCCTATACTCTCTTCCATTTTGCTCTAGGGCTATGCTCCATAAGGAGAGACCTAATCTTTTTTCTCTTAAATTCTGTAATGCCATACTAAGTTCCAGTATAGACGTGGAATCTTGACTACTTCATTGTAATGCATATGCTCTACATCTCTTCATCATCTTCTTTTCCTTATTATGCTAGTAATTTTGAACTATAGAAGGACAAAGAGATTTTCAAGGGTACAGGTGTCTATTTTTCCTTCTATACTTTTGCTTCGTCTCCTTCCTATTCTTCTTCTACTCATCCCCCAACTCTTCTCCTATTGCTTGCCATGGTTACTTGCTAGATGAATCTGCCTCTTTTTCTACATCAAATTTCTTCAAACCTTCCTTGATACACACCTTTATCTCCTAGGATGTTCAAATTTGCATTCTACTCCTCTTCAAATACTATAGTACCATCATTGCTCCACCATCAATGAAAATTATTGAATTGAGAAACTTTAGTAATTGTAATTCTTTGTCCTTGAAATTCTCCACAAGTATTGAGATCAGGTTTTTCCTCGGGATGACGTACCAAAATGAATGCAGCCCTCCCATGACATAAATTGAATAGACAACTAGGAAACATCACACAAAATCTATGTATATGGCTTTGCCATTGATCTCAAAACCACAAAGAACTTCAAAAATCAGTCATGATTAGTAAACAAGATCTTCATCTTCATCATCTTCCATAGCTTCCATTCCAAAAAAGAAAGAGGAAAGAGAGGAAAACTTTGCACAAAGGAGAGAGGAGAGAGAAAACTTGGCACCATACAAAGGGAGAATGTATGAAACTTGGAAGAAATGGGGAGAAAGAGGCACATAATTAGTCGTGCACTCCACCCCATCTTTTCCCCAAAAGACACATAACCCTTCATATTTTTATTATTTCTTTGATTTTTTTGATACATTTGTATTCATAAGGCTTTAGCGTTTGGAGCCCCAAGAGGAACACCAAGGAAAAGGGAATTCTCTTGCAATAAAATATATCTTGTAACACCAACCATCTTTTATTTCATTCTTTTGATCATCAAAACATAGAAAACATCAATTCTTCATGTAGCATCATAGTAGATATCTCCCACGGATTTGATAGAATCAACCATATCTCCAGCATCTTCACAAAATCCATCAATAGAAAAAATAACACAAGAGAATACACTATCTTTGAATGGAAATACATCACATAGTATTCATCTTCAATATCTTCATAATTCTCTTTCTCAATCTCTCATATACAGTTACACTGTTTTGATAGATTTGACTATCTTTGACTCTCTCTCTCCCTCTCCATCAATAATACATCATATCCTCACTACAATACTCTCATAATAACCCTCAATAACCTTCTTAGATCATGGATGCACCTCCCAAGAGGTATGTCTGATATGAAGAGTCACCAAAGCCACTACAGTGTCTTTTCACGGCTCACTACTGTCACTGTCACTTAGTCTTCTCTTCAGTCTTTAGCAGCTACTTCTTCCACTTGTTTTAGCTCTTTTGAACTTAGATTCATCCTTTCCAAAGGTTCCAAAACTTTCCCAAAGTCACACATACATTCTACAGAACACTTACAGAAGGTCTACAGAACAATCACAGTACATCACCAGAACAGCTACAGTACAATTACAGTACAGAGACAGAAGCTCTATAGAAGATCTATAGAAGGTTACAGAAGGTCATCAAAACCTCATAACTCATACTCAAACCATTCCAAACTCTCAAAAACTATTCAATAAGCTTTTGCAAGATCTCAATCTTCATCAATCATCAATCCATTCTTCATATAGAAGACAATCAGAACAAAACAGAAGCTATACAGAAGGTATAAAGAACCAATCAGAACCTATCAAAACATCACAAAACCTCATATCTCCACTGAAAATGATCATGAACTTCCAAAACATAATCAATATCATCCAAAACACTCTCAAATACTTCCATTAACAATCATACATCACTCTAAATCTACCAAAAATCAATCATTCAGACCTCAAAGACAACAAAAATCAATCAAAAATTCAGTCTTTTTCCACTCTCAACATATCCCCACACTTAGAAAGGAAGCGTCCTCGCGACCTAAGGAAAAGAAGAATATAAGTTCACTAAAGAGCTCAATTTGGATCTTCCTTCAGATCTTCAATAATCTTGCCAAAACACGACCCCAACTTATCACCTGTATTTGATAGAAAAAATACTACTAAAGGAAAACTTCATTATACATTAACTCATCTGATTAATCATTTAAAAACCATTACAAATTTGTAAAGGATATAAGAGGTTCTCTTCAGCTTTCCACCATAGGCTTTTCATCGACCAACAATCTTTTGAAAATAGCTTTCGAACAAATATTCGCAACCAACACGAACTCATCACATACAATTAAGACAACACATACACGAACACTAATACAACCATCTGAATGACACCTCCAAAAAGAGATATATCATTAAAGTTCTTCCAAAATACATGGCAAAGGCATCAGTGAAGATGATCCCTTTTAAAAGCTTGGTGGTTTCGGAATCGATCCATGGAGAAGGATTCATCTACAAATGTCTTGGGAGGATTCTGAAAAAACTGCAAGCAGCACATCCTTTCTAGCAAGACAAGGTATCTGCTAGGGAGACATAGGGCATGAAAGTACAGGACATCCAACTGGTGGGAGTCAATGTTCACATTGACATTCATAAAAAGTTTTGGAATGTCCTTTTGATCATTATGGAAATGCCTATGCGTGTATGCTAGATACCAAGCAAAATGAGCTATCAATCTCACCGAAGGATCCAGAGACTGTGAATATTGGTGAGCAAAATGAATATAGTTCTAGTATGCTTGACTGGTAGTTATCCAGACTCCTAGAATTATTGGCCAGTTTATCTGAGGTCTGGTAAGAGAATCATGTGAGCTCCATCCTCTTCTTCTGGAAATCTGATGATCAAACCCGTCATATTCAGTAACCAATTGAGGTGGTTGAGGATATAAGTGGCAGGAGATGGAAGTGGAATAAGTAAGAGTGGATGAAGAGATGGGTAGGCAAAATCATAAAAGGAGGAATAATTTAAAGAATGAGTGGTTGAAAATTTTAGGGAATCACTTAGGAAGGGTGTTAATTGATAAATAGGAAAGGTAGAAGGTACATGAATGGATGGAGAAGGACATGGTGGAGAAGGGGAAAATACTCTATCCTCGATAAAAGAACAGTATGTAAAGATGGGAATTTGAGGAAAAGATTGAGGTTGGAAAAGAAGGGGTAAGATGGTTGTGGAATTGGTTTGATAGAGGGAAAGATATATATCATAACGGTGAGCCATTTGTTGGTAATACAATAGGGTAGAAACAGAAGGACCTAAGATAGATCTTCGCTGATAGGCATAAAAAAAGGTAGAATCAAATGGATTATTTTTGGAAAGATAAGCTAAGAGATCCACCCTCAGTTGGTTAGTGCTTTGTACATAGGTAGGGGTTGTGTTCTGTCTTTGATTCAAGACCACAGAATCAATCATGGTATGCCAGGAATTATCAGGGCAAGTAGCCACTTTGGAGGAGTAACTCTGAAACATGTCATCTATTCGCAACTCCAAATGGTTGACATACAAAACAGCTTGTAAAACCACGTCTCCCACATACCACGCTATATCCACTTCATCTGGAATCAACAAGTCTCCTCGTAGATACATATATGACATCAACATGTTATCGGACATGACAGAATCTTCAAACACCATACGGACCACCTCTGTCAACAACTCAAGAGACCAAGCCCCACTCCAACCATCCTTTGGAAGAGGAAGATCCATCGTGGAAAGCTTCATGTAGAAGGGCAACTTCTGTAATTGATAGTGGACAAAGAAAGAATGGTCCAGAGGAACATATTCCTGGAATTGCTCAAATGTAGACCATAGCAGATCCATCTTGGACTGCAATCTTTCCACTTTATCTTGGAATAGAGGACACAAGGTAGCCTGTCTCTGAAGAACTTCCAAGTCCTGCTGTGAGAGAGAAGGGATCAAGGGAACATTAGGGCTTGGAGGAACAGACCGTGACTTTGCCAGTTGATCTTGCAACTGCTTGATTTGGGAAGTGTCATTAGCAGTCTGTAAGGCTAAAATTTTGACATCTAAGAGAGTTTGTAACTCTTGCGCTCCTTTGGACATCCTCTCCTTCTCCTCTGAGAGGCTAGTAACCTCTGATTGAGCCTCTGAAACTGAATCTTCAAAGAAGATATCTCATCTCTTTGGGTTTCAATCAGTTGGGTTTGTTGCTCCATCTGCTTGAACAAATCTGTCAGGGTATCCTTAGCAGAGGCTAACTTGGATGTTGCCTTATGCAATTGGTCCTTAGACTGCATCAGTTCTTCATAAAAGGAAGCGTACAACTGTTGAACACAGGCTGTCAATGGAACTCTGAATGTCTTTACATAGGAAAGGAATAGCATCTCCCGAGACTAGACTGTTCAGTGGAGGGGACTGATATATCCAATGAACCTTCTCGATGTGCTCTGAACAGGTTATTACATGTGAGATAAGCAAGGAGATCACTACCAGAGGTAGCAGGAATGGTCATGGAAGGAAGAACTAAAGGAGCTTTTTCTGCTACCCGCTTCAAGCGTTTGCGTTATATGACCAGGGGAGGCAGAGAATCCAAATCCTCTACATCAATTGGTTCTGACTCATCTGAAGGTGGAGGAGGAGGTACTGGATCAGATGGAGGAGGTGGAGGCACACTCTTCTGTAAACCTGAGTAGGTCAAGAAGGCATACAAGTACGATCCATAGGTGACATTGGTAACATTGCCCCTGGTGACTTTGACGAAATGTTGATCCATCTTAGTGAGTAGGTAAGTGCTCCAATCAATAGCTACTCCTTTTAACACCATCCATGAAGTTGTAAAGAGCTCTTTGGACAAGTAATGAGATGGCAACGTGTCTTAGAGAAACTGACTGACCAACTTCCACATAGGATTAGTGATCATGGAAAAGGAAACTCCTAAAGAGTTGATCACTTTCTTAACATCGAGAATTTCCCTGGTCTGTTTTTGTAATAGCTTCAAAATCTCTTCGTTAGAGAAAAGCTGGCGAGTTGTAACAAAGGGTTCACCTTTGTAGGGAAGAGACAGAGCCTTCCCTAGGCCTCGGGGTGTCAAAGTCATGGAAGTACCCTGGACCAGTCCCGACTTCTTATTGTAGGAGGCCAGAAACTCATCACACATCGATGGATCCTCTGGAAGCAATGGAAATGAGGCAACCACGAAAGTTGCGAGTCTCGCCTTCGTGAGAGGCTCAAAAGTGAGTAGGGAAGAGTAATCCCTACTGACTAGTGGGACATACTGGATAGGGGGAGGAGCATGAGGCGCCATTCAGATGGTAAACATACACACCACAACACGGACAGTCACAAAGAATGCCTGCAAAACAACCAAAAGACGATAAAAAAGCAATCAATCCAAAAGAAGGACACTCATACAAATATAGACGTAACTAACCCAAGTACCACCCCAGATAATACACAGCCTAGAAAAATTTTGGCATGACCTCTACACATGCGACCGAAAGCTTCATGCGATGCAACATGCAAGCACCCAAATCCCCATATCAGGCAATAAAGAAAAAAAAACTACACACCGTACCCGTAATCGTAACACATGGACAAATCAAACTACCATAAAAAATGGACATCAAGACTGGACCATAACTTGACCCATCAATGTAAACTAATAGACTTTTACATGCCCATCCCATGAAGCGAGTTCATTAAAAAGGGAAAATAAGTGCAGTGAGGGGGAATTAATTTAATGAAAGGTTCATTGGAATAAATTATTAACAATGGGTAACATTTTATTAAGTAATAAACCTTAATAAAAAAATGGTGTTTCCTTCTTAAAATTTTAATTACAAATTATTAAGTTGAAACGGTGCTTTAACGCAACCCAGACTTCAATGCCTAGACTGGGTCTCTAAATGCAAATTCCTTAATTAAAAATTAAGAGTGATGTGGAGCGCTTTTTTGCCAGCGCGCGCGTGGAAAATGTGGGTGAATAAATGTTTCATTTTAACAATTAATTTGTGATTAAGGGGAAAATGAAAATAGATAAAGCATATAAAATAAATACATGGAAGGGGTGTGTATGCAATGGCCTGAAGGCGCACGGAAGAGTCCCCCAAAAGGAATGAATCCAGTAAAAGAAAAGTAAAGACCACTGAGACTGAACAACAAAGAAAAAACCTTAGTGGATGTGTTGAGTTTGAGTATGATTTTTAATTTTATTATGATGTATTAGGATAGTTTTTATTTTTTTAAAAAAATTATATTGTGTTTGTTTGGTATTTTAGGGGGTATTATGTGTGGTAAATGGAGTTATGTGTGTTTTTCTGGATTTGTTTTTTAAGAAATTGTATGTGGTTGTGTATTTATTGTTTTTTTTTTCAAAATGAAGAATAAGTAAAGATGGATATGGGATGAAGGAAAAAGAAAATTTCAGCCATTAGGAAATATCCACAATTTAGGGTATGAAAATAACATGGGGATTGTTATGGTAAAATTTTGTGTGTTTGTCCTATTTGTTTTAATAAATTATTTTAAATAGGGGTACCGTGTATAAAAATATTGTAAAGGAAAAAAATGAATGGAAAAAGGTCAGGGGGTGGGTGGAATTTTTTGGAAATTTTTAGAATCTTTTTTGTATTTTTTCTAATTTTAAATGAATTTTTGTGCATTTTTGTAGGTAATTTTGAATAAATTGGCAAATATGGAATTTTCTGGAATTTTAAGGGTTGAAATTTCTAGCTGACGGATTTCCAAAAATTTGCAAAAAGTGAAGGAAATTTTTAGAAATATTTTTGAAATTTTTCTAAGTGAAAATTAATTTATAAATTAATTAAATCAGTTAAATCAGAAAAATCAGCCTAGTTTGGTAAGTAAGGTCAAATTAAGTCAGCTAAGGCATGGAAGTCAAGGTAAGTCATATAAGTCAAGCTAGGTTAGGAACGGGGGGTGAAGGCACCGAGGAAGGGAGGGAGGAGGGGAGGGGAAGGCGCTGAGGAGGGGAGGGAGGAGGGAGGGGGAGAAGGGTGGAGGGGGGAGAGGAAAGAGAGTGAAGGAGGAGGATGGAGGGAGGAGGGGAGGGAGGAGGGAGGAGGGAGGGGGAGAAGGGTGGAGGGGGGAGAGGAGGGAGAGTGAAGGAGGAGGATGGAGGGAGGAGGGGGAAGAGGGAGGGAGTGAGATGGTGGTGGTAGGAGGGAGGGAGAGGGGCACAGAAGGAGGAGGGTGGAGGGGGAAGAGGAGGGGGTGAGAAGGGAGAAGTTACGGGGAGAGAGAGGGAGGGGGAGGAGAGAGAAAAAATAAAAAAGAAGAGAGATAGAGAGAAGGAGAGAGAGGAGGGAAGGGGGGGAAGTTGGAACGGATGCGGGAGGGGGGGTTTAATAAATTAATAAAAAAATTTGCCGTGGCGGGATTGGAATGGCGTCGGGACGTCGGCACGGGGTGCGTGTACGTGATCCGGCGTGGCAAGACGCATAAAACCGCAAATGCGTGCGTTCACGCGCGAGACGAGTCGCGCGAAACACGTCAAAATAAAGAAAAATTAATATCACACAATCCGATCGTCGAAACGAAATGGCGTAAAAACAAAAAATGTACCAGACGGCAGGGGAAGATAGGGGAAAAGGTCAACGGGGGTTCCGAGGGAATAAAGGGCGTGCACATACAAAAAACACAAAAAACGGCCTCGAAAACACATACAGGGATTAATTTCGGGAAATCCGCTCACCAGAATGCAGGGTAGAATGAAGGAAAAATGTGCAGAAGAATGCGCCCGACAATCCTATCACGTCAAAACATAGTTTCGACTGCGAAAGGATGCGTTCACATGGAAAAAACGTAAAAAGGACACATGCAAATACGGTCGAAAATTAATAACAGAAGATCAGTTCACCGGAACAGTGGGCAGCAAAAACGACAAATGTGCAGGGGATGGGGTTTCATAGGCCTGTCACGTTAAAATACAGTTCCAATAGGGTTCGGAGGCGTTCACATGTAAAAAATACCAAAAAGACACGCAAAAACACTTTGAAAAATTAATAATAATAAATGCGAAAGTCAGAATAGGGGGGAGAAAAAAGAAAAACTATAGGGAAAGGCATCTGGACACGGCTGTCAAGTCAAACTAGAATTTCGATGCAAAGAAGGCAGGTTCACATGGAAAAATGTCAAAAAGACGCACAAAAAAGGTCCTAAGAAACCACAAAAATTAATATTGGACAAACCGTGCATCAAAAGAACACGGAGTAAAAAGGAAAAATATCAAGGGGAAAGTGGTTGTCAGGGCTATGATGTCATATCACAGTTTCGAAGCAAGAAAAGCGCGTTCACATGGAAAACGGGCTAATGTATGCAAAATCCTTCAAAAATTAATAACTCAAAAACCGTGCATCGGAACAGGGGTGGGTAAAAAGGAAAAGTGGTTACCATGAAGGGATGAACAGGGCTATAAGATTAGATTGGAATTTAGGGGAACGTAGGGTGCTTTCACATGGAAACACAACAAAATAAGGAAAAAAGAGAAATGGAGGAGGAACAGCCCCAAGGGAGGGGTGACACTAGACAGGTGGGTAGGAAAGGGATCCCAGGAGGGTAAAAGAAAGTCATGGCATACATGCATGAGCAAAGTGAGGCATATGCAGGGAAGTATGCAAGGCAGACACGCAGGGACGCATCCCCACACCTAAAACCTTAACGGGTAGGGTTGACTGAGCAACAGGGACCTAATACCACACGACAGACCAACTGTTAACGTCCCCATGCTTAAAACATGAACATCACTGACAACAAAAAGTGTAGGGTTAGAAAAACTTGGCCCGTGTTGTCGAGAATCAAGGTTGACTGTCGATAGCACATCCACTGTCGTTGTCGGCTGCAAGAGGTACCAAGGTATCTTCACAACACACGTCCTTCATGGTAGGGACCACGCGGTAGCACCTAGGGAGGTAGCTGGTTGAAGGAATCGCAAGAAATTCGTCGATGATGAGGAATGTTGCACTCAACACACAATCACTCATATGGAATGAAAGAGCAGTCACTCACCCCATGACTAATATCACTCGAGGAAATCAGAATGAAAACCCATAGCTCACACCCGGTTTAGGAAGCGACAAAGGAATGGTGCAGAGGGAGTATGCCAGGGTGCACAATTGATGGTGCATTAGTGCGTCCAATCCGTCTGGCATAGGTGCAAAGGAGAAAGGCCAGGGAGCCTTATAGTACAGTGTATAAAGCAGAATGATGTGTCCTGTGTTGATGGTAGAAACCCAGCCCATGGGTGCATAGGGAAACGGGAATGTACCTGACTCCAAAGGTTGTAACATCCCTCAATCCTCACCTCTCGGTAATTGATTGAAGAAACTCCAGTCACACTCAGCCCACCCTCTGTCTCACGCTCTGTTGATAGATACAGGAGGGCAGGCATATTTTGAAACCCATTGATGTAATCCTCACGGTCACTTGTGCAAAGGTTGTATGCATTGTGCGCATTTGATGGTGCAACTGTGCATCCCACCCTGTGCCGGCACACGATACGAGAAGGAAGGCCAAGGAGCCTTATGGTGCAGTGCACAAGAACAAATTGTGCTTTGTGCATTGAGAGGCCCATCCCATGCGTGCAACACTTCATTCACACTTCTCACCTCATTTGATTTGAAGGGAAAAGACTGGTAACTGGCCCCACCCTCTGTCTCACGCTCTGTTGATAGTTACAGAGGGCAACCATACGCACTTCCCCATCCGGTTAGGATGAAAGCTCGCGTCACTCGATTGTTTGTCGATGAAGATCGCATCGTCAGTTGTTGAAGAGGCGTACCCAGGGAGGTAGCCATCAGATCGAACGTTGTGTTACATAGGAACATGGCGTCTGCTAGAGGACTGTCAAACACTCTGTAGAAAGGCACAGGACACAGCGTACCAAGGGAGGCAGCTTCGGAACTGGATCCTTGGGATGTCAATTGACGAATCTACTTTCTGGACTACTGGGTGTTGCCACCTTTTCCACAGCCAGCTTCCCGCCCAAGGGTGTTGACCACCTTTTCTTGGAACGAGGCCTGCTATGACAGGGAATTTCTTCCTTTTCTCCCATAACAGTTTTTTTTTTAAAATTGTGTTTTGCTGTTGTTTTTTTCTCCTATTCCCGAGGGTGTCTCCATCTTTTCTCGAAGAATAGGTCGGCAT
The DNA here is from genome assembly GCF_053477565.2 of Lygodium microphyllum. Taxonomy (NCBI): domain Eukaryota; kingdom Viridiplantae; phylum Streptophyta; class Polypodiopsida; order Schizaeales; family Lygodiaceae; genus Lygodium; species Lygodium microphyllum. The sequence continues at coordinate 134,871,546 of NC_141154.1, read as the reverse complement.
GACAGGGACCGAAGTCCTTTTCTCCCATGACCTATATGTATATATTTTTTTTCTTTTTCGAATTAAGCAAGGGAATAATCGAAATACCATTTGTCAGAACCAACCTCGTCATTGCCGCTGGTGGAAAATAGAGGATAAGAGATCAGGGCTGGAAGGTGGGGCTGAGGGGACAGAGGGTTGCGTCCACCTCATCAGGAGTGGTTGAAGAACGGCTATCAGAAGTAGCATCATAAGAGTTACAGTGCCACGCCAATGGGGGAAAGGATCAGGTGACCGTGATTGTCAAGATCCCCAAGGAGGGAAGTACTTCTTCAGGCGATATCCATTAATCAGGAAGAGATCATCAGAGGCATCAACAGTCTGCACCTGAACAGAGCCATTAGGGTTGACAGCAAGTACCTTGTATGGGCCCATCCACCGCTGTTGAAGCTTGCCAGGAAACTTGCCAAATCGTGAATCATAGGCTAGGACCAAATCACCTTCTTTGAACTCCTTGTGCTTGATGAAGCTGTCATGGTAAGCCTTACATCGAGCTTACGTGGCTTCCATGCACTATAGAGCCATCCTGCGAGTTTCGTCCAAACATTCCAAGTGCAGGAGACGGCGTTGCAGTGAATCATCGTCCCCCAAACGCTCTTTGATAGCCACTCGCAAAGAGGGAAATTCCAGCTCAACAGGGAAAACAGCTTCTGTACCATACACTAGCTGGAAGAGTATCTATCCTGTAGCTGCTTTATGGGAGGTTTTGTACATCCAGAGGGCCTTTGTAAGTCGATCATCCCAATCACGACGATGTGCAGCAATCGTTCTTGTCAGAATCGAGCAGAGGATGCGATTGGTGACTTCAACTTGGCCTTTGGCTCTGGGGTAGTAAGGAGTGGACTTGTGATGGCGGATCTTATACAACTCTGTCAACTCTTCCATGACTTTATTAATGAAATGAGTGCCTCTGTCACTTACCAACTCTAGGGGACTGCCAAAATGGTTGATGATATTCTCGTACATGAACAAGGCCATGATGTTACCATCGTCCCGCTTTAGGGCTTTAGCTTCACACCACTTTGTAACATAATCTGTACATACCAAGATGTATCTGTTCTGTTTCCTTCTGGTGGGAGGATCGATTGGGCCGACAAAGTCGATGCCCCACTTCTCAAACGGCTTCAAAGGAAGGATAGGTTGCAGTGGCATGGCACTTGTTTTGGTGGGTTTCCCCATTCGCTGACAAGCATCACATCTTTTACAGTAATCATATGCATCCTTGTGGAGGGTCGGCCACCAGTATCCTGCTAGTAGAGCCTTCCTAGCTGTAGCTTCTCCTGCGAAGTGGCCTCCACATGGCTTGTCATGGCAAGCCTTCAAAACACTGAAGGTCCATGACCCAAATCCATACTATTACCCAATTCTCGTAGCTAAATGTAACACAACCTTATTCTCCCCGAATTAACGTATCTACTTGCTCTACTGTCCCAAAATATATTGTACTCTGAAAGGGCTATGCCCATATGAATGAAATAAGACTTCTTTTTATCAATGATTGTCTTGTCTATGGGTATTGATAAAAGGTTAAGTGATTAGGTTTCTTGGCTGAAAGCTGAGTTGGGCATAATATGTAAAGTAATAATAACAATTAGCAAGTTGTTAACGTTAAGAATCCTCTACCCAGGCACAACCCCAGATACAGGTTCCTAGTCAGACACCTACATCAAGTACGGTCGTGATTCAGGAGAAGAAGTTTCTTCTCAAGCAGATCAAGCCGCCTGAATTTGATGGGAAAGGAAGGACTATCCAAGTTGATGCTGAGATTTGGATAGAGTCCATGGAAGATTACTTTGAAGCAGTCGGTACTGCACCCGCCAACCAAGCAATGCTCACCAAGCTGAAGCTCACTGGCGAAGCCAGACTTTGGTGGAAGCAATGGTGCAGAGACCAAGGAATTGTGGAAGGGTCTGTTACCTGGGAAAAGCTTAAAAAAACTGTGTAGGGAAGATACTTACCACCTATGTACCGCACGCAGAAGATGAATGAGTTCTATGAGCTGAAATAGCTGAGTCTGACTCTTGACGCATACTACTCAAAGTTCATCTCTCTTTTGAAATATGCACCACAAATGGACACGACACAAAAAGTGTCGAAGTTTTGTGCCAGTTTAAACCCACCTATAAATACCTGCCTCGAATCAATGCGCCCAACAGACCTTCAGGACACACTCATTCGAGCTGGGCCCATAATTCAGGAAGTGCAGGCCAGGCCAAGAAGTAACAAGACTTGGTCTTATAATGATCAGAACAGAGGAGTATATAGGCCCCAAGCGAAGAGAGTTCAAGGTCAAAACCGGGGACAAAGAAAGAAAGCGAGGACCAACAATGTCAATAGCTTTGTCCCTACCCAAGGTATTGGCCGCAACCTCCGTTGCTTCCACTGCAACAAGCCTGGTCATTTCAAAAGGAAATGTCCCAAACTTGGCGGAGGAAAACATCAAGGACCTTTCTAAGGAACCGGCAGTGGTGGCCAAGGAGCCGCCACCCAAGGCAGAGGAAGAACCACTTGTGTTACCAACAGGGAAATGTGCGAAGAAGAAGACCCAACCATGGAAGTAGACTTTGAGAGGGCAACAGTCCAAGCCGCTCTTCACAAGAAAGGCATGAATCGCCAGTTTTTGGTGATTTAGACACCATCGGACTATCAAGGTAAAGGCTTCAAAACCTTGGTTGATTATGGCAGTACGCATTCCTTTATCTCACCAGTTTGTGTAAGAAGATTAGGAATAGCCACAATAGAAGCACCTACCTTGCTTGTGGAATTAGCAAATGGTCATGAGGTCACTTGTACTAGGCAAACTACTAAGGTGGAATTCTTTCTGGGAGGAAAGTCGACTTCGGTCAGATTCAGGGTCATGAACCTAGGTATCCATGAGTGTTTGCTCAGAATGGATTGGCTTAAACCTAATGAAGCCTACATTCATTGTGGAAAGGGCCAAGTTTCCTTTCAAAACTTCGAAGGGGAAATGGTCACAACTCAAGGAGAGGCTGGAAAGCCGAAAATTCAATTGGCCAAAGCATCTCGGATTATAAAGGGAGTTAGAAAGGGACTACCTATCTACTTGATTAATCTTAATAAGCTAGATCAGAAGTAGGAGTCTAGTGAAGGATCTTCATGGCTAAAGGAGTATGTGGACGTATTTCCTGAAGAGCTGACAGAACTTCCGCCTCAAAGGGAAGTTGATCATGGATCAAGTTAGTGCCGGGAGCTGTGCCAATTGTAAAGGAGCCTTATGAACCCCAGCTTCAGATTGTCCTTGAGACAATGAGGGCACACAAGCTTTATGCTAAGATTAAGAAGTGTGTATTCTTCAAACATCAAATTGAATATCTGGGATTCATCGTATCAGCAGAAGCAATCTCAGTGGATCCAGCCAAAGTCAAAGATGTTCTAGAATGGCCAATACCAACAACTGTCAAAGAAATACACAGTTTTCTTGGATTGACAGGATGGTATAGGGTCTTTATTAAAAACTATGCTTTGATTGTAGCACCTCTGACGGATTTATTGAAGAAGCAAACATCGATTGCATGGTTAACTACCGAACAATCTAGCTTTGATAGATTAAAGCAAAGTTTGGTATCAGCACCTATCCTGAAACTTCCAGACCTCAGTAAGGAGTTCGAAGTAGTAATTGATACTAGCACTCTTTCCCTAGGATGTGTGCTTATGTAAGAAGGTGATCCTGTAGCATACAATTCAAGGAAACTGAAGAGCCACAAGAAGAATTATGCCACCCATGACCTAGAGCTGTTAGCTGTCATCCATGCTCTCAAGCTTTGGAGACATTACTTGCTGGGTAACAAGTTTACCTTAGTGACGGATCATAAAAGTCTCAAGTGGAACTTTACCCAGAATGAACTCAACATGAGGCAACATCAATGGATTGAAGTGCTAGAGGAGTATGATTTTGAAATCAAATATCGGCATGGAAAGGAGAATGTAGTTGCCGATGCACTCAGTTGTTGCAAGGCATTCCTTAATTCTCTAATCTTGCAAAATCCATCAACAGCTAGATCTCTAGCCACAAAGGTATTCATGCCAAACAATCCAATACTTGAGCTAGCTAGAGAAGAAGCATGCCATGATTCAACCTATCAGAAGATGCTAAGGGAGATCCCTATCAAGGATCAAGACCCGAAACTACAGGCTAAGTATTACGAATTCTCTATCAATAGTGGACTTTTCTACTATAGAACGAGATTATATATACTGGCAAGCTAGTCACTCAAGCAAAATATACTTTGGGAAGCTCATGATTCCCCTTTTTCAGGACATCTTGGCTATGCCAAGACCCTCAATGAAGTTAGGAAAAGCTACTATTGGGAGAGGCTTAAAGGTGACGTTCTCAAATATGTCACTGAGTGTTTGTCTTGTCAATGTATTAAAGCCGAACATGTCAAAATGCCAGGAAACTTGCAACCACTTGAGATTCCCCAAATGAATTCATCAGTATGGACTTTGTTGTTGGCCTACCCCAAGTTCAGGGAGGATACAACTCCATTATGGTTTTTGTTGATATGCTTACTAAGGTTTCACACCTTATTCCTATTAAGACAAACTATAAAGCCTCAGACATTTCAAGGTTGTTCATCAAGGAGATATTCAAGCTACATGGGTTGCCCCGAAGAATCATTAGTGATCGTGATTTTCTTTTCACATCACACTTCTGGAGAGCTATCTTCGAAGCCATTGGGACTCAACTCTGTTTTAGTACAACTTACCATCCCCAAACCGATGGTCAAATGGAGCAAGTCAACCAAGTCATCGAGGATATGCTAAGGGCACACTGCTATCGTGAACCAAAAAGGTGGATTCAATACTTGCCTTTGGTTGAGTTTGCCCACAACGCTTCTTACCAACAAAGCATTCAGATGACCCCTTTTCAAGCATTGTATGGGCATGACTATCGAAGTCATTTAAACTTCTCGGATCCAATCCTGAGGGTTGAAGCTTCAAGGTAAATGATGGAAGATATGGATGACCAAATGAAGTCAATAAGACAGGACATCCAAGCCGCCAAGGATAGACAGAAGGCATACGTGGATTTGAAACGTCAAGATAGAACCTTCGAGGAAGGAGACATGGTCTTCATTTGCGTACGCCCAAAGAAGAGTTCCCTATCCTTAGGAGATTGCAAGAAGCTAAGTCCAAGGTATTGTGGACCATACAAGATCCTCAAGTGCCTAGGACCCAATGCTTATAGACTGCAACTCCCTGAGAACCTGAAGGTTCATAATGTATTCCACATCAGTCTACTAAAGAAGTATGTACCTAATCCTAGCCATGTACTTGATGAACAACAAGTTGTAATGCCTAGCCATGGAGTCCTTGAGCTACGGCCTGACAGGATCTTAGATGTTAGGGAGAGACAATTGAGATCCAGAACCTTGAGAGAATTCCTTGTCTAGTGGAAAGATTATCCTGAGGAGGATGCCACTTGAATGGATGAAAGCACTCTCAACCAACAATACCCCCAGCTCTTCTTGAGATGAGGACATCTGGATTCCTCCAAGGGGGAGAGAATGTAATATTCCTGCTCAAAATTATTACTAAACTTGACTCCCTGCACGCCGCGTAGAACCTGTGCAAGGTTATCTCCCACATTGTATTTACCGGTAATTTAATCCGTACCCCGCACACGCAAAGATGAGGCCTCCCCATTGTGAAATCGAGCAAGGGGGTTCAAGTCCGCATAACCGCAGGGAAACACCCTCTTGGGAGGGGGCAAAATGGATAATAATAATGAATTTTTTTATTATTATTATCCCTTTCCCCCAACCGATGCATGGCTGGAGGAGAGGGAGTGTGGGGAGGGATGGGCTAGGTGAGAGGTGTGGTTTGCATGAGGGGGGGAGCCATGCACAACCCACATGTTGGAGCTTCCCTCTCCCCCCCCCTTAAGCCTATATAAGAACACCCCTTAGTGAGGGATGGAAGGGAGGGAGGAGTTGACAATAGGCGGCTGTGCTGTGAAGGTGGAGGCTGCCGCACTGACGAAGGGAGACTCAGACCAATCATTTCTTTGCGTCACATTTTCTGTATGCACCAGAAGCTTCTTATTAAGCTTCTAACGGAGGGGGCTTCCATAAGTCCCATTCCCACAGCTTCTAAGGGAGGGGGCTTCCATAAGCTCCATTCCCATAAGCTTTTTCGTAAAGCCTCCATTCCCATAAGCTTTTTCGAAAAGCTCCATTCCCACAAGCTTTCTCGTAAAAGCCCCATTCCCACAAGCAAAGCTCCAACCCCACAAGCCCTCCCATAAGCCCAAATCCCACAAGCCCCAGTATTTTCAAGGATCCGCATTTCGGTGAAGGGATCTCCTGCGTACGAGGGAGAAGGGCAAGATCTTGAGGTTGCTTACCAAGGCTGGAGGAAATTCACCGATCGCGTAAGGGTAAAGGCAAACTGGAAGTCTGTAGTCATGCCTATGATGGCCCCCAAGAAGTCGTAAGGCGCGCCTACGGGAGGTTCTTCTCCTAACATTCACGTGGACATCTCCCCGATCCCACAAGCCCAGGTTTTATGATTTTGATTCCACAAAAAAATAATACTTTTTAAGCACGATAACTTTCATGGAAATAGGAAGCACCTATGCATGTTCAAATTCACCTAGTCTAGTTAAAATTCAATTGAGGAAAAATTGCCTATTTGATCGATTACTAGAATTAGTTCATGACATGCAATTGGGTTATTGACATTTTCAATATACTGAACGCAAATTGTCTATCCATCTTACGACCTTAGTAGCATGTTGCCTTGTCATGCATTTCAAAGTGACGAGCCTAAAACGCTTATTGCCCATCATTATAAGGTTGAAATTATTAAGTGCATTTTTTACTAGACATGGAAAGAATAGACGTATGTCGCATTTTAGGCAATATCTTCCTTGTAATGATTCATGAGGAAAAGTGGTTAACAACCGTAGGTTGTTGTCTGAAAAGAAATATCAGGGCACGGAAATGGTTCTATGGACTTGCATGTGGCAGGTGCTTGTAAAATGGAATGAGTTAACACTAGCTTTAGTTTTGCATGAACTTCACTAACTACGTTGTAGCTATGAGAATGTTGCTTGTTCATATTCGTAAATTTCATCTCATCAAGTTGCATTTGGAAGAGATTGCTTGGCTTGTCAAAACATCAAATTTTAAAGCTTGAACAAAGGGTTGTAGGCATGATTCTTTGATGAAAAACCTAATAGGCCTTATGTAAGTTACTCTCCCAAATTATCATGCGTAATGACTTTAGTAAGAAAAGTTAGGGTTAATGCAAACCTTTTGGGCGTAGAAGTACTGATTCACATATTTACACATATTGTGACATCTTGCAAACTAGTTCAGCATCTCTAGGAGAGAGTCGTCCTTGTCGTAAGACAAGTAGGTCAATTTACCCAAATAATTTGTGGTATTATAACCATTAGGGTTTCGTATAGGCATAACTAGCCGATTCGATAAAACCTCAAGTACTGGCTAGGGCTTGGCACGTTGGAAGTGCTGCCTAATATCGCACTTGGAACACCAAGTCAAAACCCTCAAACCCAAAGGTCTTACCCACATTCACGAAATGTTGGGTCAATTGGATGCTCATGCAAATAACGATCTAGGGTTTCTACCGTCAGGATCATTCGATCAAATGCTAAAACTCGGATTGAGTTGGAATCCCTAGGACCGAATGTTGTCGGCCTAGTGCAATTAGGATTGAGTTGGAATCCCTAGGACCGAATGTTGTCAGCCTAGTGCAATTAGGATTGGGTTGGGTAAGAAGACACCCTAAACCTGCTTCTTGTCTAAACATAATTCCTTGACCAGGAAACGTCATTCAATGGGTGAAATGATCCCATCGAATAGATGTGACACTCGCGCAACAAGTTGCAACGTCACATGGCCTTGTGGTTTGATCACAAGAGAGCTTCGCCATTCCTTGGAATGAGGTTGGCAAGTTCTTGCGCAAGTTTAACTTGCAAGAGGATGAGTAATTATCCTATTACATCACCTTTCTTGGGGACAATTACCAAGTTAAGGAAAGTTATGTATTTGCTTGGTAGCAAATGATCAATCAAGTTAGAGCGACATGGTCGCTAGGATTTACTGTTAATTTATGAAACCTAAGGTATTGGTTAAGTTGGATTAACAGGGTATGACCCTAACCCACGGACAAAAGGGTGAACAAATAGACCCTTGGGGATCTTGCCAAGTCACAATTGATCCTGGATCGAATGCTGGATGCATTTGGAGAGAAGGATTCGCTCCTTAGCAGTTGGCCAAATAAACGACCACTGGATTGATTGTGCTTGTAACAGTTTAGGAGTGTTGTTTGCATTGTTTGCTCAAGGAAATAAATGATGGAAAGTTAATTAATGCTTCAGGTTGAAGGCCTGAAGGGAGAGGCAGCATCAGTTACCCCCGACTGTCTGCCTGACCCTAACCAAGGGGGTTGTTAGCCGCGCTGGGAATGTGGACCAAACCCGCCGCGTGAGGTCTCTCCGTTGGGTTCTACTTGGAGCAGGAGGACGCTTGGGTGCCAAGGGGACTCTGGCCGTAAATCCCTTGTCTTCCGGGCCCTGCACAAGAGGCCAACGTGACTCGGGATTGGATCTCGAGGCCCACATACTAGTCTATGGGCAGAATCTTGGATTAGTAATCCCTGTGGATTGCTGGATAGCCTTCGGGCGGATTATGGATAGCCTTCGGGTGGATTATGGATTAGCTTGTGGGCTGGACTTTATGGATGTATTCCAAAGATAAATAAGATAACCTGTTGAAAAGGAACTTGTTTGACATTGCTTTTCTATGTCAAGTGCTAAGATTACGTGAAGGAACCAGTGTCTAACTAGCTAATTAATGAAGCTGCTTGATGCATGTCCAACTAAATGTTGTAGGTAATTAGACAACTAAAGCAACCTTGAGGAAAGTGTGGTGGATGTGGCCATGGGTCCATCCTATGAATGGGTGGTCCAGGTTGGTCGGGAACTTTTCCCAATCAAAATGGACAACAAGGAGCTCTTCTCGAAGGAAATGAATAGCAAGGGCACTGACCTAAGGTTTAGGTTACTAGAACCCCGATTTATGCTGTTTTAGGGGAACGAAATGGGACTATGCCTTATGGTCAGAGAGGTCAAGCCTTGCATCCCTCTCGTTTCCCATTCTCCTTGAACCAAGTGCAGCATGAATCCGCCTCGTCCCTGGTGTTTCTGCATAAAGTAGTTTGCCTGGGGTTCGACGCTAGCTGTCGTTTAGGAAAGTGATCATTAGGGGAAACCCTGATTCAGGTCAGTCCTAAGTGGGAACGACCGGAGTACTTCCGCTATGTGGTAGACGCGGGAAGTCCTAGATCGCAAACCCCGTAACATTCCATGGGAGTGCCGGGCGGAGCTTTCTAGACTCTCTTTCCGATGGACTGCTAAGACGTGTCCTGAGAGAGAACAGGTGGACACGTTACAATATGTTTTTGGAGCTTTTTTATGGGCTGAAAATTACTATTATAAAACAGGGCTGAAGTGAATTAAAAGCTTTGTCAATGCATTTCAAGAGCTTTTGGTTTATGTCTTGGAAGTAGTGGAATCTACCACTCAAATACTTGTATCTTGGAGTTATTGTTCATTGGCATTCATGAAATTGTAACTGTTTGTGCTTGCATTTGAAATATGTATTTGGATTAAATCTGAGATAAAATCTCTACATGTAATGGTCTATTAACCTCATAGGCATTTGATGTAATCGAGTCAAAGTCTTTGATGCCATTCATGTATGCTAAGTATATGCAAAAGCTTGAGGTCTTCTTCTCCAACTAAATCATCTCTAAAACCCAAGACTTATCAAACCCCATTCTTTTCTCTCTCTCCTTACCTTGAATCTCTCACTCCTCTTCTGCTCAAAACCCCAATGATAGACCTTCGAACCCCAACACAACGACAGTGGTGAACCCAACGTGAAGGTTGGCAACAGAAGAGAAAGCACAATGAGAGAATCATCAAGTTCGGGAGGAGATGCCTTGCAGCAATTGGTTCATCTGTGATGCAAGAGAACCAACAACAACAATTGCAATTTCAACAGCAGATGCAACTGTGGCAACAATGGAAGCAAGATGAAGAGCGGAATGATGCTGCTGCCATTAAAGCTTTGGAAGCAGTTGGGCAGGAGCTCAAGCAATTTAATGGGCAAAATGTGTCCTCTTTTATCCACCTCTATACTAACAAGATGGTCTTCTTTGGGGTCCCTCATCATGCTTGGAGCCGATACTTTGCCCGTTTGGCCGTGCATGGCCTCCAAGACCGGATTCATGGTCTTTTTTAAAAAGATGCGGGATGGTCTGCATTCAAGAAGGCTCTTCGAGAAGAATTCTTTCTTGAAGATTCTGGCCTCATGACGAAGAAAATCTTCACTGAATGGGTTGAAAGACCCAATAAGGGACTAACTGCCACTGCCCTTCACCGCGAATTTGAAAGCAAATTTTCTCAGCTAGATCCTGATGATCAGCAGAGTATGGAGAACTAAAATATTGAATTGTTTCTAAAGGTTGCGGATCCTTTTCTTCAAGAGAAGCTGACTGATCAGCTTGAAGATCCTGACTCTGAGACGGGATTGAAGACCGCTTGGGGTGATGTCACTGAAGCAGTTAATATGATTGCTTAGAGAGAGCGGATGTGCCTAAGGTGGGGTTCTACCTCCGTACCATCTGAGTCCATAAAAGAGCCTATTCCTGTATCTCGACCTCCTATTTCTATGGTCGAGCAACCAAGAAATCCTGCTATTCCACCTCCAAAGAAGGATGTCATGGATGAGCTGATCAAGAGCATGCGGGATCTCCATCTTAATCTAACGGAGATTAATTCCAGGGTGGAAAGGCTTGATGTGAAAGTGAAAGAAAGAGGACGCGGACTGCTGCCCAAAGACCCATACGAGAAGGCTTCAAAAGACATTGTATCTGGTGTGACAGCCTACAGCATGATAAGAGGGAGTGCAGTGTGTTCCGTGAAGCTGAGGCGCAATCCTTCCATGTCTAGGACTTCCTATTCTATCAAGTTTTCGATCAAGTTGATAAGGCAGAGTAGATCCACTTCCATAATATTTTCCGTCCTTGTTGTGTTCAGATTTTCAGCTGTGTCCTTCGCTTGGTCCTACTTTTGGGGATTCAATCTCCCTTCTATGTCTTTGGGTCTTCTCTTACTAGTGGGTTTCTTCAAGTGCTTAATTTTAGGTGTGTTCCTTGTTACTTATAACCAGTCCTCAATTGACCCTCACTCTGTGCGTGTGTGTGCTCTTTTCTGTGCACTGTGTGAAATCAGGCTTTTAGCTTTTCTCCATCGTGCTTTGAGGGCTGGAATTTAGAGTGAGTGAGAAGACAAGTGCCTAAACGACTCTATAGCTCGTGTCGTGGGTTTAGCGTAATAGGCTTGTATGCCCGATTTTTTGCCCAATTTTTGGCCATCCCTACTGATTTGTAGGGTTCATTTGCTAGTCTATCTGCCCGGTCATGATTTGATAGTGCTCTGAGACTCCACTCAATGTTGCTATTGGGTAGAATCGCTAGATGGTCGGCTAGTGTTGCCTCTATGCTTGAGTCTTGATGATCCCCTTGTTCCTTGTGCCAAAAAGGCTTCTTTAGCATTTGTATGGTCTTCGGATGTCCGGATAGCCGGTGTTTAGGTGGTTTGGTCCAATGTTCAAAAATATCTAAAAAATTAGACTCGTCCTAACAGGTCTGAGTTGTAAGGGCCGAATGCCCGATTCGGCCCATCCGAATGGCCGAGGGCCGAATGCAATTGGTCTGAGCAATGAATTCGGCCAGTCTGAACAAGGTTATCTACCTCAAGCACTCACAAGCAAGAGAAGAGGAGAGAAGAAGAAGAGTCCACTTTGCCACACACCAAAGAATAAGCTCTCATTCACTTTTTTAACTTTATATACAAAGCCCTAAATTCCATTTGGGCGGTCATCCCCTTTTTACATGGCCAGTCATAGCCTAGGCCCTTTTTTTTCCATGGTCCTCCTATCTTCCTAGTTTCCTTTCTACTGTCCATCTACCTTTACAATTTACACAAGTGGGAGCCCGGTACTCTTATCATGGTGCGCCTTGCGCTCTTTTACAAAAGTATTGACTTGCGCCTTCTCTTATGCACTTTTCTCCTTGATTTAGAACTTTTCTGCACTTATGGTGTTTCCATATTTTTATTGGAACACCTTCATCTTCTATTTCACTTTTGCCTTGGTCTTGTCCTTTGCTTTAGAGTTTTCCAATTTTCCACCTTGTTCATCTGAGGGTTAACACTCAAGAATAATTGATCAAATATATTTAAATACATTTATACAGAAGGTTTGGCTAGTGGAGAACGATAACATCATCTTATCTTCTACCCTAATTTACTCTCTGTCACTTTATCACTTATTTTCCTAGTTCATCTCACACAGTACTCTCTCTTTTCCTACCCTTCTCCCTCTTTCCCTCTCTCTCTCCCCCCTCTCTCTCTCTATGAATTGACACTTAAGAATTAAACAATAACTATGAAGAATAATAACATCACAGAGATTTAAAAAAAAAAGATACCTCCATTATCACTTGATTGCTTGTAGTATAGAGTGTTGAAGAGGAAGATATCTTATAGCACAGTACTGAAGAGGGAGATTGCTTATAGTAAGGTAGAGAGTGTTGTAGATAGAGATTATTTGATTTTAGCAAATGCTATCAAAACTACTCTTGAGATTGCTTGTAGCAGGGTAGAGAGTGTTGTAGATAGTACTGAGTGTTGCTTTAGAAGAATTCATATGCAAGAAACCATATTTTGGAGGGAAGGAGAAGAGTACACAAAATTTCGGACAAAACTAAAGCTTTGAGAGGGAATGAAGAAATGCCCAGAAATAGGCATATATTTGTCCAAAAATGATAAAAATTTACAAGAAAACTCTCGAGTCAAAAGGTGTCTCTGTGTAAAAAATAATCTTAAAATAGGATGTGTAAGTCATTTTATATCATTTTTAAACTTTCTCCCTTTTAAGAAGCAAGAATGATAATGATTCTAATATATTTTCATGTTGAAAAGTTGTGATGGAATTAAAGAGTTGTATATTAATGATTGACTCTATTTTTAGAGAAAATAAAATTGTATTTTTTTAGTTATGAGGATTTTGAGAAAAAGTGACGTTATCTTACAGTTTGAGAATAAAATAATATGTGAAATATATTGAAAATACAAATACAAGATTTGCTTAATATTATTTTGGAATCTCTTTTTAGAGAGAGAGAGGTGAGAGAAACCCCTTAAGGGGCAAAAAAGAGAGTCCATATTTCTCTTCATGTGAAGACCTTGAAACGATGCCTGATTTCGATGAAGCCACACTCATGGGAGGATATTCTAACGACACTTACAAACTTGTTAGTAAAGTTTCTGTCCACAATTTAGTGGAAATGGGATATAAAATCCACTTGTAAAATTAAGGCTGCATCTTTAGGGCAATGATATAATGGAACTAAAGAAGTATATGGATTAGAAATCTACATTGGACTTTATAAGAAAAAATAAAAATTTTTAGTAGTACCGTTACAATTTGGTAATGTAATTTTAGGTATGCCCTGGTGACATTAATTTAATCCTAACATTGCTTATGACATGCATTCAATGCATATTCAACATGAAGGTAAAATTCTTTTTCTCGAAGGACTAACAGATATTGAGCTATATCCATTAATTAGTCATACTCACATGAAGCATGCCATTTAAAAGCAATTTGAAACTTTTCTTGTACTAATTAATTAAGTCGAAGCTAATAAGTCTAAGTCAGCCATAAGACATCAAAATTTTATTAATACTTTCTTTTATTTTTCTGACTTATCTCTTCAACTTCCTCCATCACGACCCAAGGATCATCAAATCGACCTTCTACCTGGCAGTCAACCTTGTAAAAAGCTCCCTGTTTCCATAATCAAGTAGAACAAAAATAAATCTAAAAAAAGTTAAAGAACTATTAAATAAAAAATTAATTAGACCTAGAAATTCACCTTATGGATCTCCCATTCGTTTAGTAAAGAAGTAGAATCAGACCTACCGTATGTGCATAGACTACACATCTCTAAATAAAATTACTATTAAAAATGGATATCTAATTCCTTGTATGGATGACATGTCAGACAAATTGCAAGGTGCTACCATGTTTGGCAAGATTGACCTTAAGTTCAGCTATCATTAAGTGTGTGTGGCTACACCTGATATTAATAAAACTACCTTTAGAACCCAATTTGGCCATTATAAATTTTTAGTCATGCCCTTCAATCTTACTAATGCACCTACTACTTTCACTAGAATGATGAATTGAATATTTTTAAAATTTCAGCATTGTCTTATTGTCTTTTTTAATGATATCCTTGTTTTTAGTAAAACTGAAAGAGAACATAAAAATCATTTATCTTTAGTCTTTAGTTTACGAAAACAAAATCATCTTTTTCTAACCAAGAAAAGAGTACCTTAATTTTTTTTTGAATATTTAGGTTATATTGTGTCTATTAAAAGAATACAAATTGAGGATCGCAAAATTGAGGCTATTAATATATGGTCTACATCTAAAAATGTACATGAAGTCTACTCATTTTTAGGCCTAGCTAATTTTTGTCTAAATTTATTAGAAACTTTTTATTACTTGCTTTGCCATTAACTTTGTTATTAAAGAAAGGTTTTGTATTTAGTTGGGGCAACATGGCAACAATGATCCATTAATTTACTAAAGCATGCATTAACTCACACACTTGTTTTACAACTCCCTAATTTTAGCAGACCATTCTTTCTAGTCGTTTACTGACACTAGTGGTTCTAACATTGGTATGGTATTGATGCTTATTGTGCACTCTAGTTGTAAATTGAAATCCTTTGAACTTAAGTATAGTGCATATGATAAGAAACTTTTAGTTGTAGTATATGCATTACGAACATGGAAACATCATTTAATGGGCTCAAAATTTATGATTAAGACATATCAACAGAGTATCAAACACCTTCTTTCTCAACCACAAATTTTTGATAGGCATATTCAATGGGCATCGTTTGTTTAGTCTTTCCATCCTTTAATCCAATATCAGCCTAGTAAAGAAAATGTTGTAGATGATGCATTAAGTCATATACCATTTGTAAATAACATTTCTATGCTTTCTACATTTTCATTAGATGCTATGAGAACCACTTATTTACATGATTGATTTTCATGATGCTTGGTTGAATCTGTCTCAAAATCGATGGATTCTTGTTTTTTTTAATAAAAAGTCTCTAACCTCTAACCTTGGTACTAAAATTGATTTTAGTTTAGCATTTCATCTTGAAACTAATGGAGAAATTGAAGCTACTAATAGTAACATTCTTGATTTAATTTGTGCGTATACTATCTCTTCCCCTAACATCTAGCATCAACATTCACATCTTCTACAATTTGCCTACAATAATACAATCCTTTGCTACAAACAAAGCACCTTTTGAAATTATTTATGGTCACAAAATGCCAACACCAACATTTCATTTAAGTTAGAAAGTGCCTTCTATTGATGATTGGGTACATACTCATTCCACTATTTTTGAGCCAGGCGCACAAGATTTTCAAACGCAAAATTAGTCGCCGGACGGGAAAGAAACTAAAACTGGACATTTAAAGGGCCAAAAAAAGGCCAAGATGTAAAGGGTCATGACCTTTAGGGAACCTAGAGGCCCAAAATTAATTAGGAGAAGAGTTGTTTTTTGAGATGATTCATCAAACAATCCCTCCTCCATGGCGATTTGTGAGAGAGGGAGATGTGGGGCAAAGAACAAGTGCCCAATCTAATCAAACTCAAGAAATACCAGATTTTTTTGCTCTTCATTGCTTGTTGTCTCGTGTGAAATGGCTGCCCGATTGGAGATATCCAAAATCAATCTTTCTCTCTCCTCCCTCTCTCTCCTCTTGATGTATGTTTCTATGTCTTGATCTATGAGAGAAGTGGGTGGACTCATTTGAGACATTTCGATTGGGAGATGATGTTGAGACATGATAGAGCGTAGATTGATGTTTGGAGGAGCATTAATGGTTGTTAGTGAGCATCAATGGCCTTCCAAATATGAGATACATGTGAGATAAAGCCCAGTTTTATGAGTAAGTGATAAATTTCATCGTTTTATGATAAATCTTGATTGCAAATGGTTAGAAATAGTTTTTCTTGATTGTCAATTATCTTTTTTACGAGAAACATTAAGAAAATCAGCAAGAATTACTCGTATTTTAAAGTTTCTATAAACGTGCAAAAATTGTAAATTACAATTTTAAGGTAAATCATGGATTGGCATTGATGCAATCACTGAGAGCTCAATAGAACGCTGAACATCTTGACATAGGAAGGGAATTGCATCTCCAGTTACCAAGCATTGCACTGAAGGGATGGAAATCTCCAGAGTACCCTCACGATGTAATGAGAGATGAAAATATTCTTAGCAAGTCTAATAAATTCACATAAAAATTTAGGAAATATTAGTATTTATTGATGAATAAATGAGAAAAAATAAAAAAATAGGGAAAAATGGATTTTTTTAGCTTGAAAAATAAGAAAAAAAATATGTGTTTATGAATGTATGGTATGGTTAGAGCATGAGGTTTAGCCTTTGTTTAGCCCTATCTTTATGTTGAAGTGAGTATTTATCACTCTTTATGAAGAAAAATATATCAAAATGATATCTAAATCTACCATTGAATGCATAACCGTAAACATTAGAGAGAGGGGTGCTAATTACATGTTGAATTAGATTTGTTTCTAATACATTTTGCATATAGAATATGTGTGTTTTGAGAATTAAAGGGTTCAGTAGCATGAGCATGCTTGGTGCTGACCTTATGCAGCGCATCAATTACGTTTTGAATGAAAGTATAAAAAGAAATGGTTTTGCACTATCACAATGGTGTTTTAAATGAATAAAAATGGTTGAGCACTATGAATCATTCACAATTGCATTACATTCAACACATGGTATCATCATGGATGCATGGCAATTGTCTTCATAAACATTGATCCACGTTGAGAGTGAGGTGTCTCAAGCCATAGGGCTAGTTATTCATTTCCTTTGGGAAGTGTGCATTAAGATTTATCTTTTATCTAAGAGAGGACTATGTATCGTACGTGCATTATGTATTCATGGTGTATCTCTCCAGGCCAATCCGTGGGTGTGGGAGAGCCGTAGTAGTGGGGGTACAATAATTAGCCCAAGGATGCTCCCTGCATCTATTTTACAGGGTGTATAACACCAATATGTATAAGGGCTTCCTCTTAGAAGTTTAGGAAGGGTTATCCATTGGACTATGAGCCATATAAACACTTATTTAGTTAAATTAGTGTGTAGCCTCTAGACGCTTCTAGCCAAGGCCATGGGTGTTTTGGTTGCGCATAGGGGATTGGCTAGAGTCTTAGAGCCAGTGGCAGGCCCGCTTTGGGTCCCCACAAGTGGTGTGTTTGCTGGGAGAAGAAGCTAATAAGTGTCAGTGTCTAAATCTTGGTTGATAGTAGGGACTAGTTTATTAGTGTATGCCAAAAAAGGCAGTGAAATAGATCCAAAAGGTTGCCAAGTATATCTTTAGAAAAGTAAGAAAGAGATGAAAGGGCTAGACAATGGGCCGATATTATTAGGAGATATTGTCCTCAACCGAGTGTTTTGATATCCCTACAAGGGAGGGGTCTCAATAACCCTAGCCCCACGAATAGTCCGTTAAGAGGAGGATGAAGTTCTAGTACTTTCCCTCTCCTAGTTTGTCAGCCCACTTCGAGTGGGATAATAGTTTCCATAGTTCAGGGACCTTTAGCAAATTGGACTCGAATCCGATCGTTATGGTGCAACCCATTGTAATCCTAGTAGGAATGCCAGACTTGCCAACCTTAGGATTTCTGTGAAAAATCAGAGTGGAAGCAAAGATTGAAGTGTGCATAAGAGGGAGGAAGAGCTCACAAGCACAAGAACAAGTTTTACTTATTTAGTTGCTCATGAAAATACAACCTGGGTCACTCTCAATCATCAATTGATTTAGACCCATGGGCTGTTTATATAGCCCCAATTGGCTAGGGTTAGGGTTTCCCCTTCCCCTCAAGACCATTCACACTCAGCTACCCTTATCCTGTCCAGCATAAGGAGAGTTCATATCCCCCCTCAATGCCAAGTGGCATTGGATAAAACGTGACAGGATGCCCCCCCTTAATCCTCAATGAGATGCCTTTATAAATCAGGCTACAAAAGATGGTTATAGGTAGAGAGTTTACAAGACTCAAAAGAGTCGATCTTGAGTGGATTGGGAGGCAAAGTTAGCCTCCAATTCCTTAAGTGGTTCTAGAACATTGGGACACTTATACTGGTGATATGTTGAGTCTTTTTGCATTTTTTGCACTTCATTTTTTCTGGGTAATTCTTCCGGTAATTACTTATAATATGGCCTTTTTTATGAAAAAAAGAGCACTTTGTAGAAATTGTATGGACTAACACTTGCTCACGGAAAGTAGTTGCTCAAGTGTCTTCATTATGGTTCCTCTTCTCTTCATCCAGACATGACTGGATGGTACTTGCCAAAGTTGGATTAGGGATATTGGTAAGGGTAGTAACAAGGGTTGGAAAGACCTTCTTTACAACCTTCAGAAGGATGGAAAAGGCATCTTTATCATGAATTGGTACTTGAACGCAGGCCAACTATGCCATGAGCCCCTTCATATGTGAAATAAACTTACTTAGGTCTTATCCTTGTTTATACTCCAAGCTAAAAAATTCAATATTTAGAAAAATCTTGGAGTTCTTCCTTGTAGCACTATAGAGCATTTCAAGCTCATCCCATTTCTCCTTGGTAGTGGAGAGTTGGTCAATATGATGAATTAGGGATTCATCCAGATGAAGCATGATGAGGGCTTGATCTCTTTCATCATCTTCTACATCAAGTGCATTTGCTGGATCAATAACTTTGGTCCCTTTTATGAAGGGCAAGTAGTCCCATTCCATCATTTTATATTTCACAAAAACTTGCCAAGAATGAAAATATTTTCCATTAAACTTGTTGATTTTAGGCCTTACATTTGCATGAGACATGGTCATAATAGGAAGGTCTTACCGATTGCCCTAGGCAATGGCAGTGTCTAGTCCTTTACAAATGACCAAGTACAAACCAGCTTTAAAACTGTAAGAATGAAAAAGGCTGGAAATCATACATATGTGATACCTCAAGGTAAGATTTTGGTGGTCCTTTCCTTTGGGCAACCCTTGATTTAAGTTTACTATTTTCTTGGGTTTCAATGAGGTGAACTTTGATTAGACCTCTGGCTCCTCCCTGCCTTGTGATTTAATGAACGAACATTTGGTTGAGCAAGGTCGATTAATAACTTTGACACTTGGTGAGGAGTCCAAAGAGATTTCAATCACATTAATGTTCATGTTTTGACATAAGGCAGTAGTATTAATGCCACTAAATGCCTTTTGAGTGCTTTTTAAAAGCACTCATCTCAAGATTAAGACCACTTGACATGTCTAGGTATTTACCTTGTCAAGCTTGGTGAGGTACTTGACTGATTATCGGTATTGAGAGTAGGCTTCTCGGTGAGCTTATGATGTCCTCCAAGTGTTGAAGCTATTCAGAAATCAGGAATACACTTTATAGCATGTCCTTCAGTGATTAAAATCACTGTTAATGATTCCCAAATTGAAAAAAGTGAAAAATAGGAAACTTGAAGCTTCTTGGCTATGGCTGCCAGAAAACCCACAATTAGGGTTTTGGTCACAATAGACAGTAGGAGAGGAATTAGGGAAAACCTTCTGTTAACCCTCAGACGAACAAGGTGGAAAATCCGGAAAATCTAAAGTAGAAGATAAAGGCCAAGGAAAAAGTAAACGGAAGACGAAGGCGCACCGTGAAAGATATGGAGACACAAGAAGTGTAGAAAAGTCCTAAATAAAGGAAAAAGGCGCACAAGAAAAAGCGCAAGTCAATACTTTTGTAAAAGAGCACAAGCGAATCATGATTTAATTTAAAGAGCACTGGGCTCTCACCCGTGCAAAGGAAGATGGGTGGAAGGAAGGAACCTAGGAAGATATGAGGACAATGGGAAAAAGGGCCTAGGCCACGGTCGGCCATGTAAAAAAGGGGATAAGGGGATGACCACCCAAAAAGGGATTTAGGGTTTTGTATATAAAGTTGAAAAGTGAATGAGAAGCTCATTCTTATGTGTGGCAAAAAGTGGCTCTCCTCCTCCTCCTCCTCCTCCTTCTCTTCTTCTTCTTCTTCTTCTTCTTCTTCTTCTTGCTTGCTTGCTTGAGCTTGCACTTGAGAGAGGGAGTATGAGAGTGTGAGAGTGTGTGAGGGTGAGGAATAGGGGAGGAGAAGCTCTCCATCTTCTCCTCTCCTCTCCTCTCGTCTCTTCTCTTCTCTTCTCTTCTCTTCTCTTCTCTTCTCTTGCTTACGGTAATGGAGCGTGGAGCGTGGAGCTTGAGGATGGAGCTTGCTTGAAGCTTGCACTTGGATCGTGGAGCTACCGAAGTGCTCGAGAGAGAAGGTAACTCGATCGGGCATGGAGGTAAGCTCACTACACCTGTAGATAGATAGCGTATTGGCTATGTGAGAGGTAGCCATTAGTGCTTGGCTTGGAACGCTTGAAACAATAAGTGGTCTGTGGGTCTTGGCAGTTGAGCGAGGAGCTTCCACATTTTGGTTCCGTTGACGGGACCAATGGGTGATTCGATGCTTCGAATCAAGCATCGAAGTAGGGTTTTCCCCAAACCGGTGCTTGAGATAGATAGGTAGGAAGCGAGGGAGTTTGAAGAGGCATTTGATCTCCTTAGCAAGTAGGTTTTTGGTTTTTGGACTTGGAAAAGCATAATGGAGTAGTGTAGGTATTTCCCTTATGATTTTTTCTTGCATTTAGGAAGGATAGGAGCAAAAAATTGGAGCACACGGTAGGGTTTTTTGTTGCTGTATAACAAGCTAAACAGGGAAAAGAAGGGAAAAAAGAGAAATTTTGGGTTAAATGTTAGTAAGGGAAGCAAGACTAAGGTGAGTACAGGCCTAGGCAGGGTGATAAGGGGCCAGGAGTGGCAAGAAAGGCCACATTTTGCATTGTAGGGTTTCAAGAGAGCAGGAGAGAGATTCATCGCGTGGACCTGCTTTGATCTGGTCATCTAGGAGTTATTTGCCCAGCCCAGGTAATTCCACACCTTTCGCTACATAAGTAGCTTGGATCTGGAGGTGCTCAGCAGGTAGGAAGGCCTCGATTGCTCAGTGTGAAGAATTCTTTGAAGTCCGAAAAAAATTGTGTCACGCTCGAAGAGCGATTCTCAGTCAAGTCCTCGAATCGGTCCTTGGACTGCTCAGCCACTCGGCCATTCGGCCCTTTAGTATTTGTCCCTCGACCAACTACACTCGGACGCCTTTCACTCGGCCTGCCTGAGTGAAGTATTCGGACCAACTTTGAAATTCGGCCCTCAACCATGTCGACTCGGCCCAACCCCACTCGGACAAGTTGACATTCGGCCTGGCCAAATTCACCATTTGGCCCTCGGCCCAACCTGACTCAGACCTCGGCCCACTCGGCCACTTGGCCCTCGGACACCCACACTCAGACACTGGCCGAATTTGACATTCGGACCAGTTACATTTGGCCCTTTCTCATTCGGCCGTCGGCCATTCGGACGGGCAGAATCAGGCATTTGGCCCCTGCAATTTGGACCTGTTGGGCCGAATTTGGATTTTTTCAAATTGTAACCTGTAGCCTTGTAACTGACCGAGAGACCATAAAGAGTTGAAACCACATCATAAATCTATCATTGGACTGAAATCTAAAGCAAGTAGTTCAAAATTTGACTATAAACGGTCCTTCAAATCGCGCATGGCATTTACCCTAACTGCCCTATGGGCTGGGGGGACTGCCCCTCCCCCCCTCAGACCCCCGTAAAGGGGGCTCTGCCCCCTCCGCACCTCTCTAGGTTGGAGAGAAAATGCGCGTCGTGATAGGTCCTCCAAATTAGATCCCAGTGTAGTAATGGCTCTACACAAGCATAGATTCTTGCTTGGAAAGGAGCGACCAAAAGCCCATACCCAAACAAAGACAAACAGAGACCCTAGAACCTCAATGGGCCAATCTAGCCAACAAGAGCACAAAGGACATACCGCAAAAACATGTATAGATTGCGTTCGAACTACATCTAGTCAAAGCGGAATGGAACAACACCAAGCTACGATTGCAAGGATGACTAGATATGACAGTCCTAACGATAGATGCACCTTGAGCAACACTGTATAGACGACCCAAGACATTAGTGGAGAATCCACGTTTGGTTGTGCAGTTGGGACTCAAGGGCATTTGTCAGAAGGCTCAAATTTATAAGCCAAGACCCGAAAGATGAAGACATAGTATCACCTACTTATCTTAGGGTCAAACTCACCGCGAAAAGAGAGCACATTGTCGATGCTCTCATTGATGAAGGGGCAGATTTTAATATCATAACCTATGAAGCATGGACCCTACTAGGCTAACCAGAGCTTACACCAACTAATGCAACTCTTAGTCCTTATGGGGGACACTCACAAGCACCTATAGGGAAGTGCAAAATCCTTGTAACTATTGAAATGCAAAGCTTGTCTATCCTATTCCATGTTCCTCCAAATAGTGCTAATTGTGGAAAGGAAACCCTCCTCGGATGACCTTTCTAAAGGGCGACGAAGTGTGAGGTCGACTATGTAACACACACAGGATACACTTAACACTATTGAGTGTGAGGATAATCACAACCTTTAGTAAGGGTGACATCATCGAACCTCAAGGGAAAGGAAAGGAGGTGCTGAATAACAGTCAAGCCTACTAACGAGAGCAAGGACTTGTTGAAAGAGTTGATACAAGCACATGTCGAACAGAGAGAACCAGTGAGCGAGACCAAGCTTGAAGCAAGGAGGTCAGGAGACAATGCCAAGGGTAAGCTTTGGACTTATGAAAAACTAAAGTGGAGGAGTCCGAGAGATGGAGAAAATCAGAGGTTAGAGGGTACATGTTATCTTCTCCTCCATTATTCTTCTTCCATTCTCAGAGTCAACTACAACAAGTGGTATCCTCCAAAGATAGATACCCCCAACTTATGGACACTTTACATATGCTTCTATTCAAGTAAATACATCCATATGGTATGGCTTAGGATATGTCGTATTTATCAACACTCCCCCTCAAGCTCAGAATGAGCTTGCACACATAAGACTCCAAGTGCACTCCTGAAGTACTCAAACTTATCTTTACCTAATGCTTTGGTAAATATATTAGCAACTTGGTCATTTATTTTCACATGGACCAAGTCAATCTCACCATCAATGACTTTTTCTCTAATGAAATGATAGTGCACTTCTATGTGTTTTGTCCTTGCATGGTAGACTGGGTTCTTTGCCAACATAATGCTGCTAACATTGTCACAATACATAATGACTCCACAATCAATCTCTATCCCCATATCATATAAGATCAATCTCAGCCATGTCTGCTCACATGATGCCAATGCAATGCCTCTATACTCTGCTTCAGTGCTTGATAGAGCAACTGTAGGTTTCTTCTTACTGCTCCAACTTACCATGGCTAATCCAAATGAGAATGCATAGCCACTAGTAGATCTTCTATCCATAGAGCTACCTACCCAGTCTGCATCTGAGTATCCAAACAATGTAGGCTTGATTCATAAAACAAGCCAAATCCAACTATCTTCTTCACATACCTAAGAACTCTTATCACTACATCCAAATGTGATTTGCATGGTTTCTGCATAAACTGACTTATCAATCCAACAGCATAACTCAAGTATGGTCTTGTAATGGTCAAGTAGATAAGACTACCAACCATCTTTTTGAACATAGTGACATCCTCAACATAAGATCCATAATCCATCAACTTAACATTTTGATCCAATGGTGTATCAACTGGTTTGCATCCTGTCATGCCATATTTTTCCAACATCTCCAATGCATATTGCCTTTGTATCAGCCATATACCATGAGGTGTGTCAATGACCTCAATACCCAAGAAGTATCTCAACAAACCAAGGTCCTTTATATCAAACTCTTTATGTAACCCATGCTTGACTTCAGTAATCTCCTTCTCAAGTGTACATGTAATAATGAGATCATCAACATAGATGACAACAACCATACCATCTTTTGTATGCCTCACATAAAGTGAATAATCAGCTTTGCTCTGCTGAAATCCCATACTGCATAAGAATTTGCTGATTCTATCACACTATGCTCGGTGCTTGCTTCAGTCCATATAAAGCCTTCTTCAAACTGCATACATAATGTGGGTATTTTGGATCTACATAGCCCTCTGCTTGATCCATGTACACTTCCTCTTTTAACTTGCCATTCAAAAATGCATTTTTCACATCCATTTGATAAAGTTTCCAACCATAGAAGCCAAAGCAATTACTGATCTCACTGTTGTCATTTTAGCTACTGGACTGAATGTTTCTTCATAGTCCAAAGTTCAAACCATAAGTTTGTGCATATCCTTTTGCAATCAGCCTTTCTTTATACCTCTCAAGAAAACCATCCGACTTACATTTGACCTTATAAACCCATTCACATCCAATGGATTTCTTGCCATGAGGTAATTTCACCAAATCCCAAGTCTTGTTTTTCCTTAGTGCATCCATCTCTTCATCCATTGCTTGTCTCCACTCTTTGCTCTCTACTGCTTCTTCAAAGAAAGTAGGCTCCACATATTGTACATAAGAAACCATGTATGCGTAATGCATCTTCATGATCCCATTATAAGTCAATCTATCAACTGGATACCTTACCCTTTTTTACCTTCTCAATTGAGGGCACTACCATGTGTCTCATCTGATCTAGCATGTGGTGGAACATACTTTCTTGCACTTCTAGTGCCATGTGTTTTAACATGCAGAATGCCATACTCATCATCTATAGATTCTTCTTTTGAACTTTTAGCCATAGGTCTCTTTCCTTTTGCAACTTCTGCACTCCTTTGTGCATTTCTCAATCTACCACTCCATGGACTGTAGCTGCCATTGCTTTCCACATTCTCTTGAGGTCCTGAAGCATCTTCCACATGTTGATTTTTAGCCTTGTTGTTTGCTGAAATTTTCCTTTCATATCCATTATCATCATTGCTTTCATAGGAATCAACATCCACTGTAATTTTGGGCTTATACCATGATTCATATTCACTAAATCTAACATCCCTACTTATGTATACTTCCTTACTCACTGGATCATAGCATTTGTATCCATTCTTCTCATCCGGATATCCAATGAAAATGCATTTTACAGCCTTTCATTCCATCTTCTTTCTCAAATCATCCGGAACATGAACATAACAAACATATCCAAAGACTCTAAGGTATGCAACAGTGGGTGTCCTTCCATACATTCTCTCATATGGTGACATATTATGAGTCAAGGCTATAGGTGTTCTATTCATAATGTGAATTGCAATATGCACTGCTTCTGCCCAATATGACAATGCCATGTTCATTTGGTTCATCATTGCCCTTGCAACCTCTACAATAATCCAATTCTTCCTTTTAGCCACACCATTTTGTTGAGGTGTGTACCTGCATGTCAATTGTCTTTAGATACCATGATCTCTCAAGAAGTCAAAAAACTCATATGACATGTACTCTCCACCATTATCTGACCTCAAACATTTTATGTAGCATCCAAACTACTTTTCAACCATAGATTTAAATTCCAAGAACTTTTCAAATGCTTCACTTTTATACTGGATAAAGTACACCCAAGTCATTTTGCTAAAATAATCAATGAAAGTGATATAGAATCTACATCTTCCGCTCATGGAAACATTCTGACATGGGCTCCAAATATCTGAGTGTATTATTTCCAAAGGATGCCTGCTTATTCTCTCCCTATTTGGAAATGGCAATCTGGACTACTTGCCAAATTGACAAGCCTCACATACATGATCAAAATTCACATATCCAAAATGCAGTAGACCACAGACTATCTATCTCGATTGCATTTGCTTCAATCTTTGCAAATTGACATGACCAATCCTTCTATGCCATAATTCCACATCCTTATCTTGCCCATGTTCTCTCTCAATATACATAGAGTTTTGAATCACTGGAGTACCTGCATCCAAAGCAAATAATCTCCCTTTCTTTCTACCATGAGCAATCACCCTGCTAGTTCTTCCATTATGAAACTCCTCAATGAAACATCCAAACCTATTGAATCTCACTTGCAATCCTTGATCTGTCATTTGACCAATTGATGCTAAGTTCTTAGTTATTGTGGGCACATAAAGTACATCACCAAGCTTGTTCTCAATCCCATCTTTAGTAACAAGTGTCACACTACCAATATGAGTAATTTTATGTGAAGTATCATCACCAGTGGCAACATATTCCACATTCTGCATTTTCTCCTTGCCACTCAGCATGATGAGTCATGTGGTTTGTAGCTCATGAATCTAAAAACTAGTCATTCTCACGAAGAGGGTGAGTTATGCTTCCAAGCACATGCTCCATAGCAAATAGGTGACCTCTAGGTGATCCACCTCTAGGTCCATAACTCGTACCACCATAAGTGCCTTCATAGTGGCCATATTGGGTCCTTCCACAACCCCTAGACATGGCATTCTGTTTTTGATAACAATCCCTCTCAAAGTGACCAAACTGCCCACAATAATGACAAGCGCCATCTCTCTCTGAAGAAGGACTAGACCGTCCTCTACCTCTAGGGAAAGATCTCCCCCTGCCTCTATGCATGAAGTCACCATGACCAAAGTTACCTCTTCCACCAGAAAAACCATAATTACCAAGACCAAGTGAAGAGCCTCTAGCTCTAGATGAGCTGCCACGACCTCTCTGGTGATAGAAAACACTATCTCCACCTGCATTTTTGCCACTGCTAGAAGCATTCAATCCCAACTTGATTTCTTCTGTAAAAGCAGCAATCCAATAAGCTCCTCAAAGTTAGGCATAGAGCCTCCTCTAACTGAAATAGAGGTATCCAAAGATTTGAAAGTTGGTCCAAGTCCATTTAGTGTCACTGACACTAAATCATCATCATCAACAGGTGCATTAATGGATGCAAGGTCTTCTGCAATTTGCTTGATTTCTGCCACATAGTCACTGATACTACAATTGCCTCTCCATGCACCATGTAATCCCTGCTTGAGTTGTATGTTACGAGCCTCTGTACATGTTCTATACATTTTTTCTATGATTTCCCATGCCTCCTTACAAGTACTTGCCTTTTTTATATGAGGAATCAATGTTTCTGAAATACATACGGAGATCCAATGCAAAAGCTTCATGTTCTTCCCTGTCCAATCCTTTTACGCTTTCTTTTGCTCTTTAGTTGGATGTTCAGAAACTTTTGGACATTCATCATCACCTGTTACGAGGTCCCATAGACCTCTACCCATAAAAAAATTCTCCATCCTGTAAGACCAAACACTATAATTGTCTTTGGTCAATTTGTCTCCCACAATTTGAGTGATCTGTGCCATGGCAGACATTATGGTTTCTGCAAATTGAAAAAAAAAAAACAGCAATACAAACTGTCCACAAATGATATTCAATAGTATGCCCCAATCCGGAACATCAATGGCCCAATCTGAGACCAAAAAGCATAAAAAATAGTCCAAAAATGCACGTAAAAATAGCTTCCAGCAATATGATTGTCATACATGTATCCAAAATCTGTCATATACATACATCCATGATGCCGACATGTCATGCATTTAGTTCCCAACAAGAAACATCCAATTCGGATCCCAAACGATGTCCGTATGACCCAAAATGCAACAAAACATGGGTCTAAAATTGACCATCTTCCCGCAAATTTTCTGCAGTTTTTTTGTGCCAAGCTAGAAGTACATATCAAGCTGAAGCTATATAAATTTTCCAAGAAGCATTATCATCAATTGGTACTAAGGTTTGGACGCAAATCAGCCACGAACATTAGCTTCTGCCGTTCGTCCTCGCAACTAGTGGTATGCATCATGGCATCACCAATGACAGGAGTCCTAGAGACTCAAGAAGGACAGCATTCTGCTACACTCACAATGAATGATTTACTTGTAATTGGACCTGGGGTCTTAGGAAGGCTAGTTGCATGATTGAGGATGAAGGAGTATCCCAGTTCTTCTGTTGCTGGTGAAACAATTATCACAGCACATACATTCACCAGGCATATCCCCAATTGTTAAAGGCAGCCTATCTGGGGACTACTTTCCTTATATAATATTTTATACACCTCCATTTGTAAGTTCAAACTATGCTTTAGAGCTCAAGCTAGCTGGAGAGCGATGGAATCAAGAGGGTGTATTTCTGTTTACCTCCAGTAGTGCTGTGTATGACTCCAATGACAGTATTTGTGATAAGGACACACCAACTGTTCCAATTTGCCCCTTCTTATTCAGTTGAGAAAATGCATTCTTCTCAGTTCTAGTACCTATCCCCATATCGGCCAGTCCACAAACATTGCCACTTTCAGATTTATTCGTGCCAAGGTGAAAACATTTCACGAACTCTGTTTCAACTCCATCAGACTGCATACTCTCATGCCCTCGAGCACCTTTGTTAATATGAATAGTAGGATGCCATCTTTGAGGCCAAACATTGGCCCTGCAAGTTGATTCATGGTTTAAGAATCCTGCTTACTTTCGAGTGAAAATCTCAAATGAGCAGACGCCGGTTCAGTGAGCGAAGCCCCGATACCTGATAAACGCAAACCTGAAGGTGCTTGATGAGAGGGAAAGTGCCGTCAATTCGTGCCAAACTGATTCTGGCCGATCCCGTCTCGATGGAGATATGAGGAGGAGGAGGCAAAGGCTCTAGCACTAGATCCGCGCGACTGCTTGACTTGGTGGAGATGATTTAGAGATCAACTTGTTATCCTTCTATTCAATCTTGCTCCGCAAATTGACACGCTTCTCAACAAACTGCTCCCTCGTAACTAGTCCAACAGTTTCCTTCTTGAAGGCGCTTTCCAAGAGCTCTGAGGTGCCAGAGCCGAATTGCAGGAGGCCTATCTGGCCACCAGCCGACTTATTCTTGAGTTCTTGGATTTGCTTGCACTCTACCTCACGTGCTTCTCCAACCTGCGAATGCATGCGGCATCCTAGGTTGTGCCGACATAACCATCGCCCATACCAGACATCTTGACTGGGTTTTTGTTCTTTCTGTTCTTGTGTTGCTTACAGGAGAGAGTAGCTTATAGCAGAATGATGAAGTATCAAAATGCTTCTTCATCTCTAGATATGGCTGCTATGAGTCCACCCCTTGCACCTAGTTCTCCCTCCTCTATGTTGATCATGAGTCCTCTTCAATCCTAAAATTCAGCTCTGAAACCAAATGAAAAACTGAAGTGGAGGAGTCCGAGAGATGGAGCAAATCAGAGCTCAGAGGCTACATGTTATCTTCTCCTCCATTATTCTTCTTCCATTCTCGGAGTCAACTACAACAAGTGGTATCCTCCAAAGATAGATACCCCCAACTTAAGGACACTTTATATATGCTTCTATTCAAGTACATACATCCATAGGGTATGGCTTAGGATATGTCGTATTTATCAACAACTTACAATCATCGTAGAAGACCGTGAAAGAAGCCCAACCCTTATAGATGAAAGCATCGATGGAGAGCCAGCACAACACCAAGATGGATATCCAAAGCATTGCTATGTGCCCAAGGGTGCTACGCAGGTAACCGATGGATTTGGATACCAAAACCCCCTGCTAAACCACCTCTATCAGTTGAAGGCCAGTTCGCATCAAGAGCAAAGAAGCGTAGGAGGAAGTCTAAACGAAAAACCAAGTTTTGAGTCAGAAACATTGGAATGACCGAGCCCCTCATGATCAAAATCAAGAAACCAAATGGGACTAATCGAAGGGTAGATCCTTAGCCTAACATGCTTGACAATGTAATTGTTGAGGATACACAAAAGCCACTAGTGCCCAAGAAGCCTTTGATTTCCCAAGTGGATAACAAGCATCATAGGCACAACATTGCTCATGGCAAGGCTCAATGCTCAACAAAGCAAATGGTAGAAGCATATAACTGCCACGAGCAAATCTTCTAGCCAGTGTCAAAGCCACTTAGGAGTCCCAATTCTCCTACACTCTCTTTCCCTAAATAGGCATAGGAAGTACAACAACAGTTGCCAAGTGCAGCTACTCAATCTCAAGCTCTATCTCCATCTAAGCTTCCAAATGTCCAAGAGGTGGGACATGACACCACCCATAGCTCTCGGCCCAAGGATATGCATGTGCAATCTATCATGACTAGATCATTTGAGGCTTGGTCTGCACAAGCGAATGCTCAAAGGGCAAAAAAAGACACAACCACTTTCAATCTGCCTGAGGACCTGACACTGCAATCTACTAACAATAGCCAGTCCACTGAAATAGCTGCTACTACTTCCAATCAGGGATCACAGTAGTCCCAACCCCTAGCCGTGACAATGTCCCTTGTGGAACGTGTCCTTAGCAGTTCACCTGTGGAGGAGGTGCCGTAACCAGCATCCTTGACAACTCTAGCACTTCCAAAGCACCTAAAGCCTAGTCTTGAAAAGAAACCTCTCAAAGATGTGGCCAAGGAGATGGCGCATCTGACCAATCAACCTAGCAAGGCTACCCATCAGGTTGCAGCTACGTCCCATGAGGACACACTAGAGAAAGGGAAAGCTAAGGCCCAACCAAACACATCAACGATTGACCTAGTTCAGGGCCTTGAGTCCTTAAAGGAGACACCACAATTGACCAAGAAAAAGAGGACAAAGCAATGGAAACAACGGTAGTTGCAAGTGGTGGTAGATGCCAAGACAATCGAGACCAAGAGTGCGGAAGAACTTGGGAATAAAGAATTGAGTCCACCCACGAAGGAACCCAGTGCCATCTCCCCTAACAACAGTGAAACCTCAGACGCATCTGTGTGTTCTGATAAGTCAAAGCAACCATCATCATCAGCAGTTGCTTGCAACACTCAATCCACTGATAACAGAACTCGCATTGACCAATCAAAGGTGGATACAACATTGTTACAACAAGGTGACGAGACTATACCGGTCACATCCAAGGAGAATCATGACACAATAGCAATAAAGCCTCAGGAGAAACATGGAAACCCCAAGAGCATAAGCAATCCTAGCATTGACTAATCTTGCTCATCTAGGCCTGAGCCCCCAGCTATGCTAAAGCCTAGGGAAGCTCCTAGAACCTTGCATGAGATAGCAACCGAGCAAGCCCTCATTGAACGTAGAAGTGTCGCAGAATGCTTAACTGAGTTGGATGCTAAGCTCAAAGTGTTCGCACGTGTCTACGTCCTTGCAAACATGGGCGCATTGCTTGAAGAATACTTGCCATTTCTCCTATCCTGGGAAGAGCAAGAACATCTTAATGAGCACTATGACAGGCTCCTGCATGAACGCATGCGACTCACCTCTGACGAGAAAGCCGACGAGCTATGCTCATTCAATGATGTGCTCTGCCAACCAAATCTCTTAGAGATAGAGAAACTAAAGTGACAATCAGAGGGTCGGAGTCAATTTGAAAAACATTGTTTGAAAACCGCATTGCAATGGCCGAACTAAAAGCCTAGATTATGACAATCTCAGAGGAGTGATTGACCAATGTTTGAAAAACATTGGTTTGAAAACCGCAGTGCAATGGCCGAATTAGAAGCCTAGATTATGACAATCTCAGAGGAGTGATTGGCCAAATGGCAGTCTCAAAGAGACCCAACCTATGTGGCTCCAACTTCCTTTCGAGCATTGACTGCCATTCAGGGTTTGGACTTAGCTAGAACTAGCCAAGAGAACTCTTTGGCTGATAAGGTTTTCATTGAGGAGGAGTTACATGTTGCCAGTAGACTCGGACAAGGTACCATGCTACTCGATGTTGCAAAATATCTATCGTTATTGAGTAAGCTACTACGAGTACTGGATGCGTGTGCCACACTCGAGTACAATCTTGAGTTCTACAATTGGTTTTTATCCTCATGAAGTGACATGGATTCGTAAATATGTACATAAATAAACAATGAGTTTTGTGATCGTGTATAGATAATATCAACACACACAAGCAATGATAGTCAAGCGCAGGGAGAATAGTTGGATTTGACAGGCTAAGCTCCTCACGTCCTCCTCTCACCACACATTTAGAAGTCGTGTGACCATTCCCACCTCCAATGGAGGGCATGCAACCCTCATTACCGCCATAGGAAGCCCTAACCAACATCTCTGATGGTGTAGATGAGGCACCACCCCCTTCTATACAACTTTTTCCTTTTCGATCTATCCTTCTGGGGACGAACCTTACTCCACTCCATGACAACCAATCCATGCAACTTTGCATAAGCCAATATCTGCTAATGGCTGGAATACGCCCCATAGTGCAGGCGGACGAACATCATCACGAGGGCCTTGTATGAGCTGCTTGCTAAACGCCATCGTGCCACAAGTTTTTATTTTAAGTGGTTCAAAGGACAAGCCTCCCCCAACTGTACGAACCTTTCTTACTACTAATGCATGGCATGCCTTTAACAAGCGCAGATGAGATGCATCGCAATCAACACCATAGGATTTAGATGAAGTAATGTATTATTATATTGCAGTTGTTCGTCATAAATTGACACATGTGATTTACATATACTCTCACGAAGCGTCAAGTGAATGCAAGATGACACATGTCTTTGTACGGAAGTGTTCAACGCCCAAGTCACCGCAAGACCACCAACCTCACAAAAGCCATGACAAAAGCCTCACCGCTAGAAGTGAAAATCACCCTTGCGATTGTCCACATCGTGTGGCCCATATCGTGATCAATGGCAACTCTCTCCTTCTGGGTCAAACTCTACACCTGGCACTCATGGCAGCTATTAACTCAATTGTACCAACATTGCACATCACAAAGAGGTTTTACAAAATCTCCAGTGTATCTCCCCATCTCAACGACGGTTTCTCTAGCAACGAAGCTAGTGCATAATCATCGTTGTAATATCCATTTCCAGAGCCTTTGAATCTCAACATTTTCTAACCCATGGAAAGGCGGTGGCCTCAACATATTGCAATGGTTGTACTTATGTTAGTCTTTTTTAAAAAAAAAGAGGGTGGGAAAGAAAAGAAAAGAAGAAAAAGAAAAGAAAATAGAAAAAAGAAAAGAAAAGAAAAAAACACTCACAATCATAGCAAGACACCTAGGGGCTCTCAAATTAGGTACGCCCAGTAGTGACCTTGGTTGGCTAGCTCCGTCGCTAGTCCCCTAGCCCTTTACACATCCCCCACAATTGTTCAGGGCGCATCAAGGGTAGGACATACCTAGGGAGCTTATCTCTCCTATGGTTAGACCTATCACCTTGCCCATTTTCATGATTTCTTTTTGCACTCTGCCTTAGTACCATTGCAATCGATCGTGGTAAGTACCACACGAATGGCCACGACAAGTACATCGTACTTATCGAGCAATCTCAGTAGCTACCACTTGTGCCAAAACTCAGTGTCAATGTGTTTGATTATGCTATATCATGCTGTCACAACGCAAAGGATGTCTCATACACTTTCATGTGCAGTTCTCCTCAACATGGACAACTTTGCTTCATCCACATGTTGTTACGAGGAACCAGTCCACAGTCTTCTAACTACGTAATATCTAAGTATGCAGGAGTACTCACATAATATCTGCACCAAAATATATACACAGTTTGGGTCCTCAAGTGTAGGACAATACTCTCAGCTTGCTTAGAGTTCGTCGACCTGTCTCCCAAACTAATTGAACTACGTCTTGTGCATGATAAAGAAGACTAGCACTACCCCGAGGGAGAAACCACATACGAGAGGTTTTCAATTGCAGGTATTGAAGACTCCAACGAAAGTGTTGTTCACTCCTTGTCGACACTCACCTCTGAATTCTTATCCTTTATCATCCTGCAAGCCCGCCAAGAATTGTCATGTGCAGACTCCCCAAAAACCCATACCTGTGCTAGCCACATCAATGCAATCCCCAATAAAGAACAACCCTATCACCAACTCCAACAACCCTACCAATAGCCACCCAGGCCAACAATGTGCCCCCAACAATCTTCATCCGCACCACCACAAAAACTCCTCCAAGGCCAACCACAGCAGTCCCTTCCACCCACATCTTTGGTGCATGCCAAAGCTCGATACCTTTGATGGTGAGTGCCATGGGAGTGGCACTCATCTAGGAGGGGGGTAATGTTAACCCTCAGACGAACAAGGTGGAAAATCTGGAAAATCTAAATAAAAAGAGAAAGGCCAAGGCAAAAGTAAATGGAAGACGAAGACGCGCCCTAAAAAATATGAAAACACAAGAAGTGCAGAAAAATCCTAAATAAAGGAAAAAGGTGCACAATAAAAAGCGCAAGTTAATACTTTTGTAAAAGAGCGCAAGCACATCATGATTTAATTTAAAGAGCACTGAGGGCTCTCAGCTGTGCAATTTGTAAAGGAAGATGGGCGGAGAAAGGAAACTAGGAAGATATGAGGATAATGGGAAAAAGATCCTAGTGGCCATGTAAAAAAGGGGATAAGGGGATGATCGCCCAAAAGGGATTTATGGTTTTGTATATAAAGTTAAAAGGTGAATGAGAAGCTCATTCTTGTGTGTGGCCAAAAGTGGCTCTCCTCTTCTTCTTCTTCTTCTTCTTGTTCTTGCTTGCTTGAGCTTGTGCTTGAGAGAGGGAGTGCGAGAGTGTGAGGGAGTGAGTGTGTGAGGGTGAGGGACTAGGGAGGAGAAGCTCTCCATCTTCTCCTCTCTTCTCTTCTCTTTTCTTGCTCGCAGTAATGGAACGTGGAGCGTGGAGCTTGAGGATGGATCTTGCTTGAAGCTTGCTCTTGGAACTTGGAGCTACCGGAGTGCTCGGGAGAGGAGGTAACTCAATCGGGCATGGATTTAAGCTCACTACACCCGTAGATAGATAGCGCGTTGGCTATGTGAGAGGTAGCCATTAGTGCTTGGCTTGGAATGCTTGAAACAGTAAGGTGTCCGTGGGTCTTGGCGGTTGAACGAGGAGCACCCACACCCTCTTAGATAAAGATGATCCACTAGGGGACCTAATAAAGCCCTATGGTAGTTGGAGTGGTTTCATCCACAGCAGGCTGTACCAATCAACTGGAATGGTGTCGGTGAAATCTGAGCCAAATTTGGAAGAAACTACAATTCTTCCCTCCACATCACCTAATCTTCATGTTTAATGCACCATGCTAAAGTGCCTTGAGCTGGAGAGGATATCTCCAAAAGGAATTAGGAGCTGAAATGCTCTCCTTTGCTCTCCCCACTCCAACAGAGGTGGATCTAGCTAGCTATGGTTGAAAAGAAGGTAAATGAGAAGGCAAAAGATCTTCTTGTGCACTTATGTGTAAAGAGGCTGAGGGAAGTTGAAGGATCAAAGATGGCTCTGATACCATGTGGAAAATTAGAGTGGAAGCAAAGATTGAAGTGTGCACAAGAGGGAGAGAAGAGCTCACAAGTACAAGAACAAGTCTTGCTTATTTAGTTGCTCATGAAAGTACAACTTGGGTCATTCTCACTCATCAATTGATGTAGACCCATGGGCTATTTATATAGCCCCATCTGGCTAGGGTTAGGGTTTTCCCTTCCCTCAGGACCATTCACACTCAACTACCCTTCTCCCCTTCAATGTAAGGAGAGTTCACATGTTTACACTCTCAACGATTTCCTCTATTCATTTTTAATGGGTTAGCAGAGGAAGATGTGAAACTTCATATTAACGAGTTCCAAAAGTTAATGTTCAATTTCCAAATCCAAGATGAAGGACACTTGATGAAGTATGGTATCACAGCCTAGAGGTTGGAACCATAACTACGATCAATCTATTTTTTGCAAGCTTCAGAAGAGATTTTTCCCTTGAAAGGGGAGGTCGATATTTGCTACATATTCTCAATGTAACACATCAAGAACCTCATGAGAATATTTGAGGCTATGCTGAAAAAATAAAGGAAGTATTTCATAAGTTACACACTTATATTTCCATTCGAGCTAGCTCCAATACTTTTTGCATGGACTAGAATTTAATATCCAGGTGTAATCAAGCAATGTTTCTCTTACAGGCATTGATGCAGCTATTACACAAGTAGAGGAGGTAGAGTCACAATTACAAGCTGCCTATACCTATAGGGAAAATTGGAATCTGAGTCTAGATGTTGGAAATACTTTGGCATTGACAAATGGAGGTCAAGGGACACCCATGAGCACTAATGGAAAAGCAAGCATGATTGAGAATGTGTCCATGTTTCCAGCTCCTCCCAATGTGACCATGCCTATGGTCAGTTAGATGGCTCCACTAAATGTTGGAAGCAAATGAAAAATTATAATGCTATTCCAAAGAATCAACAGCCAATTTCTAATCAAGTGGTTAGGCCAATGGAACAACATGTAGACAATCATGGCTATGAGTCAAGTGCCTTGAATGTCCTTATAATGAAGTTAAGGATATGATGAAACACTATACTAACATGATCACCAAAAACTATAGGCAAATAGTTGTTGATGTCAATTTCCTTAAGAAGCAATAGAATTTGATATGGAGTCAATGCCTTTAAGAGGGTGCCCCCTTAAGATTTAGTTGTAAAGTGGTGTGGTAGCCAACATTTCTCTAGGAATTGTCCAAATGTTAGATTTGACATATATGGCGAGTCCGACCACTTAGCTCTAGTAAATATTGGAGAAACATTAGCTTTGTCCAACAACAAGGAAATAAATAGCT
This sequence comes from Lygodium microphyllum, assembly GCF_053477565.2. Taxonomy (NCBI): domain Eukaryota; kingdom Viridiplantae; phylum Streptophyta; class Polypodiopsida; order Schizaeales; family Lygodiaceae; genus Lygodium; species Lygodium microphyllum. The sequence goes on along the minus strand of NC_141154.1, from coordinate 134,834,783 downwards.
AGGTACATTCTCGGGGGGGTCACTCATGAATATATGTGTATATAACGTGAGTTCAAAATAAGGGATTTTTAAAATAGAATTTTTATACATTTTTTACATACAGAAGGGTGTTATATAAAGGGGTTACTTACAGATTGAATAGAAAAGGGTTGTGTTTTATTCAAGAAAAATTTACAGATTAGGATGTTTATAAATAGGCCATGAACGCACGTTATATAGAGAATGTATATATAGTGAATCCCCCGAGGGTCAAAGTTGTGATAGTTAGCCAAAGTTCTCTTCTTGCGCCAAACCATTCTCTCCTTTGGTCTTTGGACTAGCTTTGGTGTCTCTTTTTTAACTTTTTCCTTCTTTCTTAGCAACCCTTTATCCTTCTCGGGATCAACTTTACTATCAACAGGCCTTAGAGGTCCACCTTCCCTATCAGGATTCATAACTTACTTTCCCTTAGCATCTTGCTTAGGGTTTTTCTCAACAGGTTTTACAATTCCTTTTTCACCCTCTCTAGTCTTTTGACCTCTTGTTACAGCTCGTAGATTCGAGGTTTCAGCATCATTGGCACATACAGCCTCAATAAGGCTAACTCCACTGCCATGAGGCAACTCCTCCACAACAGCCTTTCTTCTTTGCCGTATTTGTCTTAGTCCCTCATCTTCTTGAAGATTATTCTCTTGTGCACGATGATAAATTGGACCAAGTTTTTTACTTCCTTGTTGGAGAGAACTAATCTTACTCCAACATGTAGCAATTAAGTGGCCAGACTTTCCACAAATATTGCGTCTGACATCCAGACAATTCCTAGGGAAATGTTGGCCACCACACCACTTATAGCTGAATCTTGAGGGGGTACACTCTTCAGGGTGTCGACTCCCTGTCAAATTCTGCTGCTTCTTAAGGAAATTTACATCCACAGTTATTTGTCTATATTGTTCAGAAATCATATCCGTGTAATGCTTCATCATATCCTTGACTTCACCAAGGACATTAGAGGCACTTGACTCATAGTCGCGATCATCAATTTGTCATCCCATTGGCCTAACCACTTGATTAGGAATTGGCCGCTAACCGACTGGGACAATATTCGGGTTTTTTGTTTGGCTTCCACCACTTAGTGAGCCCATTCGACTAGCCATAGGCATAGTCATACTAGGAGGAACTAGTAACATAGGAAAATTCGGCATGATACTCCCTCTTCCATTCGCATCGGACATGGGGTTCCCTTGACTCCCATTGGTTAGTGCCAAATTGTTGCCATTCTAATTTATCCTTTTTGCATAAGCAGCTTGCAAGCGCGACTTTACTCCTTCTGCTTGGGTAATAGTAGTGTCAATGTTAGTCAAAGCAACACTAGTAAGCTATACCTAGATATTAAAATCCAATCCATGTAGGAAATATTACAACTATGCAGCCACTAGAATGGGAATATAAGTGTGAAGTTTGCAAAAAATTTGCTTTAGATCTTGGCATAGGCATGGACATTCTCATTTGGTTCTTAATGTGTTACATTCAAGACATGCAACCAATACTACCTACCCCTCTCAACGCCAAACTCCCTATAGAAGGCCATGAAGAATTGGGCATTACTAGTTATGGTTACGGCTTCTAGATCATGATACCATACTGCTGCTCTTCCTTTTAATGTCATGTTGAAGAACATCATTAGGTGTCCTTTGTCTTGCTAGTTATGGTTACGGCTTCTAGATTGTGATACCATACTGTTGCTCTTCCTTTTAATGTCATGTTGAAGAACATCATTAGGTGTCCTTTGTCTTGGATTCGACAGTTGAACATGAGCGTTTGAAAATCCTTAATATGGAGTTCTCCATCTTCTTCTGCTAACCCATGGAAAATGGGCAATGGTGCTCCTAATGCCGGCAAATCTAGTGTCCCTGCTAGAATTGTAATAGGTTGTGCCATGGCTACAACTGAATTGACAAGATGAGTTTGTGTAGGTAAAACTACACCCCCACTTGAAGTGGGTTGATTGATTGGATGAGGGAAAGTACTAAGACTTCCACTTGCACTCAAAGGGCTGCTTATGACACTTAAGTTATCAAAACCACTGCCACTTATGTGTAGTGGGCTGCTTCTTTGAGGATAATAATTCCTTACAATCTCCAACCACCATCTAGCCCTCTCAGCATGTTCCTCTTTTTGTATTTCGGCTTGATGGTTCTTGTCAGAGAATATAAATCGACTATTTGGTCCCTAAAAACCCTAGACTCGGAACCACCACTTGTTGGTGGCTCCCGGCAAACGCACCACTGATGGGACCTAAAATGGGCTGACATTGGCTATGGCACCAGCCGGACCTCATGCACACAACAGACAACCCCACCACACGGCCTCGCGGGCTAGGAGCATCTGAGACTCACTCTACACTAAATGCTAATGTCAATTCTGCGTTTATATTAGGACATAGTCCAATGTTTACCTTCCCTTCTCCTCAAAGGAAGATCCCATAACATATAGGCATAATATCTCGTAGCACATACATAGGGAAGCACCTCTCGGCTGACTGCCGCGGCTCCACTGTGACTCTCCTACACCTCGGGGATTGGCCCCAAGATGCGCTGCTCCAACATAAAGTACACACAATACAAGATCCATTCTTTCATTTTAAACATATTCCAAGAGATACCATGTCTCCTTACCAAATAATTTCCAAAGATTGATTGACTAGCCTACAGATTAGGTTGCCTCACACACTCAAGCGTAGGTCATCATGACAGAAAACATGTGCTATACATCCAATTCTTCGTATTCTAATACCATGGTTGATATGCATATGCAAAAGTGGATGATCCTAAAGTGCTCAAACATTATTCTCAATCAGAAACGTGTCGTGTACATCCATGCTTTTCAATACACTAACTCATTGCGGCAATGTAAGGATAGCACCGAGACAATGCTCATGCTACTATCCTCTTAATTAAAATACAACAAACTCTATATCATGATATGCATTTGAAAAAATAGCAATAAACAACCCCAAAATTGCATCATTCAAACACCCCATCCCCTACGTTTAGGTAGTGCTTCTATTGCATAGGTGTAAGGGTTCATTTTGTCATGTTTTAATGTATGCAAAGCGATAAATCACAAACATTGACAAAGAGATAAGGCAAACTAAGGCTAAACCTCACGCTTCGCCACTACCATATATTCACAAACACTCATTATATTTTTCCTTATTTATTTATCACAAAAAACCTACTTTTTTCATTTTTTTATTTTTCTCTATTTATTCATCCATAAAAATAGATTATTTTTTAAATTTATGATTAGGTATTGATTATGACAGCTGAAAGATGTTTTGTTTTAGAATTTTATCCCACGCTCATCTCTTTCCCCTTCTCGAAATCAATAAAACCTTCATTTTTTCACCAAAAATGCATTTTTCAGGTTTTAGAAATTTATTTTCAACATTATGGCATTATGTCTACAGATTTTTTAAGGTAGAATCATCAAGCATACAACAAAAAACATTCTCACCAATTTTCATCCAATAAGAACATAGTTTGGACCATTGACGATAAAAAAATAGCCATTTTCCTTGATAAAAGAGAATTACTAGGTTTTTCCTTTTTATTGTGGGTTTTTAAATTATTTTTTTGGGTTGCCAATGGACCAACCAACAATCCTCAATGCTGAACATCTCCCTTCAACCTCCTCTTGATCTTGGAGCAATGCGGTTCATGCCGGACAAGCATCCTTCAACCGGTCTTCTTTCTTCTTCATGGTGAGGGCTGAAATGATGAACGGGTTGCCTCTTACCCATCCAACCTCCAATCCTCACTAAGAGAACTAAAGAGGGGCACCACCTAGCCAAAGGGAGGATGGGCTAGGACATCCATTTTCTCAAAGAGAATCAAGAGAACCAAGACACAAATTTACAAGAGAGAATATATGTACTAGACACCATATTGAAATATAAGAGAGAGAGATGAGAGGAGAGGGAGACAAGAGGAGAAGAGGTAGAAGAAGCTTGCCATTATGCTACATAATAAAAGAACTCACTCATAGCTTCCCTCAAAGAGATGAGGGTATTCTAAAATGCTCTCATGGACTTGTCATTCTCCCCCCTTTCCCTCTCTCCATGGGCTCTTTATATAGCCTCCATGAGGGATTAGATTAAGCTAATCTTCTTGATTAACATAATCCTAGATGATGTATGGCATCTTTGAAAATATGGAGCATAGTGGATGGGACAAGTCCCCACCTTGGTCATCATGCAAGAAGCCAAGGGTGGTGGTAGACAAAATAGAGAAATTGAGCTAGATTACAAGAAGTGGGTGCCCAAAGCACATTATTATAATATATTTACAAGAAGGATAGAGTGGAAAGTTGGTGTGGTGAAAGAGAGAAGAAAATTGCATGTAGCCAGCAGTCTGCGCCTTCGTAACTTCAAATCCGTGAGGAATTTGGAAAACGTTTCTTCTGCAACTTTGTAGATCAAGTCGAAACCGATCGGCCTACGCGGGAATTTTCTTGAAATTTGCTTTTTCTTGGGAGTTATTGAGATTATAAAAAAGGGCTTCCAAAAGCTGCTTTGACTTTAGTATCCCATATGTATATAAATACATATAAGCATGTGACAAAAGGGGTCCATGCTTGTAAGCTTTTGTGCAAGATCCAAATGACACCATGATGTGGATATTGACTTGTGTGCAAGGGTGAGGTGTCCTCTAATGATGGTGATAGATTCCAAATCTTAGTGATGCAGACGGAGCCCATGTGTAGTTGGAGGCTAGTCCTTTGAAAAAGTCTATGCATTCACTCAACTCCTAGATGTAATCTATTTTCATCTTCACTAAGATAACCATCCCTTTGACCCTTTACATTGACATGCCTTCTAAGAACTTGTTCCCCCCATTTGCTAGAGTTATCATAATCGAGAAGCAATGTAGCATACCTAGTGCTTGAAGAGTAAACCCAAAGTGATATGGTAAGCTCTTGATAGGGGCTTTGGCCAAAATTTTGTGGTAATAATCCGGGTTGTAAAAAACCCGGATCAATGGGCATGAACTCCCCCTTAAGGGGAGAGAGAGGCAGGAGAGAGAAATATTGGTTTTTTTTTCTCCATATCCAGATAGCTATTGGATGAGCGAAGACCAGTGATTGGAAGCATAGGAAGCAAGCATCTTAGTCATCTAATCAATTGGGGGGGTTGCTTTGAAGCCCCATATCTCCCCCTCAATCAAATTGTCACCTGCACAAGGAGGCACCATCATCTTCTTCACGCAGCCAACAAACCCCCCCTCCCCCCACGAAATTAAAAAATTAAGAGGGCCCCAAAGGGAGCCCCCAAAAGTCACACCCTTTGGGCCCCCCTTAAACTCATTTACACTTGGCCTTTGTCCCTTAGCCTCTTGTGGGCACCCCCACTTCCGCGTCCGACATCGGTTTTGTCTCGTGAAAAATTTCCTCGTCCGTCTAGAAGTCCCCTACTTTTGCGCATCTCCTCAAGTCCCGTCTGACATGCTGAGAAATTGTGAAAATTCCCCAACTGCCACTCGGTGGGTCTTCAAAGCACTTTTGGGGCCTTGCCACTTAAAATCGTACTAATTGTAGCTATTGCCATCGACGAAGTCTATTTTTCCCTTGAAATTCATATGTTTTGGCTATTTGTAAGCACTTGTCGGTGTCAAAACTCCTCTGTTACAGTTCTATAAGCTCAATGTAAAGGATAGTTCTATAACCATGCTCATTAACAAGTTTAAGAGCCTAAAAACTCAACATGCAACTTTAAAGAAGGACATAGATGAGGATGAAGACATAACAGTGCTACTAGCAAGTGCAAATCAAGAACCGTATGAGAACCTTGTGTCTACCCTAAGTAATGTTTCTAATCTCTTACTCAAAGACATTGAGCATTCTCTACTTGATAGAGAAAGTAAACTTAAAAGCAAGGATGCAAAAGAAATCATCTGAAAGGACAATCTCTTGTACACCAAGGGAACAATCTCTTGTACAACAAGAATCGGGTCACATGTCATTATTGTGGTAAGACTGAGCACATGGCCACACTGAATGTTTCCACAAGAAAAGAGCACAATAGGTGCAGAATGGTAACCATCAAAATTAGTTCATGAATGAAGAATATGCTTTCGCTATATCGACAACAACTCTGACAAATTGTTTTGAAGAAAATTTCATTGGATCTTTCCCATAGTGGATCTTATGTTTTCCCATAGTGGATTTTATTTCCCTTAGTGGATGTTGTTTTGTAAAAGCCCATGCCAAAGATATACAGTTTCAAGCTTTCACTTGACTAGGCTGTCTATGAGCTAGTCTCCTAGGCTATGTCATCATGTAAGGAAGCTGGGGAGGGGGCAAAAGCAAGCAAGTGTAGAAACTCATCATTTGAAGGGGGGGGGTGTTGTTGAAAGATATGACAAATGATATGTTCTCTAGGAAGAGATGCTTTGTATCCCATAAGCATAGTAAGGAGAGTGGAACAACCCAAAGGCTACATAAGCATGTACTTGGTTCTTATTTCAAGGCAATGCTATTGTACCTTGTACTTCCAATCTATGTCCTTGTCATGTCCTACTCAAGATTATGTTTATGAATCCAAACACTTAATCTTGGAACCCAATTCACTTGATTAACAATCATTTTCTCTTTTTTATGTCATCATTGTTCATGTCCATGTATTCTATCCTCCATAGCTAAACCATGCTCAAGATCCTTCTTTCTCAATGGTAAATGGTGTTCGTAGGACATGATCCCTCTCTTTTTGCTGCTACACTCCAAGGATAAGGAGTTTTTGTCCTCCTCTACCTCAAGTTACAACATCTATGACTACCAAAGTGGGAGAAGAGGCTTTAGCACCTTGCCAAGCTCTATGAGCATATCTTGGGGAATAGGGGTTGGGGTGGATATTATGGACTATTGTTGAAACATGGTTGTTGAGCTACTAGTAGAAGGGGAGGGTGTAGGAGTGTGGACTAAGATGATGCTATGGTATTGGGGTTAGCAATGGTTGTTGGGATAGGAGTCAAAAGGGAAATCTGGGGGGCTGAAGGTTGAAAGTGATCGTCGACATCCGAATAATCTTTCAAACACAGTTGAGGCAGTAGTTGGGAGCAAGGATCCAAGAGGACAACTCAAAACTTCCAAACTACATCTTCCTGGGTATCTCATAGTTCCATCTAGAAACTAGCATGGAAGGAAGTTTCCACTCTACAAATGTTAGTCTTTCATGTAGGAACGTGGACTCTACTATGGCTTGCTAATACTAGTCCTAGAGAAGTTCAATAAGATCCAATCATGATTTTTGATAGGCCTAGAGATAGTGCCCTTGCTCCTAAAGCTTCTCCTGCTACTATTGAACCTAGGCACATAAGGTGTCATTATCTTATTGCACCTACTACTCTTCATTTTTAGCTAGGGACCAAACCTAACACTGTAAGATTTGGTGGTGATGGAGACCATTTACCACATATTTTAGGTAGCATAGGGTGATCTCTAGGAAGAACTTTGGTAGAATTATGAGTTCTTGGATAGAGGTGAGCTAAAGGTACAAGGTGGCCATGGGGATTGTTTAAATAACAGTCGTAGTGTCAATGTTGGTGGATTGTTAGAATAATGCAAAGACTTGAAGTCTATATTGCTCTAGTCAGAGCTCAAGGAGCTTGCTTCTAATATGATGGGAGAAATGGCATTTGTAGTCCCCTAGATGGTAAGCATGCCTTCTACATTTATTTGTTATAGGTATGTTCTACAGAAGTCTAAGCTACATCCTCCATTTGTGGTAGCCTATGTAGAAGTTTGTGGGAATAAAGGGGAGGGGTAATCTACATCAGCAAAATCAAAGGGAGCAAGCTAGGGCTACTATGGCAGGGGGGAGGAAACATGAAGGTAAAGTGTTGGTTGCACATCACTCATAAGGATTGTGTCACTCAAGAATCGAGCCATGTGCTTGCATTTGATATGCAGGCACTCCTAAAAAATGTCTACCCATGCAATGTTGATATTGTTGGGTAGGAAGAAGGACCTTGCACAATAGGTTCAAGGCTTTGGCCGATAGGTACAAGGCTTCAAGAAAAAACTGAAGTACCTCAAGCTTCAGTTTGTGGTATTCAATGATGGAGCTAAGGTGATACTCACCTTTGTACATCATGCTAAAGGGTGTATCCATATCCTTGTTTGGAAGTATACCAGATTCCTCTGTTGCACTATCCATAGGCAGATGAAGCTTCTCCTACATGCACTAAGAAGTAAGTTTGTAGTCCTAGTGATTGATGTGCACATGGGGACCATTGTGCAACTAATTTAGGATGATCTTTGCATCAAAATGCACTAGTGTTGTCTCCCATGGGAGGGAAGCAAGACATCGAGGCACGGGCTATGCACCCACAAGCTGATAGGCTCTTTACTCTCAAAGGTGATATGGGAAACTTTGTGGAGGCAAAGGATAAATGAGAGCAATATGCTCTTATGATATTGTTTTGGTATAGTATTTTATTACTAAGGCATGGATGGAGATGAAGGACATTGATGTTGATTTTTCCTATGTACAGATTCACAATAAATATGGGAGAAGGGTTGTATAGTTTATGAAACTATGTGTTAATCACGCAAGCAATAGGGACACCTTGTGAGATTCTCCTCTTCATACAAGAGAGATGGATTCTCATTAGGTACCACTATCCTATGGAACAATAGTGGTACCTATAGGTACCACTATCCTCTTCATACAAGAGAGCCGGATTCTCATTAGGTACCACTATCCTATGGAACAATAGTGGTACTTGTAGGAAAGAGCTCTCCCCTCATTGTCATGATGCTTTTTCTTTAGGTTTTATTGGTTTTACAATAGAGAGTTCTGTTTTCTTTCATAAGGTTATAGAGTTACCTAGAGCTACTAGGTAGTATGAAAGGACGTTGCCATTAACGAACTTATTATCCTTTAGCTGTCTATTTGAATGGAGCGACCCTTGTAAGGTAGCTTTCGAGGATGTGAAACAGGAGCTAGTAAAAGCACCAGTTTTAAAAGCACCTAAAAGAGGTGAGATGTTTTACATTTTTTCAGCAGCCACCATGCATAGTATCAGCTGTGTTGTTTAGTCCAAATCTGGGAGGAAAAGTGGTATCATCCGATAGCTTTTGCTAGTCGAAAATTGGGCATTTCAAAAATTAACTACACCTATATGGAGAAGTTGTGTCTTGCGATGGTCTTTGCGACTAAGAAATTCAGACACTACATCCTCTATGAGAAGGTAGTTTTCTATACGAAGGCGGAAGGGCTTAGATTGCTTATGAACAAGCTACAACCGCCTGATCGTTTGGAAAAGTGGTTAATCACTTTGCAGGAGTTTGATTATGAGATTAAGAGTAAGCCACCGAGGTTGCAGGGTATTGTGGAATGCCTTGTGGATTTCAGGGAGCCAAAAGAGATTTTGGTTGAAGGCAGTGACATTGAAGAAATGTTTAAAATTGATACAGCTTCTATCCCATCTTGGTATGCTGCTATCATGCATTATCTATCAACAAGAGAGACTGGAGCTGGTTTGTCAAAATTAGAAAAGAGGAAAATCAAACAACAGGCTTTGAATTTTTCCTTGATCGTAGGAATACTATATCAGCAGGGTGTTGATGATATCTATCGCTGATGTGTGATGCCTGACAAGGTTCCTTTCATCTTGGAAGAGTGCCATGACTCTGCATGTGGAGGGCACTTCGCGGGATGGTTGACAGTACAGAAAGCTTTAAGAGATGGATATTGGTGGCCATCCATCTTCCAAGATTCCTTTGAGTATGTTAAGAGATGTGATACCTGTCAAAGACATGACAACATAAAGAATAGGAAACGCCCACTTACGCCTATCATGGCTATCCTTCCATTTGAGAAGTGGGGCATTGACTTTGTGGGTCCTACCACCCCGTCCTCTACTACCCAGAAGAGGTACATTATAGTAGCAACTGATTATTTCACAAAATGGTCAGAAGCGCGGGCGACGAGGCAGGACAATGCAAAAGAGAGTGCAAGTTTCCTTTTAGAGCAGATTATCTGCCGTTTCGGTCCATCGAAGGAGCTAGTGTCGGACCGTGGAGCCCATTTTTTGAATACGGTGATCAAAAGCTTGACTGAAGCTTGACAAATCAAGCATAATAAAATGACCCCTTATAATCCGCAAGCAAACAGGCAAGTCGAAAGTACTAATAAGCAGCTTGTGGATATCTTGTCTAAAATAGTCTCTGAGAAGAAACGAGATTGGAATAGGAAGTTGTATGTGGCAGTATGGACGTATAATACAACGTTCAAGTGAGCTACCAGCCATACTCCATTTAAATTAGTTTATGGGGAAGAGTGTGTGTTACCCCTCGAAATCGAGTTGCCAACCATACGGTTTGCAATTAACCACTCTTTGGGAGATGAGGATTCCCCCTTTGAACGTTTCACGACCATAGCCCACTTGGATGATCTGAAGTTGCAGAGCTTATTACACCAGGAGATAGCTAAACGTCGAAAGAAGCAGTTGCACGACCTTAAAGAAAAGAAGCATACCTTTAAAAAATGGCAATTAGTTCTGTATTATGATGCGCATAGGGAGCTATTTCCAGGAAAGCTGGAACCTAGATGGAATGGCCCCTACAAGATTGTTAGAATAGGGAAAAATAGGTCTACGGCTCTACTACTTGATCTGTAGGGAGTAGAGTTTAAAAATAAGGTTAATCTTAATAAGATTAAACCTTATTATTTCTAAGTATGCTAACACGAGGAAAATGCATTGCAGGTCCATGCTGGGGCTGATTGGAGACCTGTAAAAGAGCTTAAAGCTGGTTGATGGGGCGGTTAACTCCTTATTTGGAGCACCCATATCTAGAGCAGAGATACCATCAGGGAAACTTATCTGGTGGAGCAAAGGATACAAAGTGATTGAGCAAGAAGACGGAACCTTTGTGTGGGAGATCAAAGTCTTCTGCCATCACTGCTTGCGACTGTTCACAAGTATCCCTGTTGAGTTCAATGAAGAAGGTGGGATGGAGTCGTCCGTTCATCCTCTAAACATGTTAAATTTTGACTATCATAATTACGAATAGAGGAGTTCATGATGGCAGGACGTGTAAATCCATTGTGGACGTACACATTATATTTTGACGAGCGTCTAGGGGCCCTAATAAAAAAGGGAGTGTTGGAGTAGTAATCTGAGATCCCCGACGTAGAGTTACGATCAAGTTAGTTGCTTATCTCTGTTGAGATATCGAGCTCCACTCGTGATATGCCTGGGTGACCGTTGTGCATTTATGTCACTGACTTGTCAGTTGTTGCAGATGCGGTTGGTACACCGCCCATGAATAATAGCTAGATGACAGCTATCCTTATCTACTCTAGTTCGTGGCTCAGTTAGTATGCCACCTTAGTTAGTTGAGTTTGGTTTGAGACCCATATATAGGGTTCTTCTATTTCTATGTACTTGAGCTCTTTTTGGCTTACACAACTAAGAAGAGAAAAATTATTTTCAGCCTCCACCTTTGTGTGTATTCCCCCATTGTGCAAGCAAGAAAGCTGCAAGTGAGACTCCTTCCTTCTCTCCCACAATCTTGACATGGTATCAGAGCCTTGTTCATGGTAAGGAGCTCAAGAAAGCAAACCAAGTTCGTAGTGTTCTGGTAAGAGGAGCAGTGTTTCTTTCATTTTCTGTTTTGGGAGCAAGTCTCTGCAGGTAGCACAACCGGAAAGGGCAAGAGTGCATTGTCTCAGGTTGAGACGCCCTTCGCGGTGAAGCAAGAGGGCAGTATATGCTGCGGGGGAGGGCTTAACCCCTGGTGACCCTGTTTTTTTGATTTGAGGCCATTTCGAGGCATGTTTTGGAGGCGAAAGTTTTCTGCACGCACTCAGGAAAAGGCCCTGTTTTATGCTGTGCGACCACCGTTCTACAGGTCGGTGAAAAGTTACTGTAGAAATTAAATCGTATGCATGTGCGCAGAGACATTGGGAGTTACAGAATCATCCTTGTTGCCTCTTGATGCAAAATCATCACTAGGAAGTGACTGTGTGGTCAAATATCACTTTCGTCAGCTTTGCAGATTTGCCCTTGTGAGGCAGGAAGCTGTGTTCTTTGCAGTGACAGAATTTTTTGCAATGTTCTGTAATGGCGTCTAATTCTCTTTCATAGATTGTCACTGAAAATCTTGACAAGAACAACTTCCAAGCATGGAAGTTCAGAATGACGAATTTCCTTATGGGAAAAGGATACTGGGAATTCGTTGCAGGAAATGAAGAAGAACCAGTTCTTCCTGATGTTCCCAATCAACAGCAAATGCAGGCATTTAAAGCATGGCATGAGAGAACCAGGAAAGTTATGTACTGGCTGTCTATCAGTATTTCAAACTCTATGATTGTGCATATTCAGGATGCAAGTATGCCAAAGGAGGCATGGGATACTTTGTCAAAAATGTATAGCACAAATACGCAAGCCAGGAAAATGTAGCTCAAGCAAGAGTTGCATAATGTGCAAAGAGAAAGTATGAGCATCAATGACTACCACATGAAGGTGAAGAAGATTGCAGATGCACTTGCTTCCATTGGGTCGCCAACAGTGGAAGATGATGATTTAGTTTCTGTGACCTTGAATGGTCTACGAAAGGATTATGCAGAGTTTCGGACATCCATTTCAGTTCATGAAAGATTTCCTGATTTTGAGGAGTTGATTGCTCTTCTAATTTCTGAGGAGCAGAGAAATGGTGGTGCATCTTCTTTAGGAGGAACTTCAAAAGAAGCTGTCTTCTACTCAAATGCTGGAAGAGGTAGAGGCAGAGGTAGAGGAGGCCGATCTAGAGGCCATGGTAGAAATTATAATATGCAGCAAACTCAAGAAAACCAGTCCTATGGAGGAGGACGTGGTAACTCTAGAGGCAGGGGGAGCCGAAAAGGTCGTGGTGGATGGCAAAGAGACCAAAATGGAAACAGCAATGTTGAATGCTATTAGTGTGGTAAAATGGGTCATATGGCTAAGGACTGCTATAAAAAGCAGAATGACATCATGAATGGAAAATTGCAAGAAGGGAATTAAGCATCTTCTAGTAGATAGGGTGATGACAGAAATGAGCATTTGTTTATGGTGCATCACATGAACAATTCTGTGACAAGTGCAGAAGAAAGCAACGATGTATGGTATGTTGACTCAGGTGCATCAAACCACATGACAGGTCATGCAGAATGGATGGAGGATGCAAGGAAAATGGAAAAACCAAGATTTGTGGAGACTGGTGATGATACTGCACATCCTATTGTGTAGATTGGAAAAATTCCTTTGTCTATGCAGGATGGGAAAAAGAAATACTTGTCCGATGTATTTCATGTCCCGAATATCACCAAGAATCTGGTTTCTGTTGGTCAAATGGTTGAGCAGGGCTTGCAAGTCAGATTTAATCCTCATGGATGCTTTGTTGAGGATATGAAAAATAAAGGTCGCTTGATAGCAAAAGGAAAGAAGAAGGGCAGAATGTTTACGTTGGATGCAGACATGTCTGAATTGAGTGCAGCAATGTTTGCACATGGGACCGGTGTAGTTGCAGATATTGATATCTGGCATAAACGCATTGGTCATGTTAATGTACAGTGACTTAAATCAATGCAGGCCCAAAATATTGTTGCAGGATTTCCTAAATTCAAGGTTGCAGAAATGCATAAGGTATGTGAAGCCTACCAATTTGGAAAACAGGCAAGGAAACCATTTCCTAGACATGTTCAAGAGAGTAAAAAGCCATTGGAATTAATCCACTCTGATGTGTGGACTACTAAAGCTGCATCTCTTAGAGGCTGTCATTATTTTGTCACTTTTATTGATGACTATAGCATAAAAGTTTGGGTGTACTTTATGAAAAAGAAAAGTGAAGTTTTTGGGCATTTCAAAACTCTTAAAGCTATGGTTGAAAAAGAAACAGGCCTGCAAATAAAATGCCTAAGGTCAGATGGAGGGGGAGAGTACCTCTCAAAGTAGAAATTTTGATTTATATGACTATTACTAGGCCAGATTTGAGCTATGTTGTTGGATTGGTAAGTCAGTTTATGCAGGCTCCAAGGAAACCGCATTTGGATGCAGCTAGGCGCATACTCAGGTATATGAAGTCTACATTGCAGTGTGGACTACTTTATGAGACTGGGGTTCAGATACAGTTGCATGGATACACGGATGCTGATTGGGCTGGTAGTATTTTTGATAGACGATCTACCAGTGGTGGATATGTGTTCTCTTTTGGGAGTGCTGCAGTCACTCGGAGCACCAAGAAACAGCCTACAGTTGCCTTGTCGAGCACAGAGGCTGAGTACAGGGGTGCAGCAATGGTTGCATGTGAGGTAGCTTGGTTGCATAAGCTACTTTATGATATGCATCAGTCTACAGATGGGCCAGTTGTCATTTATTGTGACAACATGAGGAGTATACACTTGGCAAATAACCCAGTCTATCATGCTAGAACAAAGCACATTGAGGTGCATTATCACTATGTGCGGGAGAGGGTTTTACTAGGTCTTATTGATCTAGTTTATGTCATCACAGAGGATCAGATAGCTGACATATTTACAAAGGCATTGGGCGCAGAGAAGCTGCGCAAGTTCAGAGACCTACTTGGTGTGCAGGAATTGGGATTGAGCTCGAGGGGGAGTGTTGAGATATCGAGCTCCACTTGTGATATGCTAGGGTGACCGTTGTGCATTTATGTCACCGACTTGTCAGTTGCAAATGCGGTTGGTATACTGCCCATGAATAATAGCTAGATGACAGATATCCTTATCTACTCTAGTTCGTGGCTCAGTTAGTATGCCACCTTAGTTAGTTGAGTTTGGTTTGAGACCCATATATAGGGTTCTTCTATTTCTATGTACTTGAGTTCTTTTTGGCTTACACAACTAAGAAGAGAAAAACTGTTTTCAGCCTCCACCTTTGTGTGTATTCCCCCATTGTGCAAGCAAGAAAGCTACAAGTGAGACTCCTTCCTTCTCTCCCACATCTTGACAATCTCGGGGTAGGATTCACTAACAATATGGCGGAGTATAAAGCATTGATTATGAGACTGCATATTGCCAAACAAGGTGGTATTCGGCGGTTGTTAGTAAAAGGGGAATGTAACGTGTCCACTAGAATCATCCAGGACACGTCTTAGCAGTCCATCGGAAAGGATGTCTAGAAAGTTTCGCCCGGCACTCCCATGGAATGTTACGGGTTTTGCAATCTAGGTCTTCCCGTGTCTGCCACGTAGCGGAAGTATCCTGGCCGTTCCCACTTAGGATCGACCGGAATTTGGGTTTTCCTTTTTGGTCATTAACCAGCAACAACTAGCGTCAGTCCCGAGCGAACTACTTTACGCAGAAACGCCAGGTCTGAAGCGGATTCACGCTGCACTTGGTTCAAGGAGAATGGGAAACGAGAGGGATGCAAGGCTCGACCTCTCAGCCATAAGGCATAGTCCCATCCCGTTCCCCTAAAACAGCGTGAATCGGGTAATAGGTAATTCCAAGTCATCGTTCTCGTTATTTGTTCCGGCGATGATGATCATCCCTCTGTTCGTTGAAGATTTTTGAGAAAAGTTCCCGGCTAACCGGGACCACCCATCCATAGGACAGACCCATGGTCCATCCTCCGCACTTTCCTCGGTTTGTTTTAGTTATGTAATTACCTACCACATTAATTTGACATATATCAAACAGCTTCTTTGATTAACCCTGTTAAGCACTGGTTGCTTCACGTAATCTTATCACAGGACATAAAGAAAACAATGTCAAACAACTTCTTTATTATTGTTTTATCCTTTTATCTTTGAAATACAAGGAGTTCCGCCCGTAGGCTTGTCTATAATCCACCCAAAGGCTATCCAGTAATCCAATAGGGATCACTATTCCAAGCTTCTGCCCATAGACTAGTATGCGGGCCTCGAGATCCAATCCCGAGTCACGTTAGCCTCTTGTGCAGGACCCAGAAGGCGAGGGATTTACGGCCAGAGCCCCCCCTGGCACCCAAGCGTCCTCCTGCTCCAAGTAGAGCTCAACGGAAAGACCTCTCGCGGCGGGTTCGGTCCACGTTCTCGGCGCGGTCAACAACCCCCTTGGTTAGGGTCAGGCAGGCAGTCGGGGGTAACTGAAGCTGCCTCTCCCTTCAGGCCTTCAACCTGAAGCATTTATATATCTTTCATCCTTTAATTCCTTGAACAAACAATGCAAACAGTGCTTTCTAAACTGTTACAAGCACAATCAATTCCAGTGGTCGTTTAGTTGGCAAACTGTTAAGGAGTGACTCCTTTTCTCCGAATGCATCCCGCATTCGATCCGGAATCAATTGCAACTTGGCAAGATTCCTATCGTCCTTGGGCTAGGGTCATACCCAACTTAACCAATACCTTAGGTTTTATTAATAGTAGATTCCGGCGACCATGTCGCTTTAATTTATTGACTAATCATTTGCGCCGAGCAATTACTTAACTTCCCTTAACTAGCAAATTTTCCCTAATGAGGACGATGTAACAGGATGACTACCCATCCCTTTTCAAGTTAAACTTGCGCAAGAACCTGCCAACCTCATTCCAAGGAATGGCAAAATTTCTTACGATCAACCCGCAAGGCTATGCGACGTTGCAACTTATTGCGCAAGCGTCGCCTCTATTCCAAGAGATCGTTTCACCTAATGAATGGCATATTCTGGTCACGGAATTAACTTCAGACGAGAAGCAGGGTTTAGGGTGTCTTTTTACCCAACCCATCCCTAATTTTACTAAATCGACAACAATTAGTCCTAGGGTTCCAACTCAATTCGAGTTTCATCATTTTGAACGCTTGGTCCTTAAGGTAGGAATCCTAGATTATTGTTTACATGAGCATCCAATTAACTCAACATTTTGGGAATGTGGTTAGGACTATTGGGCTTGAAGGTTTCGACTTAGCGACAATTGGAAAACTTGGCCGAATCCTTAACTTGCTAATCCCTAGCTAGTGTTTGGGGTATCTATCATATTGACTGATTCATGCGGATACGAAATCCTTTGTGGCTAGGTGATTTGGGTAATTCACTATGCTTGTCTCGCGACAAGGATGAATCCTTCCTAGAGATAATAAGCTAGATCTAAAGAAGAAAAATGGCCTCGACTACCACAATACATGTAAACGTGCGACTCACTCTATTATTGGTAAGTAAAAAACACATGATAAGATGGATACCAACTTTCTTAGGACCTACTAGGCCTTACTTCAAATAATCATGTCTACTACCTTGTTATCTACACCTTAGAATCTCAGGCTTTGTTTAAATCCTGCAACCTTTCTTTGGCAACACTTGATGAATGAATTTTTATGCACGATGAAAGTGCAACATGCAACCTTTACATAACTACAACGTAGTTAAATGAGATTATTGTAGAGTTAGTGTTGGTATATTCTTTCTTGCAAGCACATGCCACATGCCAATCCCTAGATTCAATTTTTGATATGCCATCATTACTTTTCGGATAACCTCCTACGGGTGTTAATAGCTTTTTCCCATGAACCATTACAATAAAGATTTTTCCTCAATTGCCTTTTTAATTCGGCTTGGTAAATTTAAACATGCATAGGTACCTTCTATTCCGTGAGAGTTATCATACCTAATGCATTACTTTTGCGTAGAATCAAAAATCATAAAAACCTGGGTCTGTGGGCTCGGGGAGATATCCACTTGAATGCTTGGAGACGAACCTCCCGCAGGCGCGCCTTGCAGCTTCTTGGGAGCCATAGTAGTCGTGGTTACGGCCTCCGCAGATTTCCTCTATCCTTTACCCTTGCTTTTCGAGACGACTAGGAGGTCGATACCTTCTCCTCGCTTGGGAATAGGAGTTTCCCTAGCCCGGATTTAAAACCGAGAAGCCGCATAGGATCAAGGCCTATGTCTTTAAACCTTAGAAGCTTCTTAAAGAAGCTTCTAAGAAGCTTCTGGGCAGCAGCGACGACGAGAAGGGGGTCCCAATGATTGGGAAGGAGGCCGTGATCAAGGCGAGGGTGGGCGGCGGCCTGGGCCTTTCAGCAAGGCGGCGGAGCTCCTGGACGCGGCAGCGGATGGTGACCACAGCAGCCCTTGGTGGCCTTTGTCAATACGGCAGCTCCCTTCTCCTCCAATCCCACCAGCATGGCAGCCTTTCCCTCACACAGCACGGTCGCCCTCCTCCAAGCTCATAATGGATGTTTTTATAGGCATGGGGGGGGAAGAGAAGGCCTCCACACACGTGGCCCCTTGCATGGGTTCCCCCCTCCCATGCAAGCCACGACTTTCACATGTGCCCATCCCCCCCACACTCCCTTTTCTCCAGTCGTGCATCGGCTAGAGAAAAAGGGGTAAAAAAAAATAAAAAAATTTGCCTTGAATTATTCAAATTGCCCCTCCCAAGAGGGTGTTTTTGTGAGACTTGCGTTTTTTAACTTTCGGTTTTGATTTACCAATGCGGAGGACCCCATTTCTCGCGTGCGGGTCACACATTACACCGCCAACAATTTCAATGCAAGAGATAACCTTTGCACAAGGTTTACGTCGTGTGCGAGACGTCAATATTCACGGGTGGGAATATTACAGGGATTCCCAGTTGATCCTGAATTAGCTAGATGGGACATACACAATGCGGAATCCCATCCTTTGTATGTATCATCAAATTGCGATGACCCTACTTGAGGAGTTTGAGAGAGTGTTTTTTCAGCTGATTCCACGTTACTGGAATCAGTTTGCAAATTCACTGGCAAATATTGCTTATGAAGAAGACATTTTCTTTAACTGTGGTCCTAGTTTTGACATTGCTATCAATAATGAAACATGACCCAGTCGCTTGTGGGGAATGTTATCAGAGCATGCTATATATGGCAGACGATGGTTGATATGGGTGATGCAAAGAGTAGCCGAGACCAATCTATCGTTGTTGTCCTGGACCCATAGGCTGATTAGACAACATGTTATGCGTATGCCTCTTGCTATATATGCAGGAGGGACGGGTCATAACCTTATGCATTTAGTTTAGGGCTAGGAGCCCTGGTTTTTCCTCCTTGGAAAGGAGCCTATTATTGTATATCTGTACTATTTTGGGGAGGGATGTGTAGGTACTATTTTGTTTGATCTCGTTAGGCCAAGAGGACCCATTTTGTGAGGTTTTACTATTTTATTTCATTAGGCTAAGAGGGCCGATCAAGTTTTGTAGTGAAGTGCTTTATTTCATTAGGCCAAGAGGGCCAGTTGTCTGTTTAGTACATGTGTGGTTAATGGTTTCTTATTTTAGTTCTGTGCTAGACAAGTTCAAAGACGAGCTTGGAAGGAGCCTTTTGTTGCGCGGAAGCTTCTTGTGGCCCTATCCAGGTGATATCTCTCCTTTATGAGTACTATGGTTTTATGCTATATGTGTCTGTGTACTTGTAGAGGATTTTCTTTTCTTGTTGGGGACCGGCGTTCAAGGCATGAAGTCCCAGGGTTAGGTTAGGTATGTTTGAGGGAAGTCTGAGTAGTCATTGGCCCTTGTGAAGACATTACCAGACATCGAAAGATCTGTTTCAGAAAGTAGTTCTAGTGACCCTGTTCTGCTAGCTTGCTAGGCAGTCATTCTCGGAGTTCTTGTTAGTTGTGAGGCAGTTAGAGAAGCGTGCTAGAAGAAGAAAATAATGATGATGATAAAAACCCTGAATATCTTAAAGAAAATAAATCTATACAAAGGTGTGTAAAAAGGGGTTCTAACCCCTATCAAAATAGAAAAGAAAAGAAAGAAAATTTATAAGCAGCTGATCATCGCCTTGTGAAGGCCTGGTAGGTTTCTGGGGACGGGGCCGATGCCTTGTCTTCCTAGGGGTGGCATATTGCTGGAACAGAAGAAAGTAAGGTTGGAGCAAAAATAAAAGTGAGCGTTAGAAAATGATTAAGTGTCGCCTTGCGAGGGATTGGTAGGCTCTTGGGTACCGAGACAGGTCCTAAGGCCAATGCCCTGTTCTCCTTGGGTCACTACGCTCAGCTCCCTCCTTTTTACATGCTCGAGTATGGGAAAAATAAAAACCTAAAAGAAGAAATGTGCTAAAAGGAAATATTTTTTGATCAGGCTACAGGAGTCCTCGCCTAGTAGGAGCTCCTGGTTGTGTTGTCCTTAGTTAGGTAGGTAGTTTAGACCACCACTTAGGGCAACCTCTTTGATAGTTCTTTTTAGTTTGGCCGTGTTGGAGCAGTCGGTTAGTGACTAGCTTTTGACCTTCTATCAGATTATGCTAGGCCTACTCCTTGTGGTTTTCTTGCCTTGGTTTTGTCAGGGGGCAGGGTGAGCATTGTGATGTGTTTTAGTATTTATCTATTTTGTATCAGCTTGATGCTTCCTTTGGTTGTTTTGTGCAGATCTGTTGTGGGATTTGACGGGCTGAGTCGGCCTATCCCGTGGTCACCAATGGGAGTGGATTTTTGAGCCCGGGATGTGCCTAAAGTTTGCCAAAAATTCCAGAATTTAGGGGAAAAATATTTAACATCGAAGGCGGTGGCTGCTACAGCTAGGACAATTTTAAGCACCAAGTAAAAGACGACTTTTAAAAGGCGCCCGAGTGACACTTGTTGATTTTTGATAAATTTTCAGACTATCGTGCGGGTTGTTAGGAGTTGCCAATCAATGCGGGATGTCAAGTGGGACGCACAAAAATTTACAGAACTCGAATCAGATGCCGGACGGGGAAATGGCCAAGAAACCGGTCAAGATATGAAGAAGTGGACAAACTTTGGGCCAAATCGGCATGACCTTTGGGGAGTTGGGGCATTTTATGCCAAGACGAAACTTAGCATGAAATTGTGGAGAGAGAGAGCATGAAGAAATGGCGCCTGTTTGATGCCCGAAAAATGCGCCATGTGAAGATGGAGATCATGATTGCAGCCTGCAAATAACCCACATAACCGATCCGATCTTCCCTATCTCTGCTGATCATATCGCTGTCCTTCGCCCCCATCCAATGGTGGCCTGAATGAAGAGAGCCAATTCTAGTATTTCTCTCTCCTCCCTCTCTCTCCCCTAAGGGGTTGTTCTTGTGTGCAAGAGGAAAATGAAGAATGGTGAAGGAAAGCTTGTGCGGGTTGAACCGGATTGCTTCCGGGTCGATGTAGACATGAAGTTTGCTGATTGTGAAGATGCTGGACATTGAATGTGGGCTGACCCGTAGTCCCGCACCAAAATCGAGATCCCGAGACATGGAGCCTAAGCGGTAATTCAATTTTTATGAAGAAAAAATGAGTTTTTATGCTATTTAATTGATGAAACATTGTTCCCATGGGCTGATTATGCATCATGATGTTGTTTGCTATGAGTTTCAATATTTTATAATCTACAAATCAGAAAATCATAAGTGATATGGCTGAAATTAATGTCATAAAACCCGTAAACCACGCGTTTAAGGGGTAAAATGGGGTTTTTTTTGCAAAATAAATGGAAAATATGAGACATAATACCTACAAAACCATGAAATTGTGCTGTCAAGGAACCTAAGGGCCATAGCCCACAAACAATCTTAATTTCTAGTGATTTTTATTGAATAAAATAGAGGAAGAATACCAAAAAATGGTAAAAAATGGATTTTAAATGGGAGAAAATTAGAAAACGGTAAAAAGAAAATTCCAAAAAATTACATGTGTATTTGTGCAATGTATAATGAAGGTAGAGCATGAGGTTGGCCTTGGTTTACCCTCGTTTCTATGTTTTTGTCCGTGTTTATCGCTTTCTTATAAAGAAATACACATAAAATGACTCTTTCACCTATCAACGAATGCAAAATATTAGACGGTAGGGTGAGAGGGGAGGTTGAGCATCAAAATATAAACTAAAATCTGATTTATGTGTTGCATCATGCCTATAGGACGTTGTTTTAAAATAAAGAGAAAGGCAGCATGAGCGTAAGGCTCGGTGTCTTTTCTCTTTGTAGTACATAAATGTTAGCATGGAAATCATGAAAATATTAGTTTCGCACTGTGCACAATGCTGATTTTATTTTGTGTGTGCACTAAACCATTCACATTATGCACTATGCATGGTTCATGGTATCATAGAAAAAGCTCCTGGACTGCATAGCAATTGTTTTCTTAGGACTTTGACCCACGATTGAGAGTGTGAGGTTATCCCTTGCCGTAGGATAGAGGGTTGGTTTCCCAAGGGACCGTTAAGTAAGGACACATGGTATATCTCCTAGAAATATGAGAAATATAAAAGAGAGGAGTTTATGTTCGTTTGTGTTATATGTTGAGCAACGCATCAAGGGGCCAATCCCTGCGATGTAGGAGAGCTGCAGTGGGGCCACGGTGTTTCTACCGAGAGGTTGCCTCCATGTATGTGTTCGTGGCATTGCCAATGTGTATGGGTTCTCCCTCTGAGGAGTTTATGAGGAAGGGAAACATTGGGCTACAAAACGATGAAACTATAAATGCATAGATTAAGCCTTAGGGCAGTTTGTCCTTTAGCATTAGATTGACGTTCCTGGTCCGTGAGGCCGTGAGGGTGTTTGTGTGTCATGAGCATGAGGTCTGGCTAGTGCCATAGCTAGTGCCGGCCCATTTCAGGTCCCATCAATCTGAAAAAAGTTCATTTTGCAACTTTGTAGACCATGTCGAAACCGGTTGGGTAGTGCAAGATTTTTCTTGAAATTCACTTTTCCTTGGGACTTATTGAAATTATAAAAAATAGCTTCCAAAAGCTACTTTGACTTTCGTTCCTTATATATATATATATATATATATATATATAAATACATATAAGCATATGGCAGAGGGGATCCATGCTTGTAAGCTTTTGTGTAAGATCCAAATGATAGCATGATGTGGACATTGACTTGTGTACAAGGGTGAGGTGTCCTCTAATGATGGTGATAGATCCCAAATCTTGGTGATGCAGGTAGAACCCACGTGTAGTTGGAGGCTAGTCCTTTGAAAAAAAATCTATGCACTCACTCAACCCCTAGGTGTAATCCATTTCCACCTTCACTAAGATAACCCATCCCTTTTACCCTTTACATTGACATCCCTCCTAAGAACTTGTTCCCCCACTTACTAGAGTTATCATAATCGAGAAGCAACAATGTATCATACTTAGTGCTTGAAGAGTAAACCCAAAGTGATAAGATGTAGGGTTTAGGCTATGGGTAGGACTCTTGATAAGGGTTTTGGCTAAATTTTGAGGTAGAAATATGGTTTGTAAAAAACTTGGATCAGCAGTACACAATTTTTCATATGTAACTGCATCATTAAACTTTATAGGTTCTTTGTAACCGTCACACTAGCCATATATGCATACTGGTGGGCTGAATAACTAATGTATGTAAACCTATCAATTGGTTTTCTGACTCTCTCAGATCTTCGTAATTGTGGCTCACTTTGAGCTTGCATAATGACTCTGCCTTGCTCCAAGCATCATAACAAACAAAATGCCCAACTCACTATCCAAACTGTCATTGTTGGATGACTCATAACCTACTATAAGTGTACTTGTCACATCCTCAAGCATATTTTCTTTTCCCTTATCCAATCTCCCCCTCACTGACATATCAATGTCAACGTAGGAGTATGACTCCGCAAGCGTCCTAACCAAGGACTTACTGCAGGTGACCCATCACCTATAGGACCACTCATATATATACTCACTGTCGGTGTATTTTCAGCATTACTAGTGTTGGCTCATTCATCAGTACCATCATGTGCAAACATGGCTGCTTTCAATTCTGGAATTGACGCATCAAGAGTAAACAGTCTACCATCCCTTCAGTCTCTAGCAATCAATTTACAGCCATTACCATTTTCTTCAACAAAGCATCCATCTCTATTAAATCTCACTTGCAGATTCTGTTTTGCCAATTGATAAAAGATTCTTGGTTATTGTAGGTACATGTAGTACATCATGCAAGCTCTTTTTCTTGCCATCAGGCATCAACAAAGCTACAACTCCTTTATGGTGAATAGTATGTTGGGTGTCATCCCTAGTAGAAACATGTCCATGTGAACCTGCAACAATGTCATCAAACCATTCTCCATGGGGTGCCATATGATTTGAAGCCCTTGAATCAATGTACCATCTCTCATCTCTGTTCTGCCTAGATGTATTCTTAGACACATGATGCATGTAAACAACTTGTCACCCTGATCATCACAAGAACTCCGCTAGATGAAGCATAATTTCCATGATGATGTCTACCCTTGGCTTTCATGATAGCATGCTTCTTATGACAATATTTGGCTATATGCCCATATCTACCGCAATAATGACAGCCCTTGTCCATGTTGGACTGATCATTTGACTGCCAGGATCCTCCTATGTCTTTAGGGAATCTCCCTCTGCCTCAAAAACTGCCACATCCACGTTGGGCCTATGTATTCGTGCCATACTAAGCATTTTGCTACTTTCCATAAGTGTTTCAAGTGTCTCCTTGACCTCGAAAAGAGCCACGGCCTTGGCTGCCTCTGCCACGCTAGCTAGAGTAAAAAAGAGTGTCTCTACTCTGTGACACACTAGTACCTCTATTCAATCCAAGCTTTACCTCCTCATGCAACAGTAAAGCAACCAACTCATCCCAGTTAGAGGGTTCAGCTGTAACAGATATAGATGTATCAAATGCTTTGTATTCCTTGCCAAGTCCATTCAAAGTGACAGCAATTATATCATCCTCAGACACATGTGATCCAATGGTGGCAAGCTGGTCGCTATGGTCTTAACCTGTGTCGTATACGCCTTGATGTTCCTGCCATTCTTAGACATGTTATTGAACTGTTGTTTCAGCTGAATCTTACGTGCATGTGTCACATTTCCATAGTTCTTCATGAGCATGCCCATGCATCTTTCGAGGACTCACATCCAGCGATATGTATTACCATAGCATCGGTTATACATAATGAAAACCAGTGTAGCACCTTGCATGCTCTCTCACTCCATAGCTTATGAGCCCTTTTCTGATCATTGGTTGGGTTCTTCTTAGGCAATTCAGGTTCAGCCTCATCACCTATACATAGGTCCCAATATCCTCTGCCAACTAAAAAATTCTTCATCTTGAATTTCCAGAAGGTAAAATTATTATTATCTAACTTCTCTCCAATGATCTGGGTAATATTGTCGATGCCATGTGCATTAGCCATGGTGCAGTAGACTATGACTTCCTGTAAGCCCCAACAAGTGTCCCTGACTCACTGCAGTTCTTGACTGTTTATGATAGTTTCTTGCAACAAATTTACTATCAAAATTAGGGCATTTCAGCCCTTTAACTACTCAAATACATCCACAAACATGTGCTCCCACTTGTAGGTACATTTGTCAACACATATGCTATGTAGTTACTTCAGGTTTATAACATGCAACCTTACTGCTAGGGTACATATATGCAGTCTGAACACTGTAAATTGTCATTATGACCAGTAGCTTATTTAAAGCCAAAACTGATTCATATACATGTCATACAAGTCCCAAACCTTCATAGACATCTGCTAGTATATGTAGCAGTCCAAATATGATTATACAGGCACAAATCTCCTATTCACAGATTGCAGTCAGCAAATGCTCAATAAAACCAAGTCTATATCCAACTCCAAAACAGCCTCAAATCATATCATACATTTACTTTGAAGTGATAGGTTCAATAGATGAGCATTCGGGTAACCATAGACATCTTGTCTTCATGAATCCAAGTCATAGATTGCATTTACAGTTAGCAACCAGCCAAGACAATGTCATTGCAGTAATTCCAGCCTTAACCTTCATCTTTCTTGTGCACTTAATGTTCATCTCAATCCCTGGAGCCTTCAATAGACATATCCCATGTCATACATATGACAAATGCCAACCAAATGTTATGTAATGCTTCAACAAGATACAATGCCCGCAGCCCATAGTTAATGACAATTTCCAGCCATTAAAAATTTTGAGATTTGAATATTTTCAGTATAAAACTTCAACTCCAATGCATGGCATCAAGTCCATATGACTTCCCAGCATACCTATTCTTCAATGGTACTCCTGAACAAGTTTGAGAGCTCCAACTGCTCATGTTAGAGGTGCATACATGCTGTAGGTTGTCTGTATACAGGATACCACTACTATTTTAGATCTATAATCAGTTCTTCAAGATCCCAGATAAGCTCTCAGTCAAGTAATGATGCTTTTAGGACTTCATATGCCTTCAAGAGGGTCCACCCAAGCTTTGTATCAATCAATAAGTGATCTCCTTGATTATTTCCTGTCAAGATTGTGGGAGAGAAGGAAGGAGTCTCACTTGTAGCTTTCTTGCTTGCACAATGGGGGAATACACACACAGGTGGAGGCTAAAAACAGTTTTCCTCTTCTTAGTTGTGTGTAAACCAAAAAGAACTCTAGTACAAAGAAATAGAAGAACCCTATATATGGGTCTCAAACCAAACTCAACTACCTAAGGTGGCATACTAACTGAGCCACAAACTAGAGTAGATAAGGATAGCTGTCATCTAGCTATTATTCATGGGCAGTGTACCAACCGCATCTGCAGCAGCTAACAAGTCGGTGACATAAATGCACAACGGTCACCCTCGCATATCATGAGTGGAGCTTGATATCTCAACACTCCCCCTCGAGCTCAATCCCAATTCCTACACACCAAGCAGGCCTCTGAACTTGCGCAGCTTCTCTATGCCCAATGCCTTCATAAATATGTCAGCTACCTGATCCTATGTGATGACATAAACTAGATCAATAAGACCTAGCAAAACCCTCTCCCGCACATAGTGATATTGCACCTCAATGTGCTTTGTTCTAGCATGATAGACTGGGTTATTTGCGAAGTGTATACTACTCATGTTATCACAATAAATGACAACTGGCCCATCTGTAGACTGATGCATATCATAAAGTAGCTTATGCAACCAAGCTACCTCACATGCAGCCATTACTGCACCCCTATACTCAGCCTCTGTGCTCAACAAGAAAACTATAGGCTGTTTCTTGCTGCTCCAAGTGACTGCACCACTCCCAAAAGAGAACACATATCCAATGGTAGACCGTCTATCAGAAATACTACCAGCCCAATCAACATTAGTGTATCAATGCAATTGTATCTAAACCCCAATCTCATAAAATAGTCCATACTACAATGTGGACTTCACATACCTGAGTATGCGTCTAGCCGCATCCAAATGCGGTTTCCTTGGAGCCTGCATAAACTGACTTACCAATCCAACAACATAGCTCAAATTTGGCCTGGTAATAGTCATATAAATCAAACTTCCTACTATGCGTCTGTACATAGTAGGGTCTTCAAGAAGCTCACCTGCATCTGCGCCAGCTTCACATTCTGCTCCAAAGGAACTGAAATAGGCTTATAGCCTGTCATCCCATATTTGGATAGCATGTCCAATCCATACTGCCTCTGCAAGAGCCGTATCCCACTTGGTGATCTAATCACCTCAATGCCCAAGAAATAATGCATCTCTCCCAAATCCTTCATCTCAAACTTCTGCTTCATTAGCATTTTCACATGAAGGATATCTTCATCACTATCACCTGTGATAATCAAATCATCAACATAAATGACAAGTAGCATAATATCTTTCTCTGTTTTTCTCACATAAAGTGAGAAATCTGCCTTGGAAATCTGAAAGCCAATAGTGACAAGATACTATCCTATCTTGTCAGACCATGCTCTAAGTGCTTGCTTCAAGCCATACAAGGCTTTCTTCAACTTGCAAACAAACTCAGGATGAACAGCATGCACATAACCTGGTGGCTGCTCCATATAGACCTCTTCTTGCAAATCACCATGCAAGAAGGCATTCTTTACATCCATCTGATGTAAAGACCATCCCTTTGATGCAGCCATAGCAATGACTGCTCTTACGGTTGCCATCCTTGTAACCGAACTGAATGTTTCTTCATAATCAATGCCATATGTTTGTGCATACCCCTTGACTACTAATCTTGCCTTGTATCTATTCATAGAACCATCTGCATTGTGTTTCACCTTATAAACCCACTTACAACCAATTGCATTCTTATCTTTAGGCAAAGGTACCAATTCCCATGTAGCATTTGCTTCCAAGGCATCCATTTCTTCATCCATGGCTTTTTCCCATTTTTCTTTTCCCATGGCTTGCTCAAAAGAAGTGGGTTCTGGTTCCTGTATCACTTTGACCATATAGGCATAGTGAATGGCTGTAAATCCATCATATTTCAGCCTATCCATAGGATACCTAGCTTTGGTAGACGTGCGCAAAGTAGGTTCACTCCCAGGTGCTCTCAAAACATCCCTGGTCTTCCTTACTCCAGGTGTAACAATAGAAGGAATACCCAACTCATCATCAATGCTCTGTTCTGAGCCACTCGATTCACCATCCACATAAGAGTGGCCTGCATTGATCTACCTTCTCTTTTCCTTTTTGTGAAACCTGCATACCACTATCTGCATTTTTTTGAGGATATTCTCCTGATCTCAATCTCCCTATCGATGGTCGCGAAGAATGTGAACCACTACTAGAGGATACTTCAGGTCCACTAATATTTTGTGACTGCTGCTGTGAATTCTGTGCAGCATTACCATTTTGTGCATCTACATCATCAATCACATTTACTAGTTTATACCAGCTACTCATCTCATCAAAAACAACATCTCTTCTCACTGTAAACTTACAAGTAGAAGGGCTATAGCATCTATACCCTTTCTGCTGTAGAGAGTAACCAATAAAGATGCACTTCTCAGCTTTTGGATCCAACTTGGATCTCAACTCATCTGGCACATGGACATAGGCAATGCAACCAAAAATTTTCAAATGAGAAATATCTGGTTTCCTACCAGTATACCTCTCCTCTGGAGTCATCCCATGTATTGCTGTAGTGGGAGTCCTGTTCATTATGTAGGCTGCTGTAACAACTGCTTCAGCCCAGTAAAAATCTGGCAAGTCTTTTTCGTTGAGCATGGCACGAGATACCTCTCCAATATGCCTGTTTTTCCTTTCTACAATTTCATTTTGTTGTGGGGTATGACTGCATGAATATTGCTGCTTTATGCCATGCTCCTGTAGGAACCTTGCAAACTCATTTGAGAGGTACTCTCCCCCTCCATCTGACCTTAGGCATTTTATTTGCAGGCCTGTTTCTTTTTCAACCATATCTTTAAGAGTTTTGAAATGCCCAAAAACTTCACTTTTCTTTTTCATAAAGTACACCCAAACTTTTCTGCTATAGTCATCAATAAAAGTGACAAAATAATGACAGCCTCCAATAGATGTAGCTTTAGTAGTCCACACATCAGAGTGGATTAATTCCAATGGCTTCTTACTCTCTTGAACATGTCTAGGAAATGGTTTCCTTGCCTGTTTTCCAAATTGACAGGCTTCACATACCTTATGCATTTCTGCAACCTTGAATTTAGGCAATCCTGCAACAATATTTTGGGCTTGCATTGATTTAAGTCGCTGTACATTAACATAACCAATGCGTTTATGCCAGATATCAATATCTGCAACTACACCGGTCCCATGTGCAAACCTTGCTGCACTCAATTCAGGCATGTCTGCTTTCAATGTAAACATTTTGCCTTTCTTCTTTCCTTTTGCTATCAAGCGACCTTTATTTTTTATATCCTCAACAAAGCATCCATGAGAATTAAATCTAACTTGCAAGCCCTGCTCAACCATTTGACCAACAGAAACCAGGTTCTTGGTGATATTCAAGACATGAAATACATCCGACAGGTATTTCTTTGTCCCATCCTGCATAGACAAAGGAATTTTTCCAATCTGCACAATAGGATGTGCAATATCATCACCAATCTCCAAAATCCTAGTTTTTCCATTTTTCTTGCATGCTGCATCCATTCTGCATGACTTGTCATGTGGTTTGATGCACCTAAGTCAACATACCACACATCGTTGCTTTCTTCTGCACTTGTCACAGAATTGGTCATGTGCTGCACCATAAATAAATGCTCATTTCTGTCATCACCCTATCTACTAGAAGATGCATAATTCCCTTGTTGTAATTTTCCATTCATGATGTCATTTTGATTTTTATAGCAGTCTTTAGCCATATGACCCATTTTACCACAGTAGTAGCATTCAACATTGCTGTTTGCATTTTGGTCTCTTTGCCATCCACCACGACCTCTTTGGCTCCCCCTGCCTCTAAAGTTACCACATCCTCCTCCATAGGATTGGTTTTCTTGAGTTTGCTGCATATTCTGATTTCTACCACGGCCTCCAGATCGGCCTCCTCTACCTCTGCCTCTACCTCTTCCAGCATTTGAGTAGAAGACAGCTTCTTTTGAAGTTTCTCCTGAAGAAGATGCACCACCATTTCTCTGCTCCTCAGAAATTAGAAGAGCAATCAACTCCTCAAAATCAGGAAATCTTTCACGGACGGAAATCGATGTTTGGAACTGTGCATAATCCTTTCCTAGACCATTCAAGGTCACAAAAACTAAATCATCATCTTCCACTGTGCTATACATTTTTGACAAAGTATCCCATGCCTCCTTTGGCGTACTTGCATCCTGAATATGCACAATCATAGAGTCTGAAATGCTGATAGACAGCCAGTACATAACTTTCCTGGCTCTCTCATACCATTCTTTAAATGCCTGCATTTGCTGTTGATTGGGAACATCAGGAAGAACTGGTTCTTCTTCATTTCCTGCAACGAATTCCCAATATCCTTTTTCCATAAGGAAATTCGTCATTCTAAACTTCCATGCTTAGAAGTTGTTCTTGTCAAGATTTTCAGTGACAATCTGTGAAAGAGAATCAGACGCCATTACAGAACACAGCAAAAAATTCTGTCACTGCAAAAAGCACAGCTTCAGCCTCACAAGAGCAAATCTGCAAAACTGACGAAAGTGGTATTTGACCAGACAGTCACTTCCTAGTGACGATTTTGCATCAACAGGCAACAAGGATGATTCTGTAACTCCTAATGTCTCTGCGCACAGGCATACGATGCAATTTCTACGGAAACTTTTCGCCGACCTGTAGAACAGTGGTCACACAGCAAAAAATAGGGCCTTTTCTTGAGTGCGTGCGAAAAACTTTCGCCTCCAAAACAGGCCCTGAAATGGCCTCAAATAAAAAAAACAGGGTAACCAAGGGCTAAAGCCTTTACCCGCAGCATATACTGCCCTCTTGCTACACCGCGAAGGGCGTCTCAATCTCAGACAATGCACTCTTGCAATTTCCGACTGTGCTACTACAGAGACTTGCTCCCAAACTTGAAAAATGAAAGCAACACTGGTCCTCTTACCAGAACACCGCGAACTTGGTTCGCTTTCTTGAGCTCCTTACTGCGAACCAGGCTCTGATACCATGTCAAGATTGTGGGAGAGAAGGAAGGAGTCTCACTTGTAGCTTTCTTGCTTGCATAATGGGGGAATACACACACAGGTGGAGGCTGAAAATAGTTTTCCTCTTCTTAGTTGTAAGCCAAAAAGAACTCTAGTACAAAGAAATAGAAGAACCCTATATATGGGTCTCAAACCAAACTCAACTAACTAAGGTGACATACTAACTGAGCCACGAACTAGAGTAGATAAGGATAGCTGTCATCTAGGTATTATTCATGGGCGGTGTACCAACCGCATCTGCAGCTAACAAGTTGATGATATAAATGCACAACGGTCACCCTAGCATATCATGAGTGGAGCTTGATATCTCAACATTTCCAATAGAAGAAATCAGTCCAGGCAATAGGTGCAGTTCATGTAGGTGTAGAGATGCTTACAGTAGCAAGGTATTGATGATAATGGTGATCATAAGCACTTAAATATTCTCAGGGATACTCCACAAAGGCTCCACACAAGCCTCAGACAATGTTTTGCATCATTTGCAGAGATATCTGACATCACCATACAACCAGACACAATCACGCAAGTCTGGGCCGATCAAGCAGTAGCAGATCATGTTGATTTTGATGAAGATGAGCACTCAAATGTGCTCAAGAATGCTCTCTAAAGCTCCATGACAAGTCTCCACCACTGCCATGAAGCATAGAACCTCACACAAGCAAATGCATACCTTTCAAGAATAATAGTTGCTTGCCTGTTTCCTGCAAATCCTTTTCTTTAGTTTTCCTTAAGCTTCTCCATAGCTCCATACTTCAGTGAGCCCATCCATGATTGCTTTGATACCATATTGGAAGAGAGGGAGAGAGACAGAGTGGAGCAAAAGATGAGCCTCAACGGATGTGACAGTGAAGGACTTAGGGTTGGAAGGAATTCAACCTACACAGTGGCTTATCAGATTGGTAGACCAAAGCAGAGTCAGACTTTTGGGCATCCTCCCATATGTAAAAACAACCCTTGCAGGAAGAGATTATTAGCTGACATATTTGGTGGTCAAACCAAATTCTTATGGGACCTCATACCCTCTGTTGTTGGATTGCCCTTGACCGGATCCGCAGTTGTGGATTGACAATGATGCCTTTACCCAAAGCTTCATTGCTAGTTGTGGGATTGCCATCCGCACATGACATTCTTTGCTTGGGGGCCATCGTCCGCAAGTAGACTCAAGAGATTAAGAAGGTGGAATAGATTCAAGATGGGAGAGTGTAAGAGAAGATGGCTAAGTCGAGGATCAAGATAGAGGGAATCATGCAGCCTCTTGGGGTAACTCTTCTCTCTCTCTCTCTCTCTCACACACACACACAATGTATCGGAGGGGTATCCTTCTCTCTACCTCTCTCTTGCAGCCTCTCGGGGTCTCCTTTTGCTTTCTTGCACCTCCCCATGCCTCATATTTATAGTGAATTAGAGGATAGGGCTTGTGGCTAAGAAGTGGAGCAGGACGGACTGGTTCAAAGGAACCCTAACCCTAGGCAGAGGACCCAACAAAGTGGTGTTAAAGCTGTATGGATCACAAAAAGGCAATGGATCCACATCCATCAAAGTTATAACTGACTCCTCCAACGAGGTAACAGATGGTACATCAGGAGACGAAGAGGCTGTTAAGCAGATCTTTCCTAAGAAAATAGAGGCACAATCCCTAACAATGGGCAATGTAAGCCAACTGCCAAGGGAAGCAAAATCCTTGTCTATGGGAGAATACCTCCTGCCTCAACTAGAATGAACTTCTGAAATCACCTTTGGTAGTGAAATAGAAGCATGGATATACTATTATCCCTGTTACATGACAATCGCAAAAACAGACCAGAGACAGTACTGTTACAGAGCAAATACAGAGCAGAGACAGTACAGAGGCAGAATAGAGACAGAGTGGATACAGAACATAGACAGTAACAGACACATAGCAAGAGCCAAAGCTAGAGCCAGAAGCAGATTCAGAAGCCATGACAAAAGCAGAAGCAGATGCAGAGGTAGAAGATCTGTTCTTTTCTTACAAAGCCTCTACAGAAGCAGAGACAGAGCCTTTAGAGAAAGAGGATGAAAATGATGAGTAAGAAAACGAAGCAAATTATGAAAGTACAGATGAAGAATTTCCTCTAATAGCAGATGATCTTGTAGATGTCTCTACAGAGCCCTCAGAGGCCGAAGATCTCAGGGTGTTGGATGGAATGACCATGGTTCCATTTGGGTTGATCAATGGACCACAAAGTATGCAGAATCTATATAAGCGATGGATTAAAAGCATAAAAATTAAGTTCACTAGTGGCTCCTGTCACCCTGAACGTTCACTACAGAGGAAAGATAATGATGATGCCCCTTGTCTATAGAAGCCAAAGCCCTCCGAGCCCCAGCCTCTAGCAGGTCCGTGCTATGTGACATTCCTGGACGCATCCTCTAAAGATGAATCCCTGAGCATGAAGAGGTCACCACTCAAACAGAAGTAAACAAAGCTCTGATACCCTTCCAGCAACCTCAACAGAAAAACAAGTCATCTGTTCAGAAGGAGGACACTGGTTCTGGCGGAACATCAGACGAGGATACTACTCTCTTGAAAGAGTCAGACCTCTATCCAAAAGTAATCCATAGGACATTTATCCATGAAGTGGAAGGTGAAAGGCAAGTAACATTCCTAGATATTGATGGTATCGAACGTCACTTGAAAGTGGGTCTCAATCTGCCAGAAGAAGAACTAGTGATCCTGCAAGATCTATTAAAAGAGAACTTAGATGTGTTTGCTTGGTCATGTAAAGACCTAAAAGGAATTGATCCCACAGTATGTCAACATCATATTGACCTAGAGCCTAATGCCAAACTTGTAAGGCAAGAACAAAGGCATATGAATCCTAATTACTCTGCTTTGGTGAAGGCCAAATTATTGAAACTTCTTGAAGCCGAGTTCATTTACCCCATGGCTAACAGTAAATGGGTTTCGCCCATTGTGATAGTACCCAAGAAGAACGGGAAACTTCAAATATGTGTCCCTTTTATAGACCAACTGTTGGACATAGTGGCAAGCCATGAGCTGTATTCCCTCCTGGATGGATTCAGCGGATATAACCAAGTCCAAATCGCGGAGGAGGACCAATCCAAAACAACCTTCACCACAGAATGGGGAACCTATGCCTATAGAGTGATGCCATTTGGGCTCTGTAATGCTCATGCCACCTTCCAACGAGTAATGATGGCTGCCTTCCAGAATCATTTACATGATTTCATTGAGGTGTATCTTAATGACTTCTGTGTCTATAGCTTGATCTGTGAGCATTGGGGACACCTAGAGCAATGTTTTGACAGATGCCGCGAGTATGGGATTTCTCTCAACCCCGAAAAATGTGTCTTTGGCATCTCATCAGGAGTTTTGCTGGGCCATATTGTCTCTGCACAAGGGATTGCAACAAACCCGGCAAAGATTGAAAAGATTGCCGCTTTAACAGCACCAACAAACCTCAAGCAACTGAGAGGATTTCTTGGCCATGTGGGCTACTACAGAAGATTTATTGCACATTTTGCAACCAAGGCAGCCCCTCTGCACAAGGTCCTAAGGAAAGAGGCGGATTTCCTTTGGATTGATGACTGTGAAGAAGCCTTTAATACCCTAAAATAGTGCATGATCCAAGCACCTATTTTACAACCTCCTGACTAGACGAAGAAGTTCCAAATGCACACAGATGCATCAGTTGAAGGGCTAGGTGCTGTCCTATGTCAAAAGTGCCCCTCTAAATTAGATCAAGCAATATATTATGCAAGCCAAAATGTCATTCATAGGGAACGGAACTACACAGTGATAGAGCTCGAGTGCTTGGCAATGGTGTTTGCACTGGAGAAGTTTCGACACTATCTATTATCAACTCATTTCAAGTTCTATGTGGATCATGAAGCCTTGTCCTTCCTGATGAACAAAGCAGATGTTAAAGGACGACTGATGAGATGGTTGCTCCTCTTCCAAGAGTTCAACTTCAAAGTGGTAACTAAGCCTGGCCGTTCCCATGTCCTAGCCGATCATCTATCACGGATCCCTCAAACATAAGTAGAGGAACAGGATGATCCAGATCTTCCTGATGCTTCCTTGTTTCTAGTTGAAACAATTACTCCCTAGTATGCAGACATAGCCAATCTCCTAGCAACTCAACAGTATCCCCCTGGCATCTCAAGCCGTGAGAAGAAGAAGCTTCTATTAGAATGAGCCCCCTACACTTTGCTAGGCGGTGCACTATACAAGAGAGGCGAAGATGACGTGTTGCAAAGATGTGTTGCAGGGGATGAAATTGTCATAGTATTGAAAGCATGCCATGACGAACCATGTGGTGGACACTTTGCAGGAGAAGCGACAGCCAGAAAGGCTCTGTTAGCAAGATATTGGTGGCCGACCCTCCACAAGGATGCATATGATTACTGTAAGAGATGTGATGCTTGTCAGCGAATGGGAAAACCCACCAAAATAAGTGCCATGCCACTGCAACCCATTCTACACCTAAAGCCGTTGGAGAAGTGGGGGATTGATTTTGTGGGTCCCATTGATCCACCTACCAGACGGAAGCAAAACAGATATATCTTAGTATGTATGGATTATGTCACAAAGTGGTATGAAGCTAAAGCTCTGAAGCGGGACGATGGTAATAGCATAGCCCTATTCATATACGAGAATATTATCTCCCATTTTTTCCCCTCGAGCTGGTAAGTGATAGAGGTACTCATTTCCTTAACAAAATCATGGAGGAGTTGACTGAGCTGTATAAGATCCGCCATCGTAAGTCCACTCCCTACTACCCCAAAGCCAATGGCCAAGTTGAAGTCATCAATCACATCCTTTGCGTGATCCTGACAAGAACGATTGCCACACATCATCGTGACTGGGACAATCAACTTACAGAGGTCCTCTGGGCATACAAAACCTCTCATAAGGCAGCTACAGGACAGGACCCCTTTCCAGCTAGTGTATGGTACAGAAGCTATCTTTCCTGTTGAGCTCGAATTTCCCTCTTTGCGAGTGGCAGTTAAAGAACGCTTGGGAGATAGTGAGTCACTGCAATGCCATCTCCTGTACTTGGAATGCTTGGATGAGATATGGCAGATGGCCCTACAGTGCATGGAAACCACTCAAGCGCGATGCAAGGCCTATCATGACAGTTTCATCAGGCACAAGGAGTTCAAAAAAGAAGGTGATCTTGTCCTAGCCTATGATTTGAGATTTGCCAAGCTTCAACAACGGTGGATGGGCCCATACAAGGTACTTGCTATCAATCCTAATAGCTCTGTTCAGGTATAGACCGTGGATGCCTCTAATGATCCCTTCCTCATCAATGGCTATCACCTGAAAAAGTATTTCCCTCCCTGGGGATCTTGATAATCACAGCCGACCTACCCTTTCTCTTTTGGGTGGTGCACTGTCCTTCTCGTCATGCTTCTGATAGCCCTTATGATTCTCCTCATGAGGTGGTCTCGATCTGCTAATCACTCGCAGAAACATCTCAACCCGACCTTGTTCTCTTCTCGTCTGATCCAACAACGGTGGCAAGGTTGGTCCTAACATATGGTATTTCTACCATTCTCTTTCTTAATGAAAAAAACAAAAGAAAAAAAGAAAAAAAGAAAAAAAGAAAAAAAGAAAAAAAGAAAAAAAGAAAAATAAAAGAAAAATAAAAAAAGAAAAAAAACAATAAACAAAACTGTTATGGGAGAAAAGGAAGAAATTCCCTGTCATAGCAGGCCTCATTCCAAGAAAAGGTGGAAACACCCTTGGGCTAGAAGCTGATTGTGGAAAGGTGGTAACACCCCGCAGTTTAGGATAGCTGACTCATCACCAGCAGAATCTTTTCAGAAAGCAAATTGAAGCCACCTCCCTTGGTGCGCTATCTCTGCAATATCAATCCCCGTCTTCCCTTCTTAACAGACAACTCTTCTTACAAGTCCTTGAAATATGGGACTTGTTGGCTGCCTCCTTGGGTACGCCTCGTCTTCAAGATCCTGATGACAACAATAGCCGACTTGATCTTCATCACCAACCCCTTGAGTGATGTGAGCTTTCATCCTAACAGGATGGGGACGTGAGTATGGGCTACCCTCTGTATCTATCCGAGCGTGAGACAAAGGGTAGGGGGAGTGACCAGTCTTTCCCTTTAAATCAAATGAGAGGTGAGATGTGTGAACAGAGTGTTGCACACATAGGATGGGCCTCTCAATGCACAATGCACGATCTGTTCATGTGCACTGCACCATAAGGCTCCCTAGCCTTCCTTCTTGCACTGTATGCCGGCACAGAAGGGATGCACAGTTGCACCATCAAT
The DNA here is from genome assembly GCF_053477565.2 of Lygodium microphyllum. Classification (NCBI taxonomy): domain Eukaryota; kingdom Viridiplantae; phylum Streptophyta; class Polypodiopsida; order Schizaeales; family Lygodiaceae; genus Lygodium; species Lygodium microphyllum. Next base: position 134,797,211 of record NC_141154.1, on the reverse strand, counting down.
GCGCACAAGGCATACACCCTCTGCACAAGTGACAGTGAGGATTACATCAATGGGTTTCAGGAATGGGCTACCCTCTGTATCTATCAACAGAGGGTGAGACAGAGGGTGGGCTGAGTGTGACTGATGTTTCTTCAATCAATTATTGAGAGGTGAGGATTGAGGGACGCTGCGACAATTGGAGTCAGGTACGTTCCCGTTTCCCTATGCACCCACGGGCTGGGTTTCTACCATCAGCACATGACACATCACTCTGTTCTGTACACTGCACTACAAGGCTCCCTGTCCTTTCTCCTTGCACCTATGCTAGACAGGGTTGGACGCACTGATGCACCATTAATTGTGCACCTTGGCATACTCTCGCTACACCATTCCTTTGTCAATTTCTAAACTGGGTGTAAGCTCTAGGTTTTCATCATTATTTCCTCGAGTGATGTAAGTAATGGGGTGAGTGACTGCTCTTTCAATCCATTTGAGTGATCGTGAGTCGAGTACAATATCCCTCGCCATCGACGAATTTCTTGCAATTCCTTCAACCAGCTACCTCCCTGGGTGTTGCTGCATGGTTCCTGCTACGAAGGATGAAGGACATGTGCTGTGAAGACACCTTGTTACCTCCTGCTGCCGACAATGACACAAGACGCAACCTCGATAGTCAACATTCCTCCTCGGTAATATGGGCCAAGTTTTTCTAACCCTACACCTTCTATTTCTCAGTGATGGTTATGTCTTAAGTGTCTGTCCCTGCCCCATTTGACCCTGTCACTGCAAATTTTTTTACCCCTACCTGCGCATGCGTACGAGCCGAGGGTGTGTTTCTTGTCCCTCCATTTTCCATGTTTTTTTAATTTATTTATTTATTTTTCATTTAAAAAAACAAACACAGAAAAAAAAACCCACCTCGAAAAAAAAAACAAACAACACGCACACACAATGAAAAAAACAACAAAAAAAACACAACCTAATATATCATCCTAATAATACTTAAATCCTATATATATATATATATATATATATATATATATATATATAAAATTTATTTTATTTAAAAAAACAAACTCCAAAGAATAGAAAGAAAATAAAGCAAGAAAGCAAACTAAGAACAAAAAAAAAAACAAGAGAAAAAAAAACACAAACAAAGGAAAAAAAAGAGAGAAAAAGAAGAAAAAAAGAAAGAAACAAAAAAAAGAAAAAGAAAAGAAAGAGAAAAAAAAACTTACCTGTTGTCGTTGCGAGCCGCGTCCCCTCCTTCCTCCCTCCTTCCTTCCCCTCCTCCACCTCTTCCTTCTCCTCCTCTACCACCACAGCCACCACCCTGCTCCTCCTCCACCTCCTCCTCTTCCTCCCCCACCTCCACCTCCACCACCACAGCCATCCCCCTCTTCCTCCTCCTCCTTCTTCCTCCCCCACCTCCTCCTCCTCCTCCACCACTGCAGCCACCACCCTGATCCTCCTCCACCTCCACCTCCACCATCACAGCCATCCCTCTGTTCCTCCTCCTTCTTCCTCCCCCACCTCCTCCTCCTCCTCCTCCACCACCACAGCCACCACCCTGATCCTCCTCCACCTCCTCCTCCTCCTCAACCACCACCCTACTCCTCCTCCACCTCCACCTCCACCCTTCGGTTAATATTAACCTAACCTGAGTTACTAATTAACCTAATCTGAGTTACTGATTAACCTAACCTTGGTTACTAACTAACCTAACATTAGTTACTAATTCACCTAACACTAGTTAATAGTTAGCCTAATCCTAGTTAGTTTCCTAATCAACTAACCCTAGTTAGCTTAACTCACCCCCCTCAACTAACCCTGGTTAGTCCCCACCCTAACCTGGTTAACCTAGTTAGACAGACCTAGCTGACTAGCCAGACTAACCTAACTAACTTAATTGATTTACTCAACTAAATTAATCTAATCAACCTTCTCAGACTAAGCTAACCTAATTCACTTAATCTACTCAGTTAGCCCCTGTTCCTGCCCTTTCTCTTCCGTTCTTTTTTCGCTGTGTATGGGTGTGCTAGCAAGCGTTCATGCGCGAGGACATGCTTCTGACTTGTCCGTGCAGTGGAGTATTGCAGTCCGCCATTCACACGCAGTCATCCTTTATTGTTCACATGCAGCCCAGTCAGTGGTCTTTATTTTTATTTGACTGGATTCATTGCTTTTGAGGGATTACTCTGTGTGCCTTCAGTCCATTGCATACACACCCCTACCAGGCATTCTTTGTGATTGTCTGTGTTGTGGTGTGTGTGTTTTCCATCTGAATGGCGCCTCACACTCCTCCTCCTATACAGTATGTCTCGCTGGTCAGTAGAGGGATTATTCTTCCCTACTAGCTTTTGAGCCTATAGCGAAAGCAAGACTTGCGACTTTCGTGGCTGCTTCATTCCCCTTGATTCCAGATGATCCATCCTTGTGTGATAAGTTCCTTGCCTCATACAGCAAGAAGCCGGGACTGGTTCAGGGTGCTTCCATGATATTGACACCTCGAGGGTTAGGGAAGGCTTTGTCTCTTCCCTACAAAGGAGAGCCCTTTGTTACAGCTAGACAATTATTCTCCAAGGATGAGATTTTCAAGCTGTTACAGAAGCAGACCAAAGATATTCTGGATGTCAAGAAAGTGATCAACACTTCAAGTGTATCTTTTTCCATGATCACTGATCCTCTGTGGAAGTTAGTCCGCCAGTTCCTCCAAGATAGGTTTATGCCTGCCAAAACACCATCCCATTACTTGTCCAAAGAGCTCTTCACAGCTTCCAGGATGGTGTTAAAAGGGGTGGCTATTGTTTGGATTACTTACTTGCTTACAAAGATGGACCAACATTTTGTCAAAGTTACCAGCGGAAATGTCACAAATGTTACATATGGTTCCTACCTGTATGCTTTCTTGACATACTCAAGCCTAAAGAAGGATGTGCTTCCACCTCCTCCATTTGATCCAGTACCTCCTCCACCACCTTCAGAAGAGTCAGAACCTATTGATATAGAGGATCTTGAGTCTCCTCCTCCAGTGGTCATTCATGAAGAGTGTGGCAGATAAAACTCCTTCAGTTCTTTCTTCAGTTACAATTCCTGCTACATCTGGTAGTGACCTCCCTACTTACCTCACATGTAACAATTTGTTCAAGGCACATAGAGAGGGTTCCTTGGACATATCAGTCCCTTCAGTGAACAGTCTAGTGTCGGGAGATGCCATTCCATTCCTCTGTAAAGACATCCAGATTTTGATTAAACTTTCAGTGACAGCTTGTGTTCAATAGCTGTATGCTTCTTTTTACGAAGAACTGATGCAGCATAAGGCAACCTTAGAGTTAGCATATGCTAAAGACACACTGGCAGATCTGTTTAAGAAGATGGAGCAACAAACTCAAATGATTGAGGCCCAAAGAGAAGAGATATCTTCTATGAAGATTCAACTAACAGAAGCTCAATCAGAGGTCACTAAAGTCTCAGAGGAGAAAGAGAGGATGACCAAAGAAGCTCAAGAGTTTCAAACTCTTTTAGATGCAAAACTCTCAGCCTTACAGACTGCTCATGACACAGTGGAATCACAAGCTTCCCAAATCAAGCAGTTGCAAGACCAACTGGCACAGTCACGGTCTATTCCTCCAAGCCCCAATGTTCCTCTGATTCCTTCTCTCTCTAAGCAGGACTTGGCAGTTCTCTAGAGACAGACCACTTTGTGTCCATTGTTCCAAGATAAAGTGGAAAGATTACAGTCTAGGATGGATTTGTTATGGTCAACATTTGAGCATTTCTAGGAGTATGTTCCTCCGGACCATTCTTTCTTTGTCCACTATCAGTTGCAAAAGTTGGCCTTTTACATGAAGCTTTCAACGATGGATCTTCCTCTTCCAGAGGATGGTTGGAGTGGGGCTTGGTCTCCGGAGTTACTGACAGAAGTGGTCCGTATGGTGTTTGAAGATTCTGTGACGATGGATACCATGTTGCTGTCTTACATGTATCTACGGGGAGATCTGTTGATTCCAGATGAAGTAGATATGGCTTGGTATGTGGGAGATGTGGTTTTGCAAGCTATTTTATATGTCAATTATTTGGAGTTGTGGATAGATGACATGTTCCAATGTTACTCCTCAAGAGTGGCTACTTGCCCTGACAATTCCTGGCACTCAATGATTGATTGTGTGGTCCTGAATCAACGTCAGAACACAACTTCTACCTATGTACAGAGCACTAACCAATTGAGAGTGGATCTTTTAGCTCATCTTTCTAAAACCAATCCATTTGATTCAACCTTTTTTCATGCCTATCAGAGAAGATCTGTTTTAGGTCCCTTTGTTCCTAGCCTATTGTACTACCAACAAATGGCTCATCGCTATGATACCTATCTTTCCCTTTATCAAACCAATTCAATAGCAATCTTACCTCTTCTTTTCCAACCTCAATCTTTTCCTCAAATTCCCATATTTACCTATGGCACTTTTATCAAAGATAGAGTATTTTCCCCTTCTCCACCATGCCCTTCTCCATCTATTCATATATCTTCTACTTTTCCTATTTATCAATTAACACCTTTCCTAACTGATTCCATTAAATTTTCAGCCACTTCTTCTTTAACTTATTCCTTCTTTTATGACTTTGTCTACCCTTCTCTTCATCCTTTTTTACTTATTCCACTTCCATCTCCTGCCACTTCTATTTCTCAACCCCCTCAGTTGGTTAGTGAATATGAAGGGTTTGATCAACAAATTCCTAGAAGAAGAGGATGGAGCTCGACTGATTCTCTTACAGGACCTCAGATAAACTAGCCAATAATTCCAGGAGATTGGACGCATACAAGAACTACCTTCATTTTGCTCACCAATATTCACAATCTCTAGATACTTCAAAGAGATTGACAGCTCATTTTGCTTGGTATCTAGCATGCATGCATAGGCATTCCCATATTGATCAAAAGGCCATTCCAAAACTTTGTATGAATGTCAATGTGAACATTGACTCCCACCAGTTGGATGTCCTATATTTTCATGCCCTATGTCTACCTAGTAGATACGTTATTTTGCTAAAAAGGATATGCTGCCTGCAATTCTTTCAAAATCCTCCAAAGACATTTGTAGATGAATCCTTCTCCATGGATCGTTTTCGAAACCACTAAGACTTCAAAAGGGATCATCTTCATTGATGCCTTTGCAATGTATTTTGGATTATTCTTAATGATATATATCTCTTTTTGGAGGTGTCATTCAGATGGCTGTGTTAGTGTTTGTGTGTGTGTTGTAATAATTGTATGTGATGAGATCGTGTTGATTGAGAATACTTTATTCGAGAGTTCTTTTCAAACTATTGATGGTGATGGTGGATGGACAGCCTATGGTGGAAAGCTGAAAAGAACCTCTCATATCCTTTACAAATTCGTTATGATTTTTAAATGATTATCATATGAGTTAATGAATAACGAAGTTTTCTTTTAGTAGTATTTTTCTATCAGATCCAGGTAATAAGTTGGGATCGTGATTTGGAGAGATTATTGAAGATCCTACGGAAGACAACATTCAACTCTTTAATGAAATTATATTCTTATTTTCCTTAGGTCGCGAGGATGCTTCCTTTCTAAGTGTGGGGATATGTTGAGAGTGGAAAAAGATTGAATTTTTTACTGATTTTTGTTGTTTTTGAGGACTGGATGATTGATTTTTGATGGATTTAGAGTGATGTATGGTTGTTAATGGAAGTGTTTGAGAGTGTTTGGAATGATATTGATTATGTTTTAGAAGTTTATGATGATTCTCAGTGGAGATATGAAGCTCTATGATGTTCTGATAGGTTCTGATTGGTTCTGCATACCTTCTGTATAGCTTTTGTTTTGTTCTGATTTTCTTCTATATGAAGCATGGATTGATGATTGATGAAGATTGAGATCTTTTAGAAGCCTATTGAATAGTTTTTGATAGTATGGAATGGTTTGAGTATGAGTTATGAGGTTCTGATGACCTTCTGATGACCCTTTGTGGACCTTCTGCAGAGTCTCTGTCTCTGCACTGTAACTGTATTGTAGCTGCTCTGGTACTGTACTGTAATTGTTCTGTAGACCTTCTGTAACTGTTTTGTAGAATGTATGTGTGACTTTGGGAAAGTTTTCTAACCTTTGGAAAGGATGAATCTAAGTTCAAAAGAGCTAAAACAAGTGGAAGAAGTAGCTGTTGAAGACTGAAGAGAAGACTAAGTGACAGTGACAGTAGTGAGCTGTGAAGAGATACTGTAGTGGATTTGGTGACTCTTCATATCACACATACCTCTTGGGAGGTGCATCCACGACCTAAGAAGGATTATTGAGAGTTATTATGAGAGTATTGTAATGATGATATGATGTACTGTTGATAGAGAGAGAGAGAGAGAGAGAGAGAGAGAGAGAGAGAGAGAGAGAGAGAGAGAGAGAGAGCCAAAGATAGTCAATTCTATCAAAATAGTGTAACTGTGTATATGAGAGATTAAGAGAGAGAACTATGAAGACATTGAAGATGAATACTATGTGATTTATTTCCATTCAAAGATGGTGTATTCTTTTGTGTTCTTTGTTATATTGATGGATTCTATGAAGATGTTGAAGATTATGGTTGATTCTATCAAATCCGTGGGAGATGTCTACTATGATGCTACGTGAAGATTTGTTGTTTTCTTTGTTTTGGTCATCAAAAGGATGAAATAAAAGCTTGTTGATGTTACAAGATAGATTTTCTTGCAGTAGAATCCCCTTTTCCTTGGTGTTCCTATTGGGGCTCCAGACTTACACACATAGGTATGACTAACCAAGACTAATTGTGGTCAAGTCACTGACTACACTGACTTATTGAATGTCAACCATGTGTATAGATGTATCCACTAGATAATGTTGGTCACACACATAAAGATAGACTGACTGAAGAGTAACGGGAGCTTGATATTCTAACAATTTGAAACTTGAATATCACATACTTTGTTGTCTAAGTTCACTTGATCTACCCCATAAGGGAAGGATGGCCCCATTGCCACAAGGATTGACATGAAAATAAGGCTCCTAGATAATATAAAGGTCACCTAATAGTTTATCTAATGTGGATCATGGTAACTACTTGTGTAAATTTACCTTGACCGAAGTGGACCTCTGTTTTGGTTCACGGAGGATGCGAAATAAGGGGGTGCTAATGCATCAAACCCTCTCTCCATGAGGCAACGTCTCACCCTAGCTTCTTAAAATGACACAAACTTAGATTCTAAGATAATCTTCCTATAAGAGTCAATGCTCTTTGCTACTTATTCCTGGTCGATTGTCCTTGAGGGAAAATCTCTAGACTCACGATGAAGACCACCCCACCATAGGATGGATTCATCGAGGATTTTTCCTCCCACTTTCCTTTTTGGGATAGAGTTTCTTAAATATCTAATTACCTAGCACATTTAATTCAATACATAAAAACAAGTTCCTCAATTAGCCCACTAGCATAAGGTTCATTCACATTATTTAGTCACACAACATGAAAATGGTCTCGAGGAAATCATTCAAAAAATAATTTTGTTTCAAATTGGGTAATTTTTTTAAATTATATTAGATAAATTTTCTATATAGAAGTTTACCCAAAGGTGATACCAACAATCCGCCCTTAAGGTCTACTAGCATCAGGGCCTTTTAGGAAAACTATCCTAGGTTCATAGTAGGGGGTTAGACTAGTTCTTGATGCCCAATGGATTTATGGCCAAAGCCCCATAGTGCCCTCATTATCTCCTAGCTAACATGTGATCCCTAAGGAGAGACCTCTCATGAAGTCCACCCTAGCATCTGGAGGGGAGAATAATATCCATTGGTGAAGTCTTTTACGACTAGCCTTGGGGGAGGCCTAGTGTGTATCTAAGCTCAACCTAGTTTAATATAAGTCCTAACTAGAATACACAAGCAGAAATAATATTTTCCAATGCTTCAAATAGTCCTTCAAATGCAATTTATGCAACTTGGAATTTTCTCTAGGTAGTATCCTTTCAACTTGAAGTTTCATCGGTCTTCTAGAGATTGTTGTAAACTTAGGGGAAATTGTTTATCTTGCCTTTAGGATTAGAGCTTGCATCAAGATAGTTTCATGCTTTTGCCATTAAGGGATGCACTTTTTGTAGAATGTGGCTTTGGAAATGAAGATCTCTTATTTTTCAACAGTTTCAGGGATTCTTCAATCTTCCATTGCTTTTCTTTATTTTTAACAGTGCCACTTCCTTTGTGTTTCAGTCTTTGTGATGCTTATTGATGGTAGTTTTCCTTGTCAAGAATCACATGGTGGAGGGACTTGCTTGAGCTACTACGCCAAACACACACTATATACACAAGAGGAAGCTCACTCAAGAACACAAGAAGAGAGATGGAGGCCAAAAATTTTTCTTGTTGATTTCTTCTTCTTCTTTCATACACTATACAATGTACCAAAATTATCGATAAGATACAACATAAAGGAAAGTGGCCTATTAAGTCAAATAGTGCATAACAGACTATACTAATCAATTGGTGCTATATATTTGCTAGCTGTAGGTAGGTGTAACAAACTAAATATAATAAGTGATAAGTTAGTGGCCATGCGAGTATCATAATGACCTGCAACATGCTAATTATAGACGTGCAAACCCATCTAGCTAGGCGGTCCATCATCAATGTCCACATGTGTTGAGCTTGCCATCTCAACACTCCCCCTCAAGCTCAACTCTATCTCTGCAACTCCAAGTAAGCTTCGGAACTTCCGAAGCTTCTTTGCACCCAATGCCTTCATGAAAATGTCAGCTATTTGATCCTGTGTGCTGACATATACCAAGTTAATCTCTCCTACAAGTACCTTCTCTCTCACAAAGTGGTAGTGGACCTCAATGTGTTTTGTCCTAGCATGGAACACTAGATTCCTAGCTAGCTGTATGCTGCTCATGTTGTCACAATGAATGACAATTGGACCATCTCCCTGCACATCCAAATCACCTAATAACTTTTGCATCCATATCACCTCACATGCTACCATAGCAACACCTCTATACTCAGCCTCTGTACTTGATAAAGCAATTGTAGGTTGCTTTTTGCTGCTCCATGTAACTGCAACACTACCAAGGGAAAACATGAATCCACTAGTAGATCTTCTGTGTGACATGCTATTATTTCAATTTGCATTTGTGTATCCAAAGACATGTACATCCTTACCTGCCTCATAAAGAAGTCCATAATGTAAAGTGGACTTCACATACCTCAATATACATCTAACTACATCGAAATGAGGCTTTCTAGACATCTGCATAAAAATTGACTGATAAGGCCAACAACATAGCTTAAGTCTGGCTTTGTGATATTCTTGTAATCAAACTCCCTACTATCCTCTTGAAGGTAGTAGGATCTTCTATCTCATCTCCAGCATCGATACTCAACTTCACATTTTGTTCCAATGGAATTGAAAGAGGCTTACATGATGTCATACCATACTTGGATAACATATCCAAGCCATACTGCCTTTGTGATAGCCATATACCATCATCACATTGGATCATCTCAATACCAAGAAAGTATCTCAGCTCACCCAAATCCTTCATCTCAAACTTCTTCGTCAAGAAGTCTTTAACTTCAGCAATCCCATTGTCACTGTCACCTGTAATAATCAAGTCATCCACATAGATGATTATAATGACCAAACCTGCATCTCCCTTTCTCACACAAAGTTAGTAATCAGCATCAGAAATACAAAATCCAATATTCACAAGACACTCTCCAATCTTGTCAAAACATGCTCTAGGTGCTTGCTTCAGCCCATAGAGCACATTCTTTAGCCTGCACACATATGTGAGATGCTCTAAATCCTCATAACCTATTAGCTACTCCATATACACTTCTTCTTGCAATTTGCCATGCAAGAAGGCATTCTTAACATCCATTTGCTGCAAAATCCAACCTTTGGCTGCTGCCAGGGCAATCACGCATCTAGAAATTGCCATCTTAGCAACTAGACTAAATGTCTCTTCATAATCTATGCCATATGTTTGAGCATAGCCTTTTGCAACCAGCCTAGCCTTATACCTACTAACACAACCATCTGCATTATGCTTGACTTTGTAAACCCACTTACAGCCAATAGCTTTCTTACCCTTAGGCAAGGGTACCAAATCCTAAGTCTTATTAGCTTCTAATGCAGCCATCTCCTCATCCATTGTTTGTTGCATCCCAATGAGTATGACCAATAGCATTCTCAAAACAAGTGGGCTCAACATGCTCAAATAATTTCACCATATAAGCATAATGGTGAGTTACATAACCTTCAAAACCAAATCTTTTAACAGGGTATCTAACCCTACTAGACTTGTGTACCACTAGATCACTCAATGGAGCCTTTACATTACTATGAGCTATCTATACACTTGGTGTCCTGATTGAAGGAATACCAAGCTCATCATTCAAACTCTTTGAACCACTAGAATCTCCATCAGATCCCAAATGACTAGTAGATGCATCATTATCATCCATCACTTTCTTCTTTTCTTTGTCTTTGCTTGCAACACTTATAGATTCACCTGAAGATGTAGGGCTACTCCTTAGTCTCCCAGACCAAGGGCTCACTGTAGGTGTAGTACTAGATGATGTTTATAGTCCACTAAGGCTCTATGATTCTTGTTTTTCTTTTTGCACATATCTATCATGATCATTATCATCATCTAATACATCACCAGCAGGTGCATACCAACTGTTCATCTCATCAAAAATAACATCCCTGCTCACTTTGATCTCACTTGTGATAGGGTTATAACAACGATACCCTTTATGCTCTAAAGAGTATCCAATAAAAATACATTTTTCAGCCTTTGGATCAAGCTTCTTCCTTAGCTCATCTGGCACATGAACATATGCAACACATCCAAATACCTTCAAGTGTGATACATCTGACGTCTTGCTAGTAAAGAATTCTTCAGGAGAGTCATCCCATGGACTGCAACTGTAGGAGTTCTGTTCATAATATAGATAGCAATATGGATAGATTCAGACAAAAAAAAATTTGGCATTTTCTTTTCAGCCATTAATGCCCGTGCAACTTCTGCAATATGCCTATTTTTTCTTTCTGCAACCCCATTTTGCTGTGGGATATGTTACAACTATATATATCATCTCTCACTTGACTTGGGTCTCACCTATATATACTAACTCTACATCAATATGAATCATTCTTTGGGAGCATGTCTTGTGTATCTCTCTCGTACTCTCTCTCTCTCTCAACATGGTATCAGAGCTATGGATGCGTAGCAACAACAAGGAAGATAAGTTGTTTCATTGTTCATACTTGATTGAATTCTTTGCACAAGTGATGATTTGATACATGAACTTGTTCAAATTAGAAGTATTAGTTAATTTTGTCTTTAAAAAAAAAAACAAGTCCAAGTGCGTAGCTCTCGTCGTGCTCTCGAATCCTGTCAAAACCGCTTGTCAATCGGAGTTCTGGATCAAAAGTTATGACAGTTCAAGATTCAAGACAACAATTCTGCTCGAATCTGCGATTCTTTATTTAAAACTATATTTCTAATTACAGTTCGTTAATCCCCAATTACAGTTTATTAATCGCTCGTCTTCGTTAATGATGTTGATTACGACAAGCAAACATCTTGTTATTTTTAGCGATGTTTTATTATCGTTCACGTTCTTTGCTTGACTGAAATAGCACTTTTCTTATATGCGTCATCTCGTCTTGCACGTTACACCTCTCTATTTTGGGCTTTCTTTTTAGGCACTCAATACTTTTCGTCATTCTTACGTGCATATCCCTATTTTGATTGTCATGCGTCTCAACTACGCTCGTCTTGATCATGGTTTGCAGATTCTGCGATCTCATCTTATTTGTTTTCTCTCGACATACAGGCATGGCCAATTGTGTAATTGTTAACGGATATCCGTCTGGCCAACGTTCGGTTCCCTTCTTCCAAGGACAAGGCTCTCCTGGGTGGAAAGCAAAGATTATGCTAATTCTTGAAGGTGACGAATTATTTGATATTGTTTTGGGCGACCTGTCTTGCCCAGTTCAACCTATTAATGTGATGAATAACAATTATGTGATTACTGATGGTCCATTATTTGAACAATGGAAAATTGATCATATTGATTGGATTCGTCATGACAAAGCAGCTCGTCGTTATATATTGTCTACACTTCCTGAGTCACTTATGTTGGATGTCTTTCATCAGGAAACCTCTCATGCTATTTGGGAGTATCTTATCTCAACGTTTGAGAAGAAATCGGTCACCGAAATTTTATATCTCCAAACTTGTTTGAAGAATCTTCAATATAAGGTTGGTACCTCTATGCACTCTCATATCGAGGCTTTTAAAGACATTATCAATCAGCTTGGTGCTGCCGGCGCTCCTGTTGCTAAAAATCAGATTGTTACTCAACTTCTTCATACCATCAAAGATCCTTTATATGACAATATCATCACTATTTTTTCTAACAAGGATGATATCCACTTTGACAAAGCATGTATATCTCTTATTGAATATTCTCAACGTCATGAGCATCATTTGGAAAAATCTGATGCTGTTTTGGTCACTCGGGAACAAAGGGATTTTGATGCTGCTTTTGTTGCTCGCAAGCGTCCTGCTTCACGTTTTCAGCAGGGTGGACGCCCTAATCCAGGTAGTAAATCTTCTCGTCTTGCTTATCCTAACAAACATTGTTCTTATTGTGATAAGAAAGGTCATGTGGCTTATGATTGCTGGGCACGTCAATATGATGAGGAGCATGGAGTTACTACAAAGCAACCTCGCTCGTCCAAAAGTTTTCCTCCTTGTGATTATTGTGCACATACAGATCATCCATCTCGTCGTTGTTATAAATGCAGATATGATGAAGAACATTCTCGAGCTTATATTGTTCAACAAACTACAACTGATGATGATCATACTCATCAGGAGCTCAATTTCGTCCATTATGATATCTCTCCAGAAAAGGTACTTCGTGTTTATGATGGTTCTCTATTCATCGTTGATTCAGGTGCCACTGGAAACATGACATACCAATCGCAATGGCTTCACAATTATCATTCTCTTCCTGTCAAGAAGTTTGTTTACCTTGCGGATGATACGACTTGTCAAGTCAAAGGAGTGGGTGATTTATATCTGGGGACTGTTTCATCCACTAGAATATTAAGAGGAGTTCTTCATGTTCCAAATTTGCAAAGAAATCTTCTTTCTGTTGCTCGTCTAGTTGATCTTGGTTTGTTTGTTGGCTTTGATCATAATCAATGTCGTATAGAGAAAGACGGGCATACTATAGCAGTGGCTCCTCGACATGGTAATCTATTTGAGCTATCATTGAATGATACAGTTGCAAATGTTGTTACTGCCCCTGGAGATGCAGATTGCAAATTATGGCATCAACGATTTGCACACTCCGATTTTGCCAAAATTCTTGATCTTCATTGTCATGGTCTTGTGCAAGGTATGGATCTTAAATCTCATCCACGTATGGGAATATGTGAGTACTGTGCACTTGGAAAACACCATCGTTTGCCTTTCCACACTTCTACTTCATCACATTCCTGTGCTCTCTTGGATTTGGTTCATACCGATATTTGCGATCCTTTTCCTGCCTCAAAGTCTCAATATCGATATTTTATAACTTTCATTGATGATTTCTCACAGTACACACACGTCTATCTTCTTCGACATAAGTCTGAGGCTTTATCTATATTTAAACAATACAAGATAAGTGTGGAGCTTCAAACTGGATTCTCTATAAAGATGCTTCGCAGTGACAACGGCGGTGAGTAAGGATCAAGGTATTCATCATGAGTTTACAGTTCCTTATTCTCCTCAGCAAAATGGTGTTGCTGAGCGCAAAAATCGCACGATTCTTAATGCTATACGTTGCATGCTTATACACTCTGGTTTGTCTCGAAAGTTTTGGACTGAAGCACTTCTAACAGCCGTTTTCATTCAAAATCATCTTCCAACTACTACACCTGCTGGTAAAATTCCTATAACAATTTGGACAGGGAAGACACCTTCAGTATCTCACTTTCGCACATTTGGCTGCATTGCTCATATTCATGTGCCCAAGGACACTCGGGATCCTCCAGGTTTGAAGGTTATTTTTCTTGGTTATTCAGATCATTCCAAAGGTTACAAATTTTATGATCCTTCTTCTCAAAAGGTTATCATTAGTCGTGATGCTATATTTGATGAGAAGACTATGGGTGGCACATGGTCGTCAGATGTTTCAGATGATACACAATCTTTGCTTAGTGCATTTCCTTACTTGCTTTGTGATTCTACTAATTCTGATGATCATAAACCTCCTCCACCTCCAAAGAAGATTGATGAAAATTTGGAGATCTATGTTGATCTTCCTATTGAGATAGAGCATGGATTCTATTCTATTGAATATGATGTCTTTGATGATGCTATGTCTGTCCAAAAGGATCCAATATCGTATATGGAAGCTATCAATTCGTCTCAAAGGGATCAATGGCAAGAAGCTATGCAAGCTGAGTACGATTCTTTAATCTCCAAAGGTACATGGATTCTTACTGAACTCCCCCCAAATCGTGTTCCTATCAAATGTAAATGGGTTTATAAAACCAAGACCAAAGCTGATGGATCGTTTGATAAGTTCAAAGCACGACTTTTTGCAAAAGGTTACTCACAGATTGCAGGAGTAGATTATCAAGAAACATTTTCTCCCGTTGTGCGCTCCACAACTGTTCGTATGATTCTGGCTTTTGCAACACTATTTGATCTAGAAACTCACCAAATGGATGTTAAAACGGATTTTCTCAATGGAGATCTTGAAGAAGAAATCTATATGGAGCAACCTGAAGGTTTTATGATTGCAGGAAAGGAGCATCTTGTATGTCAGCTTCATCATGCATTATATGGATTGAAGCAAGCCTCTCGTGCTTGGTATATTAAGATTGATCAGTTCCTCACATCTAAAGGTTTTGTTGCATGTTTTGCTGACCCAAATCTTTACATCAAAAGGGAGGACAAATATTTTATTATTCTTGCTCTATATGTTGATGATACTATTCTTGTGTCAAATAATATTGATTTCTTGGATGCTATGAAGAAGCTTTTATCGACTGCATTTGAAATGGTGGATCTTGGTGAGATACATTCTTGTTTGGGTATTCAAGTTCAACGACACCGACAACAAGACATTCTTCTTCTTCGCCAGACAAAGTTTATTTTCACTCGCAGCCAGATACCTTTGTTTGAGTGGGGATGTTACAACTATATATATAATCTCTCACTTGACTTGGGTCTCACCTATATATACTAACTCTACATCAATATGAATTATTCTTTGGGAGCATGTCTTGTGTATCTCTCTCGTACTCTCTCTCTCTCTCAACAGCCCCAAGGTCATCAATGAAAACTTTCAGCCCCTCCGGGGAGATGTCACCAAAAGTCTTATTAGCTTTTCATTGCCAAGAACCAAGTATATTATATAACCAAAAGGTCATAACATGATATAGAAAGGTATCGAAGACAGTGATAAACATCATTTTCAGCCTATCTTTCTTTGCAATAGCAATTTGTTTGTATCCAACAAAGCAATCTAAATAAATAGATTTTCGTACCCGATAATTGATCTAAAATCTAAATGGCAACGAATAGTAATCCTTAAATGTCTGCTTATTAAGCTCTATGAAAAATACGTAAAGCCGAAATTGATTATTCTTCTTTTTCTTGAATGACTAGTGAACAACACTCTGTGTATTGTACTAAAAATATAAGGCTAGCTTTCTATAATTTTATCAATTTCTTGAATAGTATGTCCCTTAGTTGAAAAGGCATATGCCTTACTTTTTGATGCACATGATGGCTACCTTCTTTAAGGGAAATGATATGAACAGCAAGGCTGGGAGGAATACCTCTCAATTCATCATAACTCCAAGCAAAGATATCATACAATTCCTGGATCAAGGACACATAGTCCTCCCTTTCTTCCAAACTAAGCATGGACTTTCTGTGAATCATTCGTTGTCCCAAGGTCCAACTTAATTACATCAGTGTCTCTGATCCTATCTCTAGCCTCTATCAGTTCATTCAAAGTTGCCTGATAGATATTTTATGTAGTGGACCCTCATTGGGTACATTTAACCATTGAGTGTAAGAGAATAATCTCTAGCAAGATAAGGGACCAAAATAAATACTGCAAATGGGGAATGCTATTGTAGAGGAGCTATCTAGTGGCAGTGGAGTCAACCTTATTGAAGCTGTATGTGTCAATGGCACTGAAGCTTCTAATCTATGGGTCACTACAAGAGGTCAAAAGGGTAAAAATGGTGACAAAGACAAGGTAAGACCTATCAAGGGAAGTCCTAAGCAAGACGATAAGGGGACACAAGTCCTTAATCCTAATATGTAAGGTAGACCTCTAAAAGCCATTGATAGTAAAATTGACCCCAATAAATTGTTGCCAAAGAAGAAGAAAAAAGCCAAGAAAGAGACACCAAAACCTTTTCAAAGAACAAAGGAGAGAATGATCTAGTAGGAGAAGAGAGCTATTGCTAATTATCACAAATTTGATTTAACAAGTTCCCTTTGCAAGGTTAAGCCAAATATAAATCTCCTACAATTGATTAAGCTATCTCCAGAAGTGCACAAGGAATTCAAGAAGATTCTGTGCACTAGGTATATCGTTGAGCCCTTGGAAATAGCATGGGTAGGAGATGATTGATTTTGAGCATGCTGAAAAGTATTATTCAAGGATAGCAACATATGTTGATGGCATATTAGTGAAACATGCTATTGTGGATACACGATCCTCTGTTAACATTATGAGTTTAGAATCAATGGAGAGGCTAGGGTTAGAAATCCAAAAGGATGCCTCCATGATTATTTGAATAGTTGATGATAGTTTAAGACAACCTAAAGTTGCATCACTAAAGTCCATGTGACTATCGCTAATGTGGAGTGCATCTTGGGCTTTAGGGTTATCACGTTCACAAGCGGCCTAGCTATTAAGTATTGTTAGGTAGGCCATGGATCTTACAAGTGGAGTCTAAAGTTGACATATCCATTGGGCCGGTTGATTTTTAATAGATGTGCCAAATTTGTAGTAGTAGATACCTACCCTAAATCTCCTCAAAGAAGTGAGATAGTACCATTATCTTCATCAAAGTTAGAGTGCATCTGCTAGTGAGACGTTATCAAGTAATGAATCCAAGCTTTGACCTAGCAATTTCTCTTTGCAAAGTTAAACTAGACATGAATCTCCTGCAATTGATTAAACTTTCTCCAGGATTACACAAGGAATTCAAGAGAATCCTGCGTATTGGGTAATTTGTAGAACCTTTTGGCATAGCATGAGTGGAAGAAGATTGGTTTGATCATGGTAAAAAGCATTGCCCTAGGGTTGCAACGTACGTGGATGGAATATTAGTGGAGCATGCTATCGTGGACATTGGATCCTCTGTCAATATCATGAGTTCAGACTTGATGGAGAGGCTAGGTCTGGAAATTCAAAAGGACAGCTCCACACTTCTCAGGATGGCGGATGACAGTCTAAGACAACCAGAAGGTTGCATCACTAAAGTCCACGTTAACATTGGAAGCATGGAATGCTATCTAGACTTTAGAGGGATAAGGTTTGCAGGACGTCCTAGTTATTGAGTTTTGCTAGGCAGGCCATGGATTTTACCAACAGACTGTCAAGTCGATATACCCGTTGGTTGAGCGATTCTAGGTAGAGGTGCCAATCATGTAATAGTGGATGCTTACCATGAGTCTCCTCAGAGTGAGAGAGCTCCTTTATCCTCCATTGAACTAGAAACAGTAGATGATCCATCTGGCAGTGAGACTGTAATATTTTTGTTGAAAAATATTACGAGCCACGTGAGTCTCATGCAATGACAATTCTCGCATTGAAGTTAGGAACTGTGAGATCTTTAAATGGTACACGACGTATCATGATTCTCCACTGGCCAAATGAGATCAAGGTTTAAAAACCCGCATATCTACATGTGAACCTCCTCTTGGGAGGAGGTTAAAAGGATATTAAGGGGATAAAAATTCAAAAATTTAATTACTCCTTCTTTCCCCAGCCGAATGCCATGCTGGAGGAAAGGGAGTGTGGAGCGGGTGCATCAGCACCATAGCTAGACGACGTGGGGGGGATCGGGCCATGCATCAGGCCGCGTGGGGGGGGGGGGGGGGGGGAGATCCCCCTCCCTTCAACTATATAAACCCCCTGTGGGGAGGGGGGGAGTAAGGAAAGGAGGGAGTCGTGAGGCTGATTGGAGAGACGGTGGGAGATTTTGAGCGTGAGGGGTGAGAGAGGGAGAACCACGCCTTGACTGTGGATGCTGCCGTGGTGCCGCAAGGAGGAGGGAAAAACCACTATTGTCCATGGAGGGTGTCGCTGACAGAATCACCGCTGCCGTGCTGGAGTACACCGCCATCTAGTTGCCAAGAGCTGTCATCAAATCCTCTTCCCTCCACGCCACGTACAACAGTACAGATGCTTCCAAGAATATTCTTGGAAGCTTCTAAGGGGTTCTTTAAGCCCCCTTTCCCCCCTTACATCCCCCATAAAGCCCACCTTAGCCCGGGTTTTTAAACCCCCTTCCCGTGGACTCACACTAGCCAGTTTTTAAACCCCCTTTCTTCCCACTAAACCTCCTTAAGTTCACTTTACCCCCCGGTTTTCTTTAAAACCCTTTTCCATTGCAATTCCCACAAGCACACAAGTCCTTTAAAGCCATTTTACCCCTTCTCAAGGGTTTCCACCCAAGTCCCTATAAAGGCCACCTTACCTCGGGTTTTCCCTTAAACCCCCTTCCCATTGCGACTCCCATAAGTCCCCATTAGATCCTCAATTAAGCCCTCACGGCTTTGAAGAAGAGGGGTTTTTCTCTAAGGCCCTTTCCACTCAAATTCCCCCATAAACCCATTCCCTAATTTTTCCCCCACACTCCTTCTCCACAAATATCCTTATCCCCGAAACTTCTATGAAAAGAAGGAGAAGTTCATAAGTTCCCATTTCCAAAGCCCAAATTCCGCAAGAAGGTGCATCGGTCAAGGAAGCCCTATTTCAAAAGGGAATTGTGATGTCATACTGCTGCACATCCGAGGCGTGGAATCCACCAAAGTTGTGTGTGTGACATTTGTTACTTGTACATACTTAGTCGTTGTGTTTGCATTTTTGTTCTGCGTGGGCAGTATAGTAGAGAGAGGGGTCTTTTGCTACCTTTCCTTTCAGCTGGGTTGCACATGATAGATTTTCCTTCAACAATGGTGGGCATGATGGAATGCTTTCAGTTTATGTTGAACAGGGTAAAGGCGAGAAGACATTACAGTTTTACAGATAGGTGCAAGAGAAAGGTGTCATCCCAGACCAATAGTCATATGTGGTCGGGCTTCAAGCATGTGGGATTCTAATACAGAAGGATAAATGGCTGAGACAGGATAGTTGAACAAAGCGATAGCACTGATCATAGGGCAAGCATTGCATTCGGATGCACAAAGCACTCTTGTGAATTTGTATGGCAAGTGTGGAAGCACTGTTGAAGCAGAGAATGTCTTTATTGGGTTATCAAAGTGAGACTTAGTATCATGGAACTCAATGCTTACAGCATGTGTTGAGCAAGAGAGTGAAAAAGATTGTATTGCTGTAAACAAATGCAAGATGAAGGTTCTCTCACTTCGAGAGCTGGGCATGTACGATAGTAGCAGTAGAGACATGTGAATTACAGCACCAGCTGCTCTCTTCCATCATCAAAGCTTCCACATTCCTATCCACCCATCATGATGAACAATCCCAGATTCATCAATGCCAATGCTATTGTCGATGGATTTACCGTCAACCTTGGACTCTGGGATATAGCAAGCCAAGAAGATTAAAATAGGTTGCGTCCTCTGAGCTATGGATGAGCAGATGTATTTCTTCTAGCTTTTTCTCTGACTAGAAAGGCCGTTTTTCTGTGGGAAAAAGAGGGCCCCTTTTCTGGGAAAAAGGGGAGCTATTGTGGAAGGAGGAGAGGATGGGGAAGAAAAGCATCAGGGAGAAGCTTTTTGCGAAAGGAAGAAGGAGAACCTTTTAGAGATTACTATGGAGTAGAACTGCTGGAAATTGCTGAAAAACGAAGAGAATAGTCATGGAGTAAAAAAATCAGTGGTGGCTGATTATCAGCGGGATAAAGATGACGAAGCGGTAGATGATGACAGAGACAAAGAGAAACTGACGGGAGGAAGAAGAAAGAAGTCGACGATAGAATTATCGGTGGACATTGCTGCTGCAGAGAGGTGACGGAGATCGCGGATATAGAGGATGGTGTAGAGTACGAAGGGGTGGACATAAAGTCGATGGCAATATCGTATTCAGAGTGTTATGCAAAAGATCATGATGTCGACAAAGAAATTGCTGCAGTTGAAGAGGAGTAGCAGAAGACAACAAAGCTGAAGATGAAGAAGAACGTGACAACGAAGGAGAAGAAGAAGAAGGTGTCGCTGAGCTGAAAACGCGAGCTGAAGACGAAGGTGACGCAGTAGAAGAAGACAACAAAGCTGAAGATGAATAAGAATGTGACAATGAAGAAGGAGAAGAATTGTGGACGACAAAAAGGAAGCGGATAAGGATTGTCAAACTACGGCGGTCATGAAAAAGAGTCAGAATGTAGATTCTGCAGGATGATGGCTAGCAAGAAGGATCAGAGAAGACTGCTAGGGGGTAATGAGGATCAGAAGACCGTGAAGCTGCAAGAATGAGACGAAAGCGAGGAACCAAGACAATGACTGTCGCGGCTAGCACTTGATTGATGACAACGGCATTAATGACAAAGTTGAAGCTGACGACGAAGAAGGAATCAGAAGCTCAAGCATGTGCGTTTTCAAGGTCTTAAACGCATCGTTCAAGTCAGAGAGGGGAAGCAATTAGTTTCGGGGAGACAATTGCTGTAAACATCTAGAGATTCAGGATGGATCGGGAATTGCTAAGAAGGAGAGGACGCCAAGTTTGTGCATTGGAAAATTATTGCCCGATCTAATCATGCAAAACAGCAGGGGAATTATCAATGGAGAACCAGTAGAATTGTGGATTCTTTCCTTCTTCTTCTCTGCCTGCTGATCAGTAGAGGATTCCTGAATGTATTATCCATGCCAAAGGTACCAACGCAAATGGCTTCTTTGAAGTGATTCAAGATATTTCACACCTCATATGTGCAGATTTCCTACGTGCTCCTGGTGTGCAGAGACCATTACTTATCAAGTTTTCAGTTGTGATTCATGAATGAGGAGTCTGGATCTGAAAGGCAACTGACAATAATCTAGGAGGAGAATAAGAAAGAAAAACATCACTTCGTAAATGCAATTTTAGAGAGAAAGGATTCCCAATGCTTTTATTAGACGGCTACATGTAACTGAAACACTAGGCTTTGAGGAAACTGACATCATTTTTTTTCATCTTGCTTAATCGCTTGATTGATCTTCTATCTTGGAATTTCTCAAGAATCTCTGTGGTTGCGACTTTGCTTTCGAAATACCCTTCGACATCTTTGGTGAACCTGACGTGAAAGCATCGCATAAATTTCAGGATGGGAGATACATCAGCATCAATTCCAGCCTCTTCTACAATTCCTGCTTTGTCCTCTACTTCAGCTCCATCATTGACTACTTCTTCAAGTACTTCAATGGATGATTTAAAGCAGATTTTGCAGAATATGTCTATGTATATGCAGCTTCAAAATCAGCAAACACAATTGTATATGCAGCAGCAGCAACAGTTGCATCAACAGCAGTTGTCTCAGCAAAGGCAACTATATTCGGAGCAGGAGAATGCAATCAGCGCAACTAAGGCGATTGAAGCAGTTGAGAATGAGAAGAAGCTATTTGATGGCCGTAATGTTTCAACTTATTTGAAGACGTATGAGATCAAGATGGGACTTTTTGGAGTACTAGTTGGACTTATGAGTAAGTATTTCCTTCGTCTTGTCACACCCGCCTTGAGGGCAAAAGTGACTTATCTTTTTATTCAAAATTTGCATTGGTAAGATTTTAAGAAGGCCCTGAAAGAAGAGTATTTCCTTGAGGACTTTGGAATGGCTACACGGCAGTCATTCCAAGAGTGGGTCTACATGCCAAACAAAGGTCTAGCTGCTTCAGAGTTGATACGAGAATTTGAAGAGAGGTATAGTCAGCTTGATGCCATTGAACAATGAGCATTGGATGTTGAGAAAGTTGAGCTTTTCTTGCAAGCTGCAGATCCTGCTCTTCAGGAAGAATTAGGAGAGCTTCTTGAGGATCGCACAAAGCGTATGGGTCTTAAAACGGATTGGCAAGATGCCCAGGATGCAGTCTCGACTTTGACCAAGAGGAGGATATGGAAGACCCGCCTACAAAATGGATCTATGACACCGACGTCGTCTTCTTCTCCTATGCCTACTTCTATCCCTGTTATTTCTTCTCTTCCTCAGCCAGTTTCTTGGCCTATGCCAGTGCCTACTGTTTCTATTCCTCTCGTTCCTCCTGTTCCAAGACCGATGCTGGCTCCTTCTGCTCCAAAACCATCCGCTCCGTCGGTGCCTTCCTCTCTTGATGACATAATCAAAGGCATAATGGATTTGACAATGGAGTCAGTTAAAGAAGAATTGGTGGGAAAATTGAAAGAGCAGTTTGCTTCGACTGCGCCTACTATTTCTTCTAGTGCTCCTACTGCACCTAGGAGTGCTCCTAGTGCACCTAGGAGAGATCGAAGATGTATTTGGTGTGATAGTATGGACCATCAGCATTGCAGGGATTGTGAATCTTTTCAGGATGCAAGGAGGAAGAATTTGGTATTTTGGGGACAAGATGGTAAGATTTGGTTGACTGAAATAGGAGCTCCGCTTGCTACCAATTTTGGGAAAGGCGAAATGAAGAAATTAGTGGATGACATGGCTGCGCATACTTCTTATGTGGCAGCTAGAGGAGATGCTTTTGCATATGGAGTCCAGATTGAGAAAGGATCTGAGAATCAGTCAACATTATGGACTTATGCTATGGAGACGGCAAACAAGGGAAAAATTCAGCAGACTCTTTTGACTAGTGCAGGTTCTAGCATTAGATCTGAGGCAGGTTGGGATTCACCTGTTGACAGGTACACTATTTATGCCTAGTAGATGTACTTGTTGAGGAGAAGCGTAAGAGGGATGAAGAAAATCCAAATGCAGCTAAAAAGACTAGAGGGGGTGAATTTGTTACTCCACCTACTGTAGGACCATCTTTGAGACCAGGGCCAGAACGACAGATGGAAGATGCTCAAAAGAAAGAAAAGAGGCAAGAGCCTAGAGAGAGAAAGCAGCCAGGGTTTAGATTGATGTTTGATATTGAGACATCTATGGACTTTCAAGATTGTGGGAGAGAAGGAAGGAGTCTCACTTGTAGCTTTCTTGCTTGCACAATGGGGGAATACACATAGAGGTGGAGATTGAAAACAGTTTTCCTCTTCTTAGTTGTGTAAGCCAAAAAGAACTCTCATACAAAGAAATAGAAGAACCCTATATATGGGTCTCAAACCAAACTCGAATAACTAAGGTGGCATACTAACTGAGCCACGAACTAGAGTAGATAAGGATAGCTGTCATCTAGCTATTATTCATGGGCGGTGTACCAACCGCATCTGCAACTGACAAGTCGGTGACATAAATGCACAACGGTCACCCTGGCATATCACGAGTGGAGCTCGATCTCTCAACACTCCCCCTCGAGCTCAATCCCAATTCCTGCATACCAAGCAGGTCTCTGAACTTGTGCAGCTTCTCTGCGCCCAATGCCTTTGTGAATATGTCAGCTACCTGATCCTCTGTGCTAACATAAACTAGATCAATAAGACCTAGTAAAACCCTCTCCCACACATAGTGATAATGCACCTCAACGTGCTTTGTTCTAGCATGATAGACTGGGTTATTTGCCAATTGTATACTAGTCATGTTGTCACAATAAATGACAACTGGCCCATCTGTAGAGTAATGCATATCATAAAGTAGCTTGTGCAACCAAGCTACCTCACATGCAGCCATTGCTACACCCCTGTACTCAGCCTCTGTGCTCGACAAGGCAACTGTAGGCTGTTTCTTGGTGCTCCAAGTGACTGCAGCACTCCCAAAAGAGAACACATACCCACTGGTAGATCGTCTATCAGAAATACTACCAGCCCAATCAGCATCAGTGTATCCATGCAACTGTATCTGAACCCCAGTCTCATAAAATAGTCCATACTGCAATGTGGACTTCACATACATGAGTATGCGTCTAGCCGCATCCAAATGCGATTTCCTTGGAGCCTGCATAAACTGACTTAGCAATCCAACAGCATAGCTCAAATCTGGCCTAGTAATAGACATATAAATCAAACTTCCTACTATGCGTCTGTACATAGTAGGGTCTTCCAAAAGCTCACCTACATCTGCACTCAGCTTCACATTCTGCTCCAAAGGAAGTGAAATAGGCTTACAGCCTGTCATCCCATATTTGGACAGCATGTCCAATCCATACTGCCTCTGCAAAGAGCTGTATCCCACTTGGTGATCTAATCACCTCAATGCCCAAGAAATAACGCAGCTCTCCCAAATCCTTCATCTCAAACTTTTGCTTCAATAGCATTTTCACATGAAGGATATATTCATCACTGTCACCTGTCATAATCAAACCATCAACATAAATGACAAGCAGCATAATACCTTTCTCTGTTTTTCTCACATAAAGTGAGAAATCTGCCTTGGAAATCTGAAAGCCAATAGTGACAAGATACTATCCTATCTTGTCAAACCATGCTCTAGGTGCTTGCTTCAAGCCATACAAGGCTTTCTTCAACCTACAAACAAACTCAGGATGAACAACATGCACATAACCTGGTGGCTGCTCCATATAGACCTCTTCTTGCAAATCACCATGCAAGAAGGCATTCTTTACATCCATCCGATATAAAGACCATCCCTTTGATGCAGCCATAGCAATGACTGCTCTTATGGTTGCCATCCTTGCAACCGGACTGAATGTTTCTTCATAATCAATGCCATATGTTTGTGCATACCCCTTGACTACTAATCTTGCCTTGTATCTGTTCACAGAACCATCTGCATTGTGCTTCACCTTATAAACCCACTTACAGCCAATTGCATTCTTACCTTTAGGCAAAGGTACCAACTCCCATGTAGCATTTGCTTCCAAGGCATCCATTTCTTCATCCATGGATTTCTCCCATTTTTCTTTTCCCATGGCTTACTCAAAAGAAGTGGGTTCTGGTTCCTGTATCACTTTGACCATATATGCATAGTGGATGGCTGTAAATCCATCATATTTCAGCCTATCCACAGGATACCTAGCTCTGGTAGACCTACGCAAAGTAGGCTCACTTCCAGGTGCTCTCAAAACATCCCTGGTCTTCCTTACTCCAGGTGTAACAATAGAGGGGATACCCAACTCATCATCAATGCTCTGTTCTGAGCCACTGGATTCACCATCCACATAAGAGTGACCTGCATTCACATCAAACATGGGCTGATCTACCTTCTCTTTTCCTTTTCATGAAACCTGCATACCACTATCTGCATTGCTTTGATAAGATTCTCTTGATCTCAATCTACCTGTCCATGGCGAAGAATGCGAACCACTGCTAGAGAACACTCCAAGTCCACTAATATTTTGTGACTGCTGTTGTGAATTCTGTGCAACATTACCATTTTGTGCATCTACATCATCAATCACATTTACTGGTTTATACCAGCTACTCATCTCATCAAAAACAACATCTCTGCTCACTGTAAACTTACGAGTAGAAGGGTTATAGCATCTATACCCTTTCTGCTGTGCAAAGAGTAACCAATAAAGATGCACTTCTCAGCTTTTGGATCCAACTTGGATCTCAAGTCATCTGGCACATGAACATAGGCAATGCAACCAAAGATTTTCAAATGAGAAATGTCTGGTTTTCTACCAGTATACCTCTCCTCTGGAGTCATTCCATGTATTGCTGCAGTGGGAGTCCTGTTCATTATGTAGATTGCTGTAGCAACTGCTTTAGCCCAATAAAAATCTGGCAGGTCTTTTTCATTGAGCATGGCACGAGATACCTCTCCAATATGCCTATTTTTTCTTTATGCAATTCCATTTTATTGTGGGGTATGACTGCATGAATATTGCTACTTTATGCCATGCTCCTGCAAGAACCTTGCAAACTCATTTGAGAGGTACTCTCCCCCTCCATCTGACCTTAGGCATTTTATTTGCAGGCCTGTTTCTTTTTCAACCATAGCTTTAAGAGTTTTGAAATGCCCAAAAACTTCACTTTTCTTTTTCATAAAATACACCCGAACTTTTCTGCTATAGTCATCAATAAAAGTGACAAAATAATGACAGCCTCCAAGAGATGCAGCTTTAGTAGTCCACACATCAGAGTGGATTAATTCCAATGGCTTCTTACACTCTTGAACATGTCGAGGAAATGGTTTCCTTGCCTGTTTTCCAAACTGACAGGCTTCACATACCTTATGCATTTCTGCAACCTTGAATCTAGGCAATCCTGCAACAATATTTTGGGCCTGCATTGATTAAAGTCGCTGTACATTAACATGACCAATGTGTTTATGCCAGATATCAATATCTGCAACTACACCGGTCCCATGTGCAAACATTGCTGCACTCAATTCAGACATGTCTGCATCCAACGTAAACATTCTGCCCTTCTTCTTTCCTTTTGCTATCAAGTGACCTTTATTTTTCATATCCTCAACAAAGTATCCATGAGGATTAAATCTGACCTGCAAGCCCTGCTCAACCATTTGACCAACAAAAACCAGATTCTTGGTGATATTCGGGACATGAAATACATCGGACAGGTATTTCTTTTTCCCATCCTGCATAGACAAGGGAATTTTTCCAATCTGCACAATAGGATGTGCAGTATCATCACCAGTCTCCACAAATCCTGGTTTTTCCATTTTCCTTGCATCCTCCATCCATTCTGCATGACCTGTCATGTGGTTTGATGCACTTGAGTCAACATACCATACATCGTTGCTTTCTTCTGCACTTGTCACAGAATTGTTTATGTGCTGCACCATAAACAAATGCTCATTTCTGTCATCACCCTGTCTACTAGAAGATGCATAATTTTCTTGTTGCAGTTTTCCATTCATGGTGTCATTCTGCTTTTTATAGCAGTCTTTAGCCATATGACCCATTTTACCACAGTAGTAGCATTCAACATTGCTGTTTGCATTTTGCCCTCTTTGCCATCCACCACGACCTCTTTGGTTCCCCCTGCCTCTAGATTTACCACGTCCTCCTCCATAGGACTGGTTTTCTTGAGTTTGCTGCATATTTTGATTTCTACCACGGCCTCCAGATCAGCCTCCTCTACCTCTGGCTCTACCTCTTCCAGCATTTGAGTAGAAGACAGCTTCTTTTGAAGTTCCTCCTAAAGAAGATGCACCACCATTTCTCTGCTCCTCAGAAATTAGAAGAGCAATCAACTCCTCAAAATCAGGAAATCTTTCACGGACGGAAATGGATGTTCGAAACTATGCATAATCCTTTCCTAGACCATTCAAGGTCACAGAAACTAAATCATCATCTTCCACTGGCGACCCAATGGAAGCAAGTGCATCTGCAATCTTCTTCACCTTCATGTGGTAGTCATTGATGCTCATATTTTCTCTTTGCACA
Organism: Lygodium microphyllum; assembly: GCF_053477565.2. Classification (NCBI taxonomy): domain Eukaryota; kingdom Viridiplantae; phylum Streptophyta; class Polypodiopsida; order Schizaeales; family Lygodiaceae; genus Lygodium; species Lygodium microphyllum. The sequence continues at coordinate 134,769,581 of NC_141154.1, read as the reverse complement.
TTATGCAACTCTTGCTTGAGCTGCATTTTCCTGGCTTGAGTATTTGTGCTATACATTTTTTACAAAGTATCCCATGCCTCCTTTGGCGTACTTGCATCCTGAATATGCACAATCATAGAGTCTGAAATACTGATAGACAGCCAGTACATAACTTTCCTGGCTCTCTCATGCCATGCTTTAGATGCTTGCATTTGCTGTTGATTGGGAACATCAGGAAAAACTGGTTCTTCTTCATTTCCTGCAACAAATTCCCAATATCCTTTTCCCATAAGGAAATTCGTCATTCTAAACTTCCATGCTTGGAAGTTGTTCTTGTCAAGCTTTTCAGTGACAATCTGTGAGAGAGAATCAGACGCCATTACAGAACACTGCAAAAAGTTCTGTCACACTGCAAAGAACACAACTTCAGCCTCACAAGGGCTAATCTGCAAAACTGATGAATGTGGTATTTGACCACACAGTCACTTCCTAGTGACGATGTTGCATCAAGAGGCAACAAGGATGATTCTGTAACTCCCAATGTCTCTGCACACAAGCATACGATGCAATTTCTACAGTAACTTTTCACCGACCTATAGAACAGTGATCGCACATCATAAAACTGGGCCTTTTCTTGAGTGTGTGCAGAAAACTTCCGCCTCCAAAACAAGCCCTGAAATGGCCTCAAATCAAAAAAATGGTCGCCCTCTTGCTTCACCGCGAAGGGCGTCTCAACCTGAGACAATGCACTCTTGCAATTTCTGGCTGTGCTACCTGCAGAGATCTGCTCCCAGAACAGAAAATGAAAGCAACACTGCTCCTCTTACCAGAACACCGCGAGCTTGGCTTGCTTTCTTGAGCTCCTTACCATGAACAAGGCTCTGATACCATGTCAAGATTGTGGGAGAGAAGGAAGGAGTCTCACTTGTAGCTTTCTTGCTTGCACAATGGGGGAATACACACAGAGGTGGAGGCTGAAAACAGTTTTCCTCTTCTTAGTTGTGTAAGCCAAAAAGAACTCTCATACAAAGAAATAGAAGAACCCTATATATGGGTCTCAAACCAAACTCAAATGACTAAGGTGGCATACTAACTGAGCCACGAACTAGAGTAGATAAGGATAGCTGTCATCTAGCTATTATTCATGGGCGGTGTACCAACCGCATCTGCAACTGACAAGTCGGTGACATAAATGCACAACGGTCACCCTGGCATATCACGAGTGGAGCTCAATCTCTCAACACGGACATGAAGAAAATCTTTAATGACAAGATACTTGGCAATGAGGTGACTTTTACTATTTCTGAGCTTTTGGGCATCTCAAAAAGAGAGTTTCAAGATCAGTTCCAAGAAGTCCTGAAGAGGAAAAGACATGCATTGCCTACTACTGATACACAGGGAGTTTTGATTGGGGAGTTGGATGAGGATGAGGATGAGGATGAGGTTATGGTTGAGAATGCTTCTATTTTTCCACAGATAGAGAAGAGGGTTCAGCCTATGCATTATGCTGAAACTGATGAGCCTGTCTTGATACCACGTAGTCACTTTTCATAGAGTCATTGGGCTAGGGCAACTATAGAATCGATGGTAAAAATTGGAGAGAAATAGGTGCCTTATGTTGCTTTGGTGGATCATGGTTCAGAGATTAATCTCATAATTTGTGGAGTTTATGAAAGTAATAGATGGCCTATGGATGTAGAGCATGGGTGGCGTATGAGAGCCGCCAACAACACTGCAGGTGATTTGTATGCTGCCTCTCCTAGTGTCAGGGTTTCTATTGGAGATGTAGAGGAGGATTTCCATTTCTTTGTGCAGGATTCATGCTCTTATCCCATAATTCTTGGACAGCCATTCATTACAGAGATGCACATGGAAACAAAAATAATGGATGATGGATTTGCTTATGCACGGATTCGTAGTAAAGATGGTATGAGAGCAGTTCAGTTTATGACTGTGTGTGTGAACCATGTTAGAAACAAGGATACTCTTAGAGATGCACCTTTGCCCACTGTGAGGGATTCAGGTTTTCATTAGGTACCGCTGTTTCGCGAGACGACGGTGGTACAAAGCAGAGGAGATTGGAGTTCTCGCCTCCTGGCAGCAGTGTTTTCTCCTCCAGTTTTGTTGGAATTTCAGCAAACAGTTCGATGAGTTATTAGAAGACTTCTAAGTTGCCTAGATTTGCCAGGCAGTACATATGCGGGAATGAGAAAAATTTGAAAAATGCAGGTATTTTAGAGGATGATGAGCATATAGATGGGATGTATGATAGTATGATTTGTGCAGATACGATGACAGAGATGGAAAATATGCTGAAAACTGATATGCAGAATTGTCACACTGTATCAGTGCAATCCCTGGACATGTTTCATGAAATTGCAGATTTTGTGTCACAGATAGAGTCAGAGGCTGAGGTGACTCAGCAAAAAGTGTTGAGTGCTGAAGAAATTCAACAAACAGAGTTTCCAACTGATTATGATCAACTTACAGAGACACAGAGGGCTGAAAACTTTCAGCCAACAGAGTTTACTGCTGAAATATTTCAGTATCCAAAGTTTAGGGTTGTTCCTATGCAGTCCATAGAGCAGAGGGTTAAGGATATTCAACCAACTAGAGTGCAGAATTACTGATTTACAGCAAGATTTGAGTAATGCAGAGGATTAAAATGAAGCCAGGGTTGACACGAAATACAAGACTGTGGATAAGAAGGTGAAGCCGGTAGCTGTACCGCTTTCACCTGACAGTGATCAGCAAATAGACAGGGCTGCCAAACAGCCAATTTTGAGGAATCCAGAGCATATAGGCCATAAATTTTCAACAGAGACTCTTGCTGAATTAAAAATTGAAAATGGTGATTTCTTGCTACCCACAGAGAAGCAATGCTTTCAGGAGATGCTTGAGCGACATGGAAAGGGATTTGCTTGAGCGACATGGAAAGGGCAGTATAATCAAAAAAGAAAAAACCCAAAAAAATAATCAAAAACCCACAATAAAAAGAAAAAACCTGGTAATTCTCTTTTATGAAGGAAAACGACTATTTTTTGACCGTTAATGGTCCAAATGATGTTCTTATTGAATGAAACTTGGTGAGAATGTTGTTTATTGTATGTTTGATGATTCTACATTTAAAAAAATAGTAGACATAATGCCATAATGCTGAAATAATTTTCTAAAACTCAAAAAGTGTATTTTTTTTGAAAAAATGAAGGTTTTATTGATTTCGGGTGGAGAAAAGAGATGCGTGTGGGATAAAATTTTGAAACAAAACATCTTTCAGCTGTCATAATCAATTCCTAATCATAAATTAGAAAAAAACATATTTTTGTGCATGAATAAATAGAGAAAAATGGAAAAGAAAAGGTTTTTTTGTGAAAAATAAATAATGAAAAATATAATGAGTGTTTGTGAATGTATGGTAGTGGCAAAGCATGAGGTTTAGCCTTAGTTTGCCCTACCTCTTTGTCAAAGTTCATGATTTATTGCTTTGCATACATTAAAACATGAAAAAATGAACCCTTACACCTATGCAATGGAAGCACTACCTAAGCAAAGGGGAGCCCATTTTTGTTGGCTACGTGAAAAAGATGATGGTGCCTCCTTGTGCAGGCTGTTGATTTGATTGAGGGGGCACTATGGGGCTTCAAAGCAACCCCCCCAAACTGATTAGATGACTAAGATACTTGCTTCCTATGCTTGCAATTGCCGATCTTCGCTCCTCCAATGGCTGTCTAGATATGGAGAAAAAAAACTAGTCTTTCTCTCTCCTTCCTCTCTCTCCCCTTAAGGGGCAGTTCATGCCCATGAAGAAGAAGGAAGACCGGTTGAAGGATGCTTGTCTGGCATGAACCGCATTGCTCCAAGATCGAGATAAGGCTGAGGGAAGATGTTCAGCATTGAAGATTTGCTGCTGGTTAGTCCATTGGCAACCTGAAAAAATAATCAAAAAACCTGCAACAAAAAGCAAAAACCCAGTAATTCTCTTTTATGAAGAAAAATGGCTATTTTTTAATCGTTAATGGTCCAAATTATGTTCTTATTGGATGAAAATTGGTGAGAATGTTGTTTGCTGTATGTTTGATGATTCTACGTTAAAAAAATAAGTAGACATAATGCCATAATGCTGAACTAATTTTCTAAAACTCAAAAAGTGTATTTTTTGTGAAAAAATTAAGGTTTTATTGATTTCGGGTGGAGAAAAGAGATGCGCGTGGGATAAAATTTTGAAACAAAACATCTTTCAACTATCATGATCAATCCCTATTAATAATCAAAAAATTATCTATTTTTATGTATGAATAAATAGAGAAAATAGAAAAAAATAAAAAAATAGGTTTATTTGTGACAAATAAATAAGGAAAAATATAATGAGTGTTTGTGAATGTATGGTAGTGATGAATCATGAGGTTTAGCCTCAGTTTTCCTTATCTCTTTGTCAAAGTTCATGATTTATCACTTTGCATACAATTAAAAAAGACAAAATGAACCCTTACACCTATGCAATGGAAGCACTACCTTAATGTACGGGATGGGGTGTTTGAATGATGCAATTTTGGGGCTGTTTATTGTTGTTTATTGCTGATTTTTTTAAATGCATATAATGATATAGAGTTCATTGTATTTAAATTAAGAGGATAGCAGCATGAGCGTTGTCTCGGTGCTATCCTTACATCACCGCAACAAGTTAGGGAATGAGTATTGAAAAGCTTGGATGTGCACGATAGGTTTCTCATTGAGAATAATGTTTGAGCACTTTAGGATCATTCACTTTTGCATATGCATATCAACCATGGTATGAGGATAGGAAGAACTGGATGCATAGCACCTATTTTTCATCATGATGACCTACGCTTGAGTATGTAAGGCAACCTAATCTGTAGGCTAGTCAATCGGTCTTTGGGAATTATTTGGTAAGGACACATGGTATCTCTTGGAATATGTTTAAAATGAAAGAGTGGAGCTTGTATTATATGTACTTTATGTTGAAGCGACGCATCTTGGGGCCAATCCCTGACGTGTAAGAGAGTCGTAGTGGAGCCACGGCCCCGGGTTGTCCACTAGGGTTTACCGTATGATACTAGGTGAGTGTAAGGGAGGAGGGTTATTTAAGGGAAGGAAAGTACATTTTATAAGATAATGTCCCATAAATAGGGGGTAGATAAGTGGTATTTTCATATATTTCTTACACGCAGGTGACATTGATCCGGGTTTTTTACAACCCGGATTATTACCACAAAATTTTGGCCAAAGCCCCTATCAAGAGCTTACCATATCACTTTGGGTTTACTCTTCAAGCACTAGGTATGCTACATTGCTTCTCGATTATGATAACTCTAGCAAATGGGGGGAACAAGTTCTTAGAAGGCATGTCAATGTAAAGGGTCAAAGGGATGGTTATCTTAGTGAAGATGAAAATAGATTACACCTAGGAGTTGAGTGAATGCATAGATTTTTTCAAAGGACTAACCTCCAACTACACATGGGCTCCGTCTGCATCACTAAGATTTGGAATCTATCACCATCATTAGAGGACACCTCGCCCTTGCACACAAGTCAATATCCACATCATGGTGTCATTTGAATCTTGCACAAAAGCTTACAAGCATGGACCCCTTTTGTCACATGCTTATATGTATTTATATACATATGGGATACTAAAGTCAAAGCAGCTTTTGGAAGCCCTTTTTTATAATCTCAATAACTCCCAAGAAAAAGCGAATTTCAAGAAAATTCTTGCGATGGCCGATCGGTTTGGACCTGATCTACAAAGTTGCAGAAGAAACTTTTTCCAAATTCCTCACGGATTTGAAGTTACGAAGGCGCAGACTACTGGCTACATGCAATTTTCTTCTCTCTTTCACCACACCAACTTTCCACTCTATCCTTCTTGTAAATATATTATAATAATGTGCTTTGGGCACCCACCTCTTGTAATCTAGCTCAATTTCTCTATTTTGTCTACCACCACCCTTGGCTTCTTGCATGATGACCAAGGTGGGGACTTGTCCCATCCACTATGCTCCATATTTTCAAAGATGCCATACATCATCTAGGATTATGTTAATCAAAAAAATTAGCTTAATCTAATCCCTCATGGAGGTTATATAAAGAGCCCATGGAGAGAAGTGAAGGGGGGAGAATGACAAGTCCAGGAGAGCATTTTAGAATACCCTCATCTCTTTGAGGGAAGCTATGAGTGAGTTCTTTTATTATGTAGCATAATGGCAAGCTTCTTCTACCTCTTCTCCTATTATCTCCCTCTCTTCTCATCTTCTCATTCCATGTAGCATAATGGCAAGCTTCTTCTACCTCTTCTCCTCTTGTCTCCCTCTCCTCTCATCTCTCTCTCTTATATTTCAATATGGTGTCTAGTACATATATTCTCTCTTGTAAATTTGTGTCTTGGTTCTCTCGATTCTCTTCGAGAAAATGGATGTCCTAGCCCATCCTCCCTTTGGCTAGGTGGTGCCCCTCTTTAGTTCTCTTAGTGAGGATTGGAGGTTGGATGGGTAAGAGGCAACCCGTTCATCATTTCAGCCCTCATTTTTTGGTGCCCCCACTGAGGAATTCTCAAGCTATGCTCTACAACTTCCATGAAGAAAGAAACATCTAAGGAGTTGTCCTCTTCTTCAACGAGTGTTTGTCAAGAAATCACTAAGGAGGAATCTTCATCAAACCCTATTCAAGGGATTCGCCGCTCAAGAGTACCGCAATGGTCTCCAAAAGAAGCTCAAGAGAAGAAGGATCTTTATCGACAAACGGCACGTATGCGGGTAAAGCAAGTTAATTACACACATCCTTCTTTGCTTCATGAGAAATCTTGCTCTCATCAAGTCTCTACGTCAAGGCATTGTGTTGAGTGCTTGGTGTCTAGTGTAAAGACACTCCCTACGGAGCTTCGTCTTCAAGTGGTGAAGGCGCTTTCAAATTCGGGGATTAACAAGTTTTTTGAGGGTGAGTTATACATCAATGGTGTGCGGTATTAGCGAGAGGCTACATATGGTGATGCGCTTCAACTACTACTAGCAAGAAGACTCAAAGTAATTGAAAAGATAGCTATCGAAGCCTATGAACTTTACAAGGCTGATGATGGTCACACAAAAGCTACGCTAATTAGTGGTGAGCAAATCCTTCGCATCTCTCAAATGGTGGGATCTAAGAGGCCATAGCTTCAACGACACGCTTCATGAAAGTTTGTAGTGTAAATTTGTAGTTAATGCATAAATGACTACTCCTACTTTCTACAACTTTCAATCGGTTCAAAACATTCGGGTGGATGTGTGCATTAGTAGAAAGATACATTTTCAGCAAAGGTTGGTCTTCTATTTTGGAGCTGAGAGGTTGAGAGAGATCTTGTTGTCTCCTGATCCCATAATACTCCCTATTTTGGATTATAACATCTCCTTTAATGTGCACATATTCATTCTACTCTAAGTGTATCCCATGAACCATAGGGACTTGTACGGACCTATCCATCCACTTGCTAGACAAACCGTGCATATAATCGTTAGCACAAAGATCATGTTTCAAAATATTATAAGGGGCTTATTGGGCCCTCGTCATCTTGCTGAGATTAATGCATCTGTAAATCCATTTATTCTACCCTTAATAAGATATGACTTGGGCCTAGACGTGTTCATCTTTATTTTGTATTGAGCTAGGCCAACATCTTCCTATCATGGCTTTTCCAAAATTTTTTGGGCACAAAGGGGAGAAATCTCTGGACTTTTTGGATGACTTAGAAATGGCCTTCCTAGTCACAGGACGAGATGACGAAGCAACCAAAGTACGGGCCTTCCCTTTAGTTCTAAAGGGTGATGCTCGAGTGTGGTATCAAGCTCTCCCAGAGGCTACAAGGGGTAATTGGGAGAATCTCAAGACCGCATTCATGCACAAGTACCAAGATACAGAGCCACCTGAAGATATTTGGAGACAACTCTTAGATCTTCGCCAAACCATAGCAGGGGAGTACCAAACCTATGAAGGCATGTTTATAAAATTGTGGGATAAATGGACAGCCTCTTTAGCTGAGGGAGAAAGAGTACCTGATTGCCTTAAGAAAGATTGTTTTCTAGCCGGACTCCATCCTCTACTAAGGGAGAAGGTCAAAGGAAATTTTCCCACATCCTATGAAGAATCAGTCACTTATGCGAGGGAGAAAGATAGAAAATTGAAGTATCAAGCTCAGTTGAAGGGGGGAGTTGAACCCATACAGGTTTTACCAACCATGCCAAGGCCTAGAGAAATAGTAGAGGCCCCACCTGAACCAGAGATACCACAGCAAGAGCTCCTACAACGCATTACTAATCAACTTGAAAGCCTTTCGTTAAATTTGGTGCAAGGAGTACGACCCCCTCCCCTCATAAATGAAGGCAATCGAGGTCCAAGAAGACAAGAAAGAGAGTATGTTTGCTATAATTGTGGGGAGACTGGCCATGGTATGTACTTTTGCCCTCATCCCAGGCGTTTTCCAGGAAATGGGTTCCAACCAAGAAGGAGGGGACAACAAGTGACACCACCTAGGGAAAGGTTTGTTCCACCGAATCCAAGGCCTCCACCACCGGTTCAAGTTCTCCAGCATCCTCGACCACTTGCAGAGGTGCCGCCCTTGCCTGTCCAACCGCCAGAGAATCATGATGTTAGGATAATTAGTTTAGATGAGAGTGATGTCAAAGGGAAGGCCAAAGTAGTAGAGGTTGAAGCAATGCCGATGAAGAAAGCCCGGAGAATTGAGAAGATGGAGCCTACACCACCAAAGGAGGTTCAAAATATGGAAGAGGAGGCAGAGTCATCAGTGACTGCAAAGACACGCAACAGTAAAAAGAGGAGGGCTCGCTCACGCCGACACATTGAGCCAGATGATTTTCCCTTGGGTAAAGGTACTAGAGCTTATGATTTGCTTGCTGATGTGAGGAATCAAGGGCCAAAAATCTCATGGCCACAATTACTACATCTATCTCCAACAGTGCGGCGACAATGGTCAAAGATGGTAAGCATTAGACCCATGAAGAATAGACATGTGAATGCAATCCAGGCTAGAAAGATGAAAGATATTGTACCTCTAGTGGAAGCCGAAATCAATGGGTAGAGAGTGTCAAAGACATATGTGGATGGAGGTGCAGAGATTTGTGTCATGACGGAAAAGTTGATGCATCGTTTGGGATTAGAGGTAAATGAAACTACTAAATTTGGGGCCAAAATGGCTAACAATGTGGTAGTAAATTGTTTGGGAGTTATAAAGAAAGTCAAGGTAAAGGTGTGTGGAGTGCAATTGGAGCTTGACATGTATGTGATGCCAGTGAAGGGGGATGGCTATCCGCTCATTCTTGGGCGACCATGGCTAATGGGAATGAAAGCCAGACAAGATTGGGAGACAGGGGCTTTAGAGCTCAGGCCACAAAAGGGGCTGCATAAAAAATGGAAGAGCACTATCTACAACATGAAGGAGGGCCGACAGGAGGATCTTGTGTTAGAAACCACCGCTGATGAATGGAGTTCCAGCGAGGGTTGGTCATCTATGACAGAGGGAGAGTCTTCTAATGAGGAGGAAGAAAGCTCTCTAGAAGTGATGGGGATTACATTAAAAGGGCCTCCTAGTAGTGAAATTCCGCAGCAGCTTCCAAAGGTCGAGAAGGAGGGGTTAGAAAAAATGTTGGTTAAGGATCTATCAGTTGAGGAGAAGGCAGCCTACATGGAAGTGGTGATAAAACACTCTGCACTTTTTATTTCTGATTATGAACACATCATAGGTGTGACAGCAGTACAACATCACATTAATCTAAAAGAGGGAGCACGGCCAGTGGTGCAGCGACTACGACGATTGGGAGTAGTTCAACAAAACGCTCTACTCACTGAGGTGCAACGACTTTTAAAGGCAGGCTTTATCTATCCAATAGGGGATTCAGAGTGGGTTTCACCTGTGGTGGTGATACCCAAGAAGAATGGAAAATGGAGGATTTGTGTGGATTACAAGCCGCTAAATGCCGCAACTAAGAGAGATCACTTTCCTCTTCCCTTTCAGGATGAAATACTCAATGAGGTGGCCGGGCATGAGAGATACACTGTTTGTGATGGGTATTCAGGTTATTTCCAGATCCGAATAGCTGAGGAGGATCAACAGAATACCACCTTCATTACACCTTGGGGTTGTTTTGCTTACAAAGTAATGCCATTTGGATTAACAAATGCCCCAGCTACCTTCCAGCGATTCATGAATTATGTCTTCCAGCCATATTTTGGGAAATCCATCAGGGTCTTTATTGATGATTTTTGTATTTATCGTTCTAAGGCTCTACATTTAGGGAAGGTGGATGAAGCTTTCAACCGACTCGCACAAATGGGGGGGCAGTTAAACCATGAGAAGTGTCGCATTGGCGAAAGCAGTGTAACTTTGTTAGGGCATGTCGTAAGTGAGAGGGGCATTGAAGCTGATCCAAACAAAGTTAAGGCCCTATTGGCGGTGCCATCACCATCTTCTGTGAAGCAACTAACCTCTTTCATTCAGAAGGTGCGATATATGGGGCGGTTCATTCATCTCCTCTCCCAATTAATATTTCCACTGCAACAGTTAACCCACTCCGAGGAGCTCCTGTGGAGTGACGAAAGCGAAAGGTGCTTTCACGAGGTGAAGAAGGCTCTTAGCACCCTTCCTATAATTTTACAGCCTTGTTGGGATCAAGAGTTTTTTGTCAACCCGAGTTTTGGGGACAATGCTCTAGGGGCAGCACTAATACAAAAGGATGCTAAAACTGGACTAATGAGACCAGTTTACTTTTCTAGTAGAGTAATGACAGCATCAGAACGAGGGTACAAGAAGGTCGAGGTAATGGTTTTGTCTCTAATGTTTGCTATAAGAAAGTTTCATCCTTATCTTCTCCCTAGGCCATTCACAGTGATCACGACAGAAGAGCATTTTCCCTATGCCTTACAGCACATGGATGTTTCAGCTAGAATCGCTAAGTGGATGATACAACTCCAAGAGTTTGACTACACCTTCAAGGTGGAGGATTCTACTCGAGCTTGCCTAGCTGATTTGTTGACCCATAGATGCCATCAAAAGAAGGAAAAAGAGAAAGGAAAGGTAAAAGAGGAGACACCTCCTCTTGAGGAGCCGCCGCGGGTAGAGAATGCCCATGCCCTCTACTTTGATGGAACCTACAAGCGTGTTAAAGACAAAGCGGCAGCAGGAATAGTGGTGTTCAGTCCCGAAGGTGACAAAATTTATGGAGAAGGTATCAGCTTGGAGGATGTCCATTCTAACAATGAAGCAGAATATCAAGCCTTGCTTTTAGGTTTGAAGTGGTGTCTCTCACATGGTATCACTCGGCTTAATGTTTTTGGGGATTCTATGCTCATTGTTAAGCAAATGAAAGGAATCTGGACTTGTAAAAATGATAACTTAGCAGTGAAAATGAGGGAAGCTAAAGCTCTCATGAGAAAGCTACAGAAAGCCCAAATCTATTTTGTGCAAAGGCGCACAAATGGCGACGCAGATGCTCTAGCATCTGAAAAATTGAAAGAGGCAATGGTGGGCATCATTGCCGTAAAGCTTCCCTTGTTTCAAGGAAAGTTTCAACTACAAGATGTGCTTTATTTTCTCGAGCAAGGTGAGGCACCTACACATATGAGTAAAAGTGAGAAAAGGTGGCTAGCTACTAAGGCCACTAAATACCGCTTGATAAATGATGTGTTGTATTGCAAAGGAAAGGATGCAGTGCTTAGAAGGGTGCCAACAGCAAAGGAGATTATAGATGTGATTAAGAGCTGCCATGAAGGGGTTTGTGGTGGACATTTTGCTCAAGAAATAACCAGCAGAAAGATTCTCCAAGCCGGTTTTGTGTGGCCTAGTCTACATCGAGATGTGCAACATTGGTGCCGCACTTGTGACGATTGCCAAAAGGCCGGACCAAGGAAGCTAGTGCATGAGGAACAAAATCCCATAACTACATATGGCCCATTTGAGAAATGGGGGATTGATGTAATAGGGCCACTCCCACGAACTCAATCTGGCAAGGAATACATCATAATGGGAGTGGACTACATGACGAGGTGGGCAGAGGCTTCAGCAACTAGTAGGATCACAGCCCAAGAAGTGGAAAAATTTGTGTTTGAAAATATTTGTTGCAGGTTTGGCACACCTTTGGAAATTATCTCTGATCGGGGTCCTAGTTTTAGGGCAAACCTAGTAGGGGAGCTAATGGAAAGGCTAAAAATCAAGCACAGGCATTCTACTCCCTACTATCCACAGTGTAATGGTTTGGTCGAAAAAGTGAATGGGCTGATTTGTAAGATAATTACCAAGCAGGTACACATGCACCCCAAGCACTGGGATAAAAAATTGAATGCAGCTCTTTGGGCCTACAGGACTTCATTTAGAACCTCGCTTGGTTATACTCCATTTCACCTCGTCTATGGCCAAGAAGCTTTGCTTCCTATAGAGGTGGAACTGGCCAGTTTGCGTGTTTTAGTAGCCAGTCAAGAGAAGAATCAAGATAAGAAGTTAGAGGAAAGGATCTTGGATCTAGAGAGGCTGGAGTTAGATAGAGAAGCAGCAGTCCAACACTATTCCATGCAGGCTGAAGAGAGGAGGAAGACCTTTAATAAGAAGCTGGCTAGCAAACACATAAGGGAAGGATCACTTGTGCTACGCTATGATAACCGCTTTGATAACAGAAAGGATGCTAAACTTGTGTTCAAGTGGGAAGGGCCATTCATGGTCATAAGGAGATATCCAAATGGCAGCTATAAGCTAGGTGACATGGATGGGAAGGTTCACAAGACAAGGGTAAATGGATGGCGATTGAAGCCTTATTTTCAAAGAAATATGAACACCTTGGAGCAGTCATTCAATGAAGAGCCACCAATGAGGGGGTGCAGTCCTCCTTGCTCTATTGGACCATCATTATCAAGCTAGAGGCATGAATACCTCTAGCCTAAGGGGAGGGCTAATGATCCGGGTTTTTTACAACCCGGATTATTACCACAAAATTTTGGCCAAAGCCCCTATCAAGAGCTTACCATATCACTTTGGGTTTACTCTTCAAGCACTAGGTATGCTACATTGCTTCTCGATTATGATAACACTAGCAAATGGGGGGAACAAGTTCTTAGAAGGCATGTCAATGTAAAGGGTCAAAGGGATGGTTATCTTAGTGAAGATGAAAATAGATTACACCTAGGAGTTGAGTGAATGCATAGATTTTTTCAAAGGACTAGCCTCCAACTACACATGGGCTCCGTCTGCATCACTAAGATTTGGAATCTATCACCATCATTAGAGGACACCTCACCCTTGCACACAAGTCAATATCCACATCATGGTGTCATTTGGATCTTGCACAAAAGCTTACAAGCATGGACCCCTTTTGTCACATGCTTATATGTATTTATATACATATGGGATACTAAAGTCAAAGCAGCTTTTGGAAGCCCTTTTTTATAATCTCAATAACTCCCAAGAAAAAGTGAATTTCACGAAAATTCTCGCGAGGGCCGATCGGTTTCGACCTGATCTACAAAGTTGCAGAAGAAACTTTTTCCAAATTCCTCACGGATTTGAAGTTACGAAGGCGCAGACTACTGGCTACATGCAATTTTCTTCTCTCTTTCACCACACCAACTTTCCACTCTATCTTTCTTGTAAATATATTATAATAATGTGCTTTGGGCACCCACCTCTTGTAATCTAGCTCAATTTCTCTATTTTGTCTACCACCACCCTTGGCTTCTTGCATGATGACCAAGGTAGGGACTTGTCCCATCCACTATGCTCCATATTTTCAAAGATGCCATACATCATCTAGGATTATGTTAATCAAGAAGATTAGCTTAATCTAATCCCTCATGGAGGCTATATAAAGAGCCCATGGAGAGAAGTGAAGGGGGGAGAATGACAAGTCCAGGAGAGCATTTTAGAATACCCTCATCTCTTTGAGGGAAGCTATGAGTGAGTTCTTTTATTATGTAGCATAATGGCAAGCTTCTTCTACCTCTTCTCCTATTATCTCCCTCTCTTCTCATCTTCTCATTCCATGTAGCATAATGGCAAGATTCTTCTACCTCTTCTCCTCTTGTCTCCCTCTCCTCTCATCTCTCTCTCTTATATTTCAATATGGTGTCTAGTACATATATTCTCTCTTGTAAATTTGTGTCTTGGTTCTCTTGATTCTCTTCGAGAAAATGGATGTCCTAGCCCATCCTCCCTTTGGCTAGGTGGTGCCCCTCTTTAGTTCTCTTAGTGAGGATTGGAGGTTGGATGGGTAAGAGGCAACCCGTTCATCATTTCAGCCCTCAACATCTCCTTTTTACTACTAGTGAATCCCCCGTGGCCATGGTAGTCAGAGCCGAGAGGTGCTTCCCTATGTATGTGCTATGAGGTATTATGCCTATATGTTATGGGATCTCCCTTTGAGGAGAAGGGAAGGTAAACGTTGGACTATGTCCTAATACAAACACAGAATTGACATTAGCATTTAGTGTAGAGTGAGTCTCAGACACTCCTGGCCTGCGAGGCCGTGTGGTGGGGTTGTCTGTTGTGTGCATGAGGTTTGGGTAGTGCCATAGCCAGTTTCGGCCCATTTTAGGTCCCATCAAACTGCATGAGTAATTTTACTTTTGAGTTTTTAGCTTGAGTTCCAAAGATATTCCATGCGTGTTTTGCATCTTTGATGCTGGAGATATGGTGTAATATATCATTAGATAGTTCCCAGGAAATGATGCCTAGAGCCTTCTTGTTTATCTTTTTCCACTCTTTTGCCTTGGACTAGACTTCTTCAACAAACCCATCTTCATCATCTTCCTTCTTGCCATCTTCATCTCTTGTATCATCCTTAAATAGATCTGAAAGGCCTTTCCTCATTAGATGGTACATTGTCTTTTCTTTCTAGGCATGAAATCCTGCACCATTGAATTTGGCTATTTGCCTAAGTCAAACATTTTGAAGGAGTTCTTACCGCGCGAGTATACTCGGGTAGTGTCTCTCCTTTTACAATGAGATTGAGGCTTACAAGGTATTTAATTAATTGGGCATTTCACATTAAAAATCTTCATATTTGTCATTGCTAGAACTAAAGTCAAAATAGTAAATGAGTTGTTCTTGGATATATCAAGAAACACAAGTGCCAACAAGCACTAGATAAACATCAAGAGATACTATCTTGATGAGCCTGATGTTTATGCTTGATCTTCTTGGTGAGCTTGAGTCTTCCAAATCTTCTTAATGAGGGTTGCACTTGCTTGCTAATTTGTTGTGATTTCCTTGTTGGGGGAATATTGAGTGCTATAGTAGATTAGAGTGGCATTGACTAGCTTGAGTTGAAGGAAGTAAAAGATTAAAGTAAATTATGAGTTTGAAACTTAAAGGCTATGAAGTCCATAGTTAGGGTTTCTCAACTCGACTGGTTTTTCCTTTACAGAAGCATGTAGAAGCGATCATTGCCCAAGATATTTGGTAAGGAAGAAGCTCATATAGTGCCCTAACAAAGCCCTATGGTCACAGGTGGAATCGTGCTTCATGTTAGGAGCCAAGAATGTACGACCAATGCATGCACAGATCTAGACATCAATCTCCAATTTCTACAATGCTAGGCTTAGGGGATGGCAATGTTAATGATTGAAGTGATACATATAAGATTTAATAGCAGAAAAATACTTCTCCAAATGGAAGCTTAGTCAAATTTGGCATGTAGAGAGAGATATGAGAAATCCAAGTAGGTAGGGTCCTGCAAGCTATGGCAACCATGAAGGTAGGGAGTGTAGATGAAGTTGAAAATGAAGTCAACCAATTCAACTAAGCTGGACAAAGATCAAGAGGAGCTAAGAGAAGAGATTTGAGAGTCGAGCCATGCTCATCATGACTCTAATACCATGTTGAGAAACACGGATCTTGAGCGTGGTTTAGCTATGGAGGATAGAATACATAGACATGAACCATGATGACATAGATAAGAGACAATGGCTGTTACTCAAGTGAATTAGGTTTCAAGATTAAGTGCTTAGACTCATAAACACAATCTTGAGTAGGACATAACAAGGACACAGTTTGGAATTACAAGGTGCAATAGAATTGCCTTGAAATAAGAATCAAGTACATGCTTATGTAGCCTTTGGGTTGTTCCACTCTCCTCACTGTGCTTATGGGATACAGAGCACCTCTTTCCAGATCATACATCATTTTTCATATCTTTCAACATTTACATGACATAGAACCACCCCAATGCCGCTTGCAGCTTAGTAAAGGGAAGACAATAAAGACATCAAAGAGGAGATGGTTCCCACAATGATGATAAAGTCCCTACAGAAAGTCCCACCTAGGACTTGTTTATGACTTTTCCACTAGCACTTCCTCTCATGATCCGAAATGGCTCATGCTCATGGAACATTGCAAGGCCCTTAAGTAATAGTGAGTTGAAGTCCTACAGAGTGACCATCCCCAAATCCTATCTAAAACCGATATCAAGGTCAAGTATCTTATGAAGCACATTCCATTATCATTTCAGAAAAACTTGGGCTAGACCATGCATAGAGAATAGATGTCTTCTAGCCCGCAATCCCAAACCCCACACTTGAGCTCAGACATGCGCTTGAAATGAACTTAGCCTAACTTTAGTTGAAATGGAAATAAATTAAAAAATAATAATTAAAATAACTTGCCATAGCCATACCATAGTTCAAGCCTACAACATAATGAAGCCATAACTAGATTGAATCAAAGATACAATGAGAATCATGTGAGTCTATTGTAAGAAATCCACCTCTTATAATAGTGGGCATTGAGTGTACACCCTCAATGTTGGTGGGGAAGCTATAAACTCTCAAGCTCCAAGAAATGGAGAAAAGTAAGAAATGAGTAAAAGATGTGTTACATTGGCACCCTCCTGCATTTTATACTCTAGCCTAAGGTAAGCTAATTCTCTAAACTAAAGATAAGAGTTCCTTTTTATTACAATACATCCCTACCCCAAAATTTTTTCCTCAAAACTTGAAGATTGAAATGGTAAATGGATAGGGAAACAAAAATGGAGAAAATGGAGGGGCCAATGCCGAAGAAGCCTTGTAGAAGTATCATCAAGATGCAAAGAGTGAAAACTGACATCCTATCCTAAATAGGGTAGCTATCGAGAATGACCCATAAATTTGAATAAAAATGTCTGATTTGAACAAATGAGGTGGATAAATGAAATATGCTTCATAAGCAATGTAAGAGAGGGGGATTCAATAATGGGGAAATACTAGTTACAGTGGTTGGTATATAAGGTGTTAGAGACTTGATTTTTTGACCATCAGATTATAATACAAGTCTCCTTTCATCTTCATCTCCTTCTCCAAGCTCTCATGGCTTCTTTCTCTCTCTTTTTGTCTTTCTCTCTCTTTTTTCTAGTATTTCTCTCTCCTCGTCACTCTCTTTCTCTCTCTTCCTGCAGTCTTTCTCTCTCTTTTGCACCCTCTCTCTCTCTTCTTCTCTCTCTCATGTCCTCTTCACAACAAGTGGTATCAGAGCTCTAGTTTTGATCCATTTAGTTACCTTACATGCTCAATTACCATCCTTTTCAGTTTAAAAATCCAAGAAGCTTCAGGTACACAGTGACAGGCACAAAAATGGAGGAGCATTGAAGAGCCACATGTCAAGGACCAAGAGGACAGCAGTCATGACCATTAATGGAGTCCTTGGACCAAGTTTGGAGACTGGAACACCACATTTAGCAGGTCGTGGGTCATTCTGGGCCGAATTTGAAGGTAAATTTTTAGAAACAGTGGTCACAAGAAGTAGGGAAGAGTTAGTCTTGGTTACTTTTCATATGCAATCTTCTCTTTCTTCATTCACAAGCTCCTGCCAAGCTTCCATGGAGGAGAAAAAATAGCATAGATCTTCTTCCTCCCATCTCCAGAGATCAAATGCCTTCTACCACAGCTTCCAGGAGGCCCTATGCTTCATTTCAAGTAACTATCTGAGTGATTGAGCTGCCCTCTTCCTTCCTATGCACAGTTCACAATTTGCAGCGCAGATTTCGGGCAGCATCCTGGGCATAAATAGCAGCATACCAAGTCTCTCCTTCATCTTGGCCTTCTTGCTCATCATCTGGCAGTTGATTCTTGCAAGTTTGAAGCCACCTTTTCATCCTCTTAAACATCCTTCAATCTCTGAAACCCTAACAGGTGCAGGCCATGGACAGCCATGGATTCTCCTTTAGCACTCACTAATTCTTGAGGGCTTTTGCCTTCCTTGGTCCTAGGAACTTATGCCTACAGGAATCTTTGAAGAAGCAAGCATCAAGAGGCTCGTACTTGAAGATGGAGGCAAGAATGCAAGCTGGACATTTGGGGCAGCCATAGCCACAGACCACGACCTTCAATTTCTTCAAGTTCTCTTCAAGATTGGGTCCTGAGGCTTCAAGATCAGACTCCTTGCCATCAATGGAGCTTGTTTACCCAATTGGAAGAGCTTTGGAGGATGGGAAGGCATTATGGGGTGAGATTTTGGGGCATTCTTCTTCTGTGAGACCTTCAAGGCATGTTGAGAACTACTGAAGTTCAACCCTTCATTCTCCCATTGAAGACTCAATTCTTGGCTGAAGTTGTCATCATGGAGCTAATGGGAGCATTGGAGAGCACTCATGGGACATTGGCCATTGATTCTCAGTCGTCTTCACTAATCAAAGAGGTAATTGACTCTTGAGCTCTCTTCTAATTTCATCCTCTTGTTGCTGAGCCTAAAAAGCATATTGTTGGAAGAGATTCAAGTAGTCAATCATGCATTTTCTTCAAGATTTCAATTCTTACATGCTGCCAATTTAATTTCAGCCCTCTCTTAGGCTTCCTTGCATTCAGAATGATCCATTCTATGCTAAAAATTCTCACTATTATTTATTGATTTCCTCACCCTAACCTCTTGACTTGTGATGATTGCTTGAGCAAATATTAATCTCTGAAATCCATTGTAAATGAGGTGAGTTAGCAGTGAATCACTACTCGGTAAGCCCTCTCCTTATTCCCAACTCAATTCCATGCACTTCATAAAAATAATTACTTCCAAGCCACCCTGCATCGCATGCTAATTGCTTAATTAATAAATGTCTGCCATGTATACTCCAGGTGAGGAAAAAGCCCGATGCCAGGCGAGGTGGCAAGACAAAAGAGGGGTGACCCCCCTTGCCATCAAAGACCCTGAAGGAGTGCACAACCCGGCTCGAGGGGAACTTTGCCCACCTCCCAGTGATCCAAAGCCTGAAGATACTTGCAGGTGTAGCTACCCACTTGAAGAACTCAGATATTGACTTGGCACTGATGTATGGATGTATTATTGGCTGCAAATGTATGGAAATTTCTACTGAGGATGTATTTTGCAGACATGATAATACATATGCAGTCAATGGCAGTGAATACAATGCTTGGGATGTATGAGAGATGCCTATGTATGGGGAATTGTGCTAAGAGATACTTATGACATGCTCATTTTTGGAATAAGGCTATAAATAGTGAATTTGGATGACTGGGAAATGTATTATGCTATGTGGGATGACCCTTCAGTCTTGCATTGACAAGTTGATCCATTGCAACCCCTTTCTTAACCCTCACAGGGTGCTGTAAGCAATTCGCTTGCATTTACAGAGGTATACCTACTCCCAGAAACTAAGGTGCAGGTCTTGCAGAGTGCCAATAGGTCCTACTAAGGGTTTTGATCAGTTTTGGAACTCTATTTGGACTCCACAAGATACTTACAGGTCAAAACAGATCTCCTACAGGTGTAGACAGGGTGTTGGACTGCACAGTACAATAGTACTTTTCTTGTTACAGAATTTTCTGTATAAAATCAAGGATTGCATGCTTATGCTCAGTTTGAAGAGGACATCCTTAGCTCCGATTTGAACAAAAAAGTAGGCCAATCGAAGCTTCCTAGCTCAAGTTACGGGCAAACAGTGACAAGTAGTCTAATGGGACTGCACCTAACCATGGCAGGGAATAAGGGAAAAACTAAGGCAAATGATGACCTTCAGCAAAAAATAAGGGATGCACGTGTCTCGAGGGATGAAACTAACCCTGAGGTGGAAGATAAAGATTATTCTCATGACATGGACAGCCTCAGTGCGCTCAATAACACCCTCAGTTTGCATGAGACAAGGCATGTTGAGAGGCATAGAGAATTGATGGAAGGCATTGGTCAAATGAAGACCATTATGGACACCCTTGCTGCCCAGCTCACTAAGTGGATGGAATTCCAAATGAAAGAGAAGAAACATGAGGATAGATTGGGTATGCATGCTGAGGCCCACTAGTGAATGCAGCAAATATGAACTCTCAAGGCATTTTGGGGAGAGTGGGCATCCCTAACAGCACTTTTGAACAGGGAGAGCCTTCACATAGACAAGAGGAGCATATGAACAATGCAGTGAGGGGAAATTTTCAATCATCACAAGGGCCCATGCCATCTATGCGAATTCAACCATCTTTTGGCAGAAATTTCTCTAACAATGGTTCATTTTTGGGTAACCACATGGATCACCCTTAGTTTGGATATGTGGGACAGCCACCTAATCATGAAAGAGAGCTGAGAGACAAAATTATCTTCTCAAAATTCAATGGTCAATCTTCATCCCCAGTTGAACTTGGAGAGTGGCTCTCCAAGCTTGAGGATTATTTTGACATCTTGCCCCGTAATGATGACCAAATATCCATTTTGTAACAATCCACTTGGAAGGATTTGCACATACATGGTGGGGGTACATTAAAAGAGAAAATCAGCAAAAGTGAACTCATGGGAAGCATTCAAGGCACTCATGGTGCAAGTATTTGTCTCACTAGTGGAGAAAGAAAAGCTTGCCCACCGATGGTATAGCCTTGAATAGCGTGGTCTTGCTGTTAGAGAATACACAAATCAGTTCCTCAACCTTACCATGTATGTTGAGTCGATTAGAGATGATGCCAAGTTACACAAGTATATGTACGGGTTGGATCCCCAACTCTTGGCTGATGTTTCTGCTCAAAACCCATCGGGTTTGTTCAAAGCTATTGAATTAGCTGAGAGGTACTCTCGCAAGTATCGATGGGATGCTTCATTTCAGTATGGACAGCAAAGAGGGGCATCTTAACCCATGTTTGGGCAGCAAAGAGGACACATGTGGACACATGCACTCATATTCTAGATAGTAAAGAGGTGCTATAAGGCCGAGGCAATTTGGGGCCAGTTATGGTGGTGGTAACATGCCATTCAGCACTCCAAAAATCCCCACATACGCCACTTTTAATGCCTCAAGACCACAAGGCAATTTAAGGACAGCAAACAACCCAAGAATGGATAATAGGCAAGGGGATAGCAGAAATAAAAATGTTTCTGCCTTTGGTAGTCCAAAGTCCATTTCCATGGATTTGTATAAAGAAAGAAGGGCTTTCTTTCAAGTGTGGCGAGAAGTATACAGCTGATCATGCCTCAAAATGTGCTTTTAGAAATGAAGGCACAGGTTTAGAGCATGTTTGTATTTGAGGACTCAGAGGAGGACCTTGAGGATACACATGCTTTTATGATGACTACTAAAACAGATGATGCTGATGAAGAGTTTGGTCAAGAAGAGTTCTTTGACCCTGCTGACTCTTTTTCTTTTGACTCCGGTGGCCATTTATCATGAGGTATGGGTAGAAAGATTGAATCACATGCTGAAATACATGCTACCACTGCTTATACCATATGAATGGATGCTTGGATAGGATCCAGAAGCCCTAATACATTGCGTATTAAGGGCCAAATTCATGGGAAGGATGTGTTTATACTCATGGATAGTGGTAGCACTCATAGTTTCATTAACAGAGTAGTCATGGATAGGCTGAAGTGTTTTCCCACTGTTTACAACAACCATTGAAGATGCAAGTTGCCAATGGGGATGAAGAAATCAGCACACAAGTATGCCATGTTGTTCATATCTAGCTTACTGAAAATTTTGGACAGCAATTGGATTTAATTGCATTGGAAATGGGGCCTATAGATGTTATCTTGGGTTGTGATTGACTGAAAACTTTGGGCACTATAACCATGGAATTTTCATTGCTGTATATGGAGTTTGTCAGTGCGGGACAGCTCATTCACTTGCAGGAAATTCAAAATGATAGTGAATTTCAACTCATTACCAGCAAACAACTCAAGAAAGAGTTCAAGAAATGGTCCCAAATCCTTGTATTGTAGTTAAATAAAGAAAATTCACATCACTCCACTAAAACAATAAAGAATTCAGCATTGAAAACTCTTTTAGAAGAGTACAAGGACCTCTTCCAAGTACCTATAGCACTACCCCCTAATAGGGCGGTTGATCATCCCATAGATCTAGAGCCTCAATCAAAGCCTGTGAACAAGCCACCTTATAGATTGTCTAGGTGTGAAAGAGAAGAAGTTTCCAAACAAGTCAAAGAATTATTGGACATGGGATTCATTGAGCCCAGCTCTTCACCATATGCTTCCCCTATGTTACTGGTCAAAAAGAAGGATGGATCTTTCAGGATGTGCATAGACTACAGGGGTCTTAATAAGATCACCGTGAAGAACATGTACCCTATTCCATGCATAGATGACTTGTTGGATGAACTCAAGGGGGCTAAGTACTTTACGAAGATAGATTTGAGGTCAGGCTATCACCAGATCTGCATGAGGGCAAGGGATGAGGTCAAAACAACATTTCCGACTAATCGGGAGCTTTATCATTTCTTGGTCATGCCTTTCGGGTTAACTAATGTAGTACCCACCTTTCAGAGCTTAATGAACAAAATACTTCAGCCCTTTCTTTTCAGATTTGTGTTGGTCTTCTTTGATGACATCCTCATCTCTATAGTAGATCACTGAAGGGTCACCTTTGGCACATGAGGCATGTGTTTGATGTATTGAGGCAGCATAGACTCTTTGCTAAGGAGACAAAATGTTCTTTCATGCAGACGGAGGTGGAATACTTGGGGCACATTGTTAGTGAATATGGAATTAGGGCTGATCCTAAGAAAGTGTAGTGTATAAGAGACTGGCCCATACCTGCAAATACGACTTCACTTAGAGGATTTCTTGGTCTCTCATCATTCTATCGCAGATTCATTAGGCATTATGCCACTATTGTAGCTCTCTTGACAGATAGGGTTAAGAAAGAGGCCTTTTTCTGGGATGCCATAGCTGATAAGAGCTTTAATCAGCTCAAAGAATTGCTTACCTCAACTCCCATCTTGGTTTGCCCAGATTTTTTGAAAGAATTCACCATTCAGTGTGATGCCAATGGCAAAGGCATAGGGGTTGTATTGTTACAGGAGCATGGGGTTATAGCATTTGAGAGCCGCAAACTTGCTGAAAATGAGATGACCTTGAATGTATATGACCAAGAAATTTTGGCCATCCTTCATGCCATTAAGTAATGGCACCACTACTTGTATGGCAGTAGATTTAGGATCAACAGTGACCATAGGGTCCTCAAATACTTCCTCTCTCAGTCTAATCTTACCCCCAAACAACGCAGATGGGTAGCTACATTGCAGAACTATGACTTTGACATTACACATACAAGGGAAAAAGCCAATGTAGTTGTTGATTCATTATCTAGAATGTGGGCTTGTAAAGTTTCAGCCATCATGGAACTTCATAGTGATTGGATAGAAGAGCTTCAGGAGGCCTATCTGTTAGATGCTGATTTCAGCCACATTTTCCAGAAATTACAGCAAGGGCATGCAGAAGAAAACTCTCCATATCAGCTTAAGAACAGTCTCTTATGGTTTTAGGGTAGGATTGCCATCCCATACACTTCCCCATTCAAGCAAAAGATCATGCAAGAGATGCATTCTTCATCTATAGTTGGTCACTTGGGCATATTTAAAACTTATGACAAAATTTCTAAAAGCTTTTATTGGAAGGGCCTATGGAAGGATATAAAAGATTTTGTCTTGAGTTACATGCCATGTCAACAAAACAAGGATAGCACCTTAAAACCAGCTGGTTTACTGCAACCATTGCCTATGCCCGAAGGCAAATGGACACACATTACTATGGACTTCATAATCGGCCTACCGGTGAACCAAGAAGGGGTGGAACAGCATCTATGTGGTTGTGGACAGACTCACCAAGGCAACCCATTTCATTCCTATAAAGACTCAATATAATGCTTCTTAAGTAGCTAGCCAATTCATGGAACATGTTTTCAAATTACATGGCTAATCATAGGTCATTGTGCATGACCGGGATGCTAAATTCATGAGCAACTTTTGGCAAGCAGTCATCAGCTAGCCCCTTCCACTACTTACCATCCACAAACTGATGGCCAGACAGAGAGGGTTAACAAGTGGCTGGAAACTTACTTGAGGCATTTCTGTTATGATGTGCAGAATGCTTGGGACTCATGGTTGCATCTGGCTGAGTTTACCTATAACAATTCTATAGACTCTAGCATTGGAGTTTCATCATTCGAGGCATTGTATGGCTATAAGGTGCCCCTCCCCATGGTTATCTTCAATGATAAAATAAACCCACAAAGCAAGGAGGAATTGGATAGAATGCAGGCCTTACTTTAGTAGTGCAAAGTCAACTTGAAGAAAGCTCAAGATCAAATGAAGCTTTATGCTGATGACAAAAGAAGGGATGTTGAATTCCAAGAAGGGAATGGGCTAAAATTACTCCTCGAGAGCTTAGTTTTGATATATGGTCCACCTCGATCGGAGTCTCCTACAGCAAGTTATGTGTAACGTGTCCACCTGTTCACTTGTAGGACACGTCTTAGCAGCCCATCGGGAAGAGAGTCTAGAAAGCGCCGCTCGGTACTCCCACGGAATGTCACGGGGTTTGCGATCTAGGTCCTCCCGAGTCTACCACGAAACGGAAGCATTCCGACCGTTCCCACTTAGGACCGACCTGAATCAGGGTTTTCCTAATGGTCAAATTCCTAGAGAGTAACTAGCGTCACGAACTACTTTACGCAGAAACGTCAGGGTCGAAGCAAATTCATGATGCACTTGGTTCAAGGAGAATGGGAAACGAGAGGGAATGCAAAGCTCGACCTCTCTGCCCATAAGGCATAGTCCCATTCCGTTCCCCTAAAACAACATAAATCGGGTTTCTAGTTTCCTAGATTCTAGGTCATCGTTCCTTACTGTTAATTTCCTTTGAGAAAAGTTCCCTGCCAACCGGGACCACACATTCGTAGGATGGACCCATGGCCACATCCACTGCACTTTCCTCAGGGTTACTTTAGTTTTCTAATTATCTACCACATTTAGTTTGACACACAAAAGCAGCTTCCTTAATTAGCCAATTAATCACCACCGGTTCCTTCACGTAATCTTAGCACTGACATAGAAAAACAATGTCAAACAAGTTCCTTCTCAACATTTGATCTTATTTATCAATCTTTAGAATACATCATATAATCCAGCCCGTAGGCTAATCCATAATCCGCCCGAAGGCAATCCAGCAATCCTCAGGGATTACTAATCCAAGTTTTCATTCATAGACTAGTATGCGGGCCTCGAGATCCAATCCCGAGTCACGTCGGCCTCTTGTGCAGCCTCTTGTGCAAGACCCAGAGGCAAGGGATTTACGGCCAGAGCCCCCCCTAGCACCTAAGCATCCTCCTGTCCTCCTGCTCCAAGTAGCGCCCAATGGAGAGACCTCTCGCTGCGGGTTCGGTCCACGTTCTCGGCGCGGCTAACAACCCCCTTGGTTAGGGTTAGGCAGACAGTCGGGGGTAACTGATGCTACCTCTCCCTCCAGGCCTTCAACCTGAAGCATTAATTATCTTTCCATCTTTAGTTCCTTGAGCAAAGCAATACAAACAGTGCTCCTAAACTGTACAAACACAATCAATCCAATGGTCGTTTATTTGGCCAACTGCTAAGGAGTGAATCCTTCTCTCCGAATGCATCCAACATTCAATCCGGGATCAATTGCAACTTAGCAAGTTCCTTCCAGGGTTTTGTTGCTTGTTTTACCCTTTTATCCTTGGTTTAGGGTTCATACCATGTTGACCCAAATTAATAAACACCTTAGGTTCCTTAACTAAGACAGTAAATCTTGGGCAACCTCGTCGCCCCATCTTGATTG
This sequence comes from Lygodium microphyllum, assembly GCF_053477565.2. NCBI lineage: Eukaryota > Viridiplantae > Streptophyta > Polypodiopsida > Schizaeales > Lygodiaceae > Lygodium > Lygodium microphyllum. Next base: position 134,743,564 of record NC_141154.1, on the reverse strand, counting down.
ATCCTTTGTTTGCTAGGCAATACATAACTTCCCCTAACTTGGCAAATCAGCCCAAGAAGGGTGATATAGCAGGATGACTACTCATCCTCTTGCAAGTTAGACTTGTGCTAGAACCTGCCAACCTTGTTCTAAGGAGTGGCAACCCTACTTTGTGATTTAACACAAAACCATGAGACGTTGCAATTTGTTGCATAGGAGTCGCATCTAACTTGGGGATCATTTTTCCCATCAAACGACATTTCTTGGTCAAGAAATATGTTTAGTCAAGATGTAGGGTTTGGATGTCCTCTTGACCCAACCCAATCCCTTAACCTTACTAGGCCAATAACGTTTGGCCCTAGGGATTCTAAACTTAATCGGAAGTTTAGTATTAGGTTGATCGATCCTTAGGGTAAAACCCTAAATCGTTATTGTATGGGCATCCAACTAACCCAAACATTCCGTGAATGTGGGTAGGACTTTTGGGTTCGAAAGTCTCGACTTGGCATCCCAAGTGCGATACTAGGCAGAATTTTTAACGTGCTAAACCCTACCTAGCACTTTGAAGTGTTTGTCGTACCAACTAGTTATGCTTTTATAAATCCCTTGAGGGTTATATTCTTACAAGTGATCTAGCCAAACGGTCTACTTGTCTTGTGACAAGAAACAATCTCTTCTTAGAGATGCTAAATTTGTTCTAAAGGTGTAAATAGTTGCAAGACATCACATTACATGCAAATATGCGATTCATTACTTCTATGCAACTATAAGGTTTGCAATGACCATTTCTTTTCCTTGCATGATGAATGACAATTTGGGAAATTACTTGCATAAAACCTACATAGATTTACATCAAGAGCTATGTCTACAACCTTTCATTTAATGCAATTGAATTTCAGGCTTTAATATGACATGCAACCCTTTTCTAGATACAACTTCGATAAATGAAGTTCATGTATGACGAATGCCATAAGACTTATGCTGACTTAATCCGCTCTATGGCACTTAATCCGTCTTAAAATGCAAGCATCATCGCATGCAACAGGCAAGCTCATGGTTTCATTTCCATGGAATGCAACTACTTGGACAACATCGACAACGATTATCTCATACGAATCCACAAGTAGAAAATTAGTACCTAAATGCCTTGTGCGCTTTTCTTTTCCACGGCCAATCAAAGATGCATTTAAACAATTTCATTTTTTAAACCTAAGCAATATGCCCTTAGGATTTGCAACTTAGAAATGCAAGCAAACCCAAATGCATGACATGCACTAACTCTTGTAAATCTTCCAAGGAGATAAATTTGCAAACGTATTTCAACTTGACTACGTGAATTAGAGACAAGCGTAAATGCATTCTTCCCATGAAAATTAAATGTGCCTAATGCATTGCTTTAATGCGGAATTATTCTTTTAAGAACCTGGGCATGAGGACTCGTAGGGATGTCCACGCGTAAGCTCCGGGAAGAAACTCCCGCATGTGCGCCTCTTGCCATTTTCTTGGGAGCCATTGAATTCTGGTCCAGCAACTACTCTTTAACTCTTTCGCAAATAGAATCCCTTTCTCCCTAGATTTTCTATTCTGCGCGGGACACGGCCCTTACAGAATGTGATTTTAGGCTAACCCACAATGGTGAGGATGAACAAGGCTTATAGAAGCCTTGTTTTTAGAAGCTTCTATGCTTCTGAGCAGAAGCTACGTGGAGAGAGAAGAAAGTAGTTTAGTGGGAGAAGATGTCGATGATGAAGATGGAGGTGATAATGATGATGGTGATGGTAGAGTGGAGGCGGCAGCAGCGCTGCAACATGTGGTAGCGGGGGCGGCGTGTGTGTGGTGGCAACTCCCTGGCGTGGCGACGACGATGGCGGGCAGCACGTCTGCCTCCCTTCTCTTCTCTCTCCCCTCCCACAAGCCTGGGGAGGGGGTGATTATATAGGCTAAGGGGGGGGTGAGGAATAGCCACCCCCATGGCATGATTGCATGACTTCTCCTCCACATGCTTCTCCACTTAACTCACTTCTTCTCACACTCCCTCTCCCCCTGCCATGCATCGGCTGAGGGGAGGAGGTAATTATAAAAAAATTTACACTACTTTAATCATTTATCCATTTTCCTTTCCGTAAGGGGTGTTCTCGTGCGGCTTGCGGTCTTCAAGCCCCGACCTCTTTTGCACGACACGGTTGGGGATTTTTATTGTGCGCGCAGGGTAAGGATTTAGCCACTCACATTATTCCGTTGTGGGAGATGACTTAGCACAGCTTTTGCACGGGCCGTGTAGTGATCAAAGTTCTTTAATATTTTCGTGAGGAAATATTACATTATGACAGATTTACTACAGTAGGGCCCTGTAGTAAACAGCTTACTCTCCACTGTCTGCAACTCACATTTACTCAAGATACTTGGGTCAAATTTTATTTTTATAATTCCCCAATAAGGCCCATGTAACATATATACCTCAATGACCCATCATACCCAATCTCCTCATCACTCTCTTTCTCTCTCTTCCTGCAGTCTTTCTCTCTCTTCTACACCCTCTCTCTCTCCTCTTCTTCTCTCTCTCTCTCCTGTCCTCTTCATGACAAGCAATCCATTCATATTATTAAAAGTCAAATTTTGATGACAATAGGTCAATTATTTTCAATACAAAAATTTAGTATAGCAAGTTGTCCACATTCTCAATGTACTAAGTATCTTCTTCAAGAAGCCATGAAAATTGTTCCAAATATGAAGTATGTTGCCAAGAAGACTATTCCATGGCCAAACCCTCCCATTTACTAAGATATTCCATGATAATATGATTTCTTAAAACCTTTTCCCTCTTGCCAACAATCTCGAGAAAGTTACTATATGTATATCCTCTACATCACGTGCGTTCAAGGCCTATTTATAAATGTCATTATCTATGAAATTTTCCTAAATAAAACATAACCCTTTTTTATTCAATATGTAAATAGCCCCTTTATATTACACCCTTCTATAAGTAAAAAAATGTATACAAATGATACTTTAAAAATACCTTATTGTGAACCCACGTTATGCACACATATATTCATGAGTAACTTACCCGAGCCAACAATCCACTTGGTTTCCATCAAGGGAAGGTAGTTCTTTAAGAACTTAAATTTCATGACCAATATACTTATTCAGTTAAGAGACATGAAAAACATTGTGAATGCATGTGGTTGAAGGCAAATCAAGTTTTTAGTCAAGATCCCCAACTTTCCTTGAGATTTGATATGGACCATAATAGCAATGAGCAAGCTTATTATATTCTCCCTCAAGTGATGCAGAACACGATTTAGATTCCTTCAAGAATACCCATTCTTCTTCTTCAAAATCCACATGCATTCTTTTATCATTTGCATAAGACTTCATAGTCTCTTGTGCCTATTAAACATTTTCCTTACATTACTTCATTAAGGCTTCCATCTTTTCTAACTCATCACAAGCAAGAGGATTCAGTTCATCATGGAACAATGCTGAAGATACTTGGATCTAGCATCACTCTATAAGCATAGGTTCCCCATTTTGTTGTGAAGATTATTTTGTATCGATCTTTTTCTACAATTTGTACTTGGCTTATATTTATAAAGTGCCTCAAATTGTGATATGCCTATACTCATGTGATATGTATTGTTATAATAAAACTTCATAAGGTGAATCCAATGATTGCATGCATTTTGTGTGTTATGGAAAAAGTATATCAAGTTAACTTCTAGCCATTTATTGACTCTTTGAGTTTGTCCATTGTTTGTGGATGATAGGCCATACTTGTTAATTTGGTTTCCATGTAAGTTAAAAGACTTTTACAAAAATTTCCCATGAATTTTGTATCCCTATTTTAAAAAAATCTTCATAGGTAACCCATGAAGTCTGAAAATTCCTTCCATAAAGTGACCTGCCACTTGCTTGGTTGAATATTAGACTTTGGTAGGTATAAAATGAGTGGATTCCATGAGATGATCAACCACAAAAAAAAAAACTATTCCAACCATGATTAGTGGAATGCAATCCTATAATAAAATCCATACACATATCAGTCCATTTACCATGTGGAATGGGTAATGGCTAAAGTAGCCCACTAGGCAACAAATTGAAATCTTTATTTTGTTGACATGGTAAGAAATGCATAACATAATCTTTGACATCTTTCCAAATTCCTTTCCAATAAAAACATTTATGGATCTTGTTAAGAGTCTTGAATAATCCAATATGGCTTTCCAACAGAGAATAATGAATCTCCTAAAAGATGTGTTGCTTGAATAATTTTCAAGGAGTCATATGCACTCTTCCTTTGAACCAAAGAATACCATTTTTCTACTTAAAATTGGGGAATTCAAATTCATTACCTTGCTGTAACTTCTTCATTATATTAGCAATGTGCTCATCCAATAAATATTCCTCCTAAACATCCTTGATCTAAACTTTATAAAGAGTAGAAATAGTAGAAATGAAACATGCCCACATCTTAGATAATGCATCCGCCACTACATTATCCTTATCTACCATATAAGAAATCTCAAAGTCATAGCCCATGTAGAGAAGCGAACCACCTTCTTTTCTTATGAGTGTGATAAATATTAGAATGTCAAAGAAAATATTTTAACATCCATGATCACTCTTAACTTTGAAATGGCATGTTTATTGGGTGGGTAGCTATTGGAATGATATATTTCAAAGGACCCATGATCTTGGAAAACCTATGTCAATCTAAAAAAATCAAAGTTCTAGAGCCTCACATAATGTTAATCAAAGTCCATACATTGCAAGTTGTTTTTTTTAGTAGGCTAGAATTTTTTTGCCAAACAAGTGTAAGAAGAAGATTAAGGAGCATTGGAGCTTGATTGTCATATTTCAAGGGAGTGTATCAAGCATTAAAAGGCACGACGCTTGAAAGAGGGTGACACAATTTTTATGTGGGCTATCTACGTGTATGGGAGAATTTTGATTTGGCAGCCATGCGGAGTATTTGGTACCTATACCTGTGTTGTCTACATGCTTAGAAGGGAGGTCGCCAATAGCCAAGAGTATTATCACAAAGAACTGAAGAAAGTTAGAGGTGTCAGAGTATTGATAGTTGTATTTGGTAGAATTGGTCATAAGTAGCCCAAGAGTTGCTATTATCAATCCAGCTATGTTAACTTTGTGAGCATCTTTGAACCCTTTGTATATTTTATGGAATCGGGTCGTGACTGCAAGGAAAATGTTCATATGCTCATCATTGGGAGTGGTCATAGAAGAAGGCAACAATGTAACAATCTTTAGCACTATTCTTTTCTATAGTAGAGAAGAAATGTCTGGGTATCTTATGTTCTACGCCTCATGCAAAATCTTTTGATGACCAAATATCCTTGGAGGTTACATTACACTTCCTTTACACAAAACCAAGGAGTAATGTCCAAAACTGAGTGGTACACTAGAATGTATTGCTTACAAGCATAATGATGTATAAAGAGTCTTTATTCAATGGGTGGGCTTATGTGGAGTTATCTTCTTTAATCTATACTTGGACTAAACAACAAGTTCTTGAGATTTGTATGATGTAGGAGAAAAGACCCCTCAAGAGGAAAAATGAAGAGAAACACTTATTTCTATGAGGATGATAAGTATTTTGAGTGGATGCTTATAATGTAGACATGGCTTCTTCTTAGGATAGTGTTTGAGCTACAAGATGATAGTTGTAGCTTAAAGTAGAAATAAATATAAGGGTTTTCATTAGTCTTTGTAGATCTCAAGTATGTCATTTTTCTTCTCTTCTTCTCTTGCTTGATCTATTTCATAAAGACCGCATGTCTTTCCAACCTATATGCAAATCTTCTTGACATTTTTTTGAGTGAGATATGAAAAGACTTTTCAAGTTTGTAGGATGCGAGACCATAGTAATCATGAATCTAATAGGGACTTTAACATGGATTATATCATGGAGAAGAGATGTAAATACTAGAAGAGTGTATAAAGATAGTTAAGAAAAACGATTTGGATATGGATTGCAAGATATGAGTAGCTTAAATATTTATGGAGGCAATATAAATGCAGCTACCACATTGAGTCATAAATATGTAAGAACATGAAGGTACTGGACAAGAACCTAAAGGAATGGAGGATTTGGTAATGGAAGCACTTCAGGTGATTTGCAGAGGGAGTGGGTCTATTTAACGAGTGGGATATATCCAACTATCTTAGAGTTTTTGACAAAATAATGCAACTATATGGTATCCTAGAACTTTGCATGATTGGATATTTTGAATACATACTTGAGAGTAGGATTAAGGCACAAGTTCAAGAGATACAACAGATGTATGGAACAACTTGGAAAGTTTACAAGCATGCTCTTAAATCCTAGGAAGAAATTAAATGTGCTCATAAAGCCAAGTTTTGTACACCTCATTGTGACTTGTCTAATAGATTATATGAACTTTCATCTATAGAAATAGAGGAAACGAAGGATAATACAGATGCAAACATTCTGCTAGAGACAAAGGATATTGCAAATGTGAACATAGTTCTGGAGAGCATTGATGATGCACAAATTTTGGCTAAGGATGCTTCTGCGGTGTTTGATATGCAAGTTGGCAAAATAGATGCAAGTGTATTGATTGTAATTACAAATGAAAATGTAGTGCTAGAGGGTTGTGAAGATGTAGAGAAATTGATTAGTGATGTTTCTGTGTTAATTTATATGCTAGTTGATGTTTAGAACACATATGCATTGAATGATACAATACTAGTGGAGGGTACTATACATGTTATAGTTGATAATTGGATCGGCTAGCTACTGATATTACTAGGAAATTTTCTATTGATGATGTAGTAATTGAGTGTGAAAAATATATTGTGCAAGAGAGGGAAGATGTTATGGTAGTTGAGGATGCAAAGGATGAAGGGGATGCAATGGCAGTGGAGAAGGAGAAGAGGAAGATGCAGGAGAGAAGAGCACACACAATGTAGGTGCTATCCAGGTGAACTGACAGCCTTATTGCACTATCATATTATATATGAATAAAGAATGCGTGGTCATAGTGTATACGAGCAGGCCCAAAGGCCTTTTACCCCAACAACATCCCACTAAAAGGTCAATGTGGCTGGGGAGTGAAAACAAAGAAAAGAAGAAAAAAAAAGATAAGGTGAGGAATCATGGCATCTCACCCAACACCCAATTGAAAAGCAAGCTGTGCAAGAAGGGGGAACCTCTTTAGAAGAAGAGTCAAGCATCCCCGAGTCCATGACATCCAGGAGATAAGCGATCCTACAGCTCCATACAATGGAGCAATCCAAGAATGCTTCTCATGAAGCAAGCACAACTCATCAATGCACGGCTGTAAAGCATTAGAGTCGCGTGTAGCATCAGCATAGCGCATACAAGACAACGGAGACAAGTCAAACTCTCCAGAGTCAATCATTGAAAGAGAGCCAACATCCCGGGACATTCGTCCAATGGGGTCTCAAAACTACATGTGACCTCAGCAAAGTAGAAGATTGACATATGGCTGGCTGTCCAACCTGCAAAACTACAAGAAAATGGCTCTCATGAGCTTGCAAGGGGTCTAGCAACTTACCACCAACATCCTGACCCTGACTGTTATGCATAGCTATGTCATTTGGGCCAATAAGTTCCTCATTTTCCGCATAAAAAGCTTGCCGTAATGGCACTGTGGCTACTGTAAAATCAGCCATAAAGCATAATAAACGCTCATTAAGAGGCTTGAGAGGTGTCTGTGTCTCATAGAAGACAGCATGAGGGCTATGTATGACATGCTGGTGGGCATCCAAATCCCATAATCTGGAGGCCTTAAAGTCACCATCTCCATAACCAAGGAGGATACATCTACGTGACATAGGCTCATGTGGCATACGTACAGATGCCTGGTACCCAAACATCCTTAAGTAATCATAGGAGGGCTGCATGCCACTTCATGCCTCATGGGGTGTAATACGATCCAAGGTCAAACACGGTGTCCTATTAACCAAATAGACTACCGTCATAAGGACCTCATTCCAAAAGCCATAAGACAACCCAGCTGTGGTAAGCATAGAAGCAACCTTTGATTGTAAGGTCAGACACATGCCATGAGAAATCCCATAATACTGTGGGCACAAGAAATCAATGCCATACTGCTAACAAGAGGTCCAAAAGCTAGGAGAGATAGCATGACTCTCATAATCCATCTACAAGCACCTAGGCATGCTACCAGCAGAATCCATAAACCTGTCAAGCATAACTGCATCATCCTCAATCTGCACCAAGGGAAAAGCCCAAACACGATGGGTAGCATGATCAACAAAGGTCATAAAGTACGATGCTCCACCAAGTGACTCACAAGGCCTAGGTCCATATACTGCACAATGGACAAGATCTAGAGGAGTGTGCCTCTTACGATTGCCATAAGTCAAGGGGGCTCTGCAAGGACTAAGAGTACAATCAAGGCAAGCATCAAGATCTATAAGTGACATAGGAGGCAGCAATGAGTCTGAACGAGACAATATCTCCATCTCTCTGTGGTGCGTATGGCCTAGGCGATAATGCCATAACAATGCATGTGGTATCCAGATAACTGCAACCATAGAATCTCCCACATGAGAGACATGCATTGGGTAATGAGAACCAACTCTAGAACCTTTGGCCAAAACCAAGAAACCACGACAGATCTTCTATGACCTATCCTGAAGAGAAATATAGTAACATCCATCATGCAACTGACTGATAGCTCTTACTGAGCATGGGAACATGTAAAACATCCCTAAGCATAAGAGAAGTCCCATTAGGAAAAGCTAGGTGTATATCCCATGTACCAACAATAGCATGACTTCTCAAGACCCAAATCAATACTCTGTCAACCTCTGTGTAAGAAGAGAACCATGCTCTATGAGGGGTAACATGACAAGATGACATAGAGTCCAAAAGCCAATCAAATGCATAGGCCTGACTCACTGAGAAAGTAAGCTGTAGGAAAACAAGATGACAGGAGTACATGCTCAACTGCATCATCATGGGTAACTACATGTACCTCACCACTAGTAAGAGTGGTAACATCTACTGCATCTACTATATTTTTGACTCTCTGCTCATGTCAAGTCCATCTTTGTCTCTGCTTCTCTCTAATCCGTCTAAAACATTTTCCTTTAACATGCCCAAGCTTTCCACAATGGAAGCATATAACATATGTAACTAAGGAACCTAAAGAAGACGACAAGAAATCCAAGTCATCATGAATAGGGCTATCCATAGCATCCACAAAGCCCAAGAAGTCGAGGGATATCCCAACAAAGGGAACCTACTCATAAAGACAATCATCTGCAAGTACATCAGTGGTAGAAGCATGCTGCAAAGGCTCATGAAACCTCAACGGATGGGAGGACATAAAGGCATCAACCAAGGATGCAAAAGCTCCCACATGAAGAAGAGTCATAGCCAACTGCATGACATGACCAAGCACAGTACGGTAAATCATAAGACATCTGTCATAAGAGCATATGGTATTCAGCCATGAAATCAACCCATAACCATACACATAAGCATAGCTCTGTAGTACATAATGCCATCTGGGAAAAGCCAAGTCAAGCCATGACCAACAAGAGGCAACAAATCCTGCAAGAGTTAAGCTCTAGGAAAAGCCCAAGTATTTGTACAAAAACATCCAAATAAATGGCTCTGTAAAGTACATGACAGTAGACAAAGTGCATATCCGGGTAAGCATCAAGAGCAACTACTCTCTGACCTGTATGGGCAAAAGCAACCCAACTAGCATATAGAAGCTACAAAACACAGAAGCAACAAACCCATAGTTGCTAAACCCAAGCACTATCAAGAAGTCCACTAATCAAGGAGTAACCCGCAAAGAACCAAGCATCAATGAGAAATGAAAGCTCAATAACCAACTGCCAAGAAAATGGAGCAAGCATTGCTCAAACATGTATATGCATCCAAGTAAATCCAAGATCCATAATTGGGGCATTAAGGGCCAAATAGCATCCAAGCTGTATAAGTGATAAGCCAACCAAATGCAAACTCCTCCCCACAAAGTTCTCAAATGCAAGTTGATTCAGGCCCAAACATCTATCATACTACAACCGAACCCAAAAGCATCCACATCAAACATCAGTCCCATAATGGGTAGCATGGGGCATAAACCCTGTCAAGTGAAATGCCAGTTGCAAAAGAAAATGATAATGAACCAAGAATTGAGCTCTACTCTTTATTCAAGAAGCATCTAGGAGCATAAACATCAAAGTGGCATCATCCAAATACATTAGCATATCATCTCGAGTAGTCGGGACCACACGTAGACCATAGGCATAACCAAACTGGAGGTAAAATAACCTGTCAACCAAGGTAGCATAAATCCCAACCAAGAACAAAGTGTCTACATCCAAATCAAGGCTCAATAGCTCTCAAATAGCATATCCGAGCATAAACAATGATGACCAAGCATCAATACAGCCAATACGACACCCAAATGTCAACAAAGAGCATTATACATAAGCCATCCTTGATAAAACCTTGCTACCCAAACAATGTACAACAATAAATCCCTGCATAAATCAAGATATGGAAGCTCAAACCAAGTCCCAAAGTTGAAGAACTCCATTACGACTATGAAGTGGAGTGGCTCAACCAATGGGAAAAACTATGATGAGAACTCTAGGGGGCCATGATCGACTCTTGCTCCAAACTCCACCTCTATCTAGTTTCTTGTATAGATGTAGTCATCTCAGCTCAATTTTTCTCATTTTAATTCATATATTACTCAAATCATTCTCATTTATATTTACATACTTACATATATTGAGTTGTATCATTCATAGTCTTTTTAATAAATGTAGTTATATTAGCTCACTTTGCTTCATTTTTACCTTTACATATTTGTTTCTTGTTATTGTATCACTTACATTTTCATACTACTTTCTTTCAGTGCTAAGTACTAATTTTGTTGTTTTTTACCATTCCCAAGTATCTTGCCTAAAATTTTATAATAATTTATTACTTTTTTTACATGCTTGTTTTAGATTGTATACAAGTTCTAATAGTGCTCCATACTTTAAAAGGTAGAATTATTCCCATAAAGAAATTTCTCTACACTTGTAAGTATATGCATTGGTATGATGTTTACACATGTTAAAATTAGCATCAATATACAAGTTGGTATATATTGATACTTACATAAATGCACATTTTGGTGCTTTATTGAGTGTTCATATTAATATACTCATGCCAAATGCTCAATGATGGCCAAAGAGGTACACTAAAGTTAATCATGGAAATTGTTTACATCGGTACTAAGAAAATGTTTTTCTTGGATTGCCTAAAGGACTCCCTCAAGAAAATGTTTCATAATTTTTTCTCTAAAAATTCAAGGATAAGCATGGCCTGAACCTACTAGCATATTATTTAATCTTATTGCAATCTTCCTTTCAAATGAGAGTACAACTCACTCAAAATCTAAAATTGTATTGAATCTAAATAGACCTTTAGCTTGCCATATTCTAGTGCAGAATGACTTTACATCTTCTGATAAACCATACATAGAAAAATACTACACGTAATATGGAAAGGTGCACATGAAAACATTGTGGACATGGCTCTATGCTTCTATAAATTATAGAAAATTTTATTTTTTACACAATCAATGCAAAACAAGTACATTGTGTTAGCTTGGGTCAAATCAATTAGGTTTGATTTTGTGAAGTGGATACGAGATCTTAGGGATGGTACAATAATGAAATGGACAAGGTGAAGCTCTCCCTTCAAATCATTTTTTACAAAGGTTCCATGCATGACCGCATTATATTGATATATTCTAATATATGTATTCCATTATGCATGGATTGTTCAAGGGTCTTGAATGATAACACAATTTTGGTTCCTCAAAATATTAAAGTGGGTATACTAAATGACATAATTTTGAAATTATGCTAGGGATTGTTAGATAATATTTTATTATGGATAGTGTTGATAAAGGAGATGAGAATTTGCTTTGTTATACTTTGAGTACATGAACTTGATGGTGTTGAGTTAGCTGTAATGGAGCTTCTGTGTAGAGATGCAAGTTGAAAGAAAGAAGAGATAGAGACACAAGATTTGTGGTACTGAAGAGTGTACCTCAAAAATGTTTTGGATAGGTATATGTACTATGTACAGCCTGGCCCTTATGGGCGGACATGCGCACTGCCCTTTATCCCAACAACCTCCCCCCTAAAGGCAATGTGCCCAAAGGTAGAGGAAAAGAATTAGCTAGGTCTAAGTATGTACAAAGCTGAAGAGACTATACCTATCCAATACCCATCATTTGCCGGCAATGGGCAAACCTCTCTACTGGAAGACCCTTCGTGAGAAGGTTTGTAGGGTTATCATGAGTGTGCACCTTGACTAGCTCAATGCTCTCATTGTCGAGTATCTCTTTGATGATATGATACTTCACATGTATGTGTTTTTTCTTTGCATGAAAGACAAGGTTCCGTGCTAACATGATAGCACTCTGACTATCACATAGTGGAGAACAGGAACCTCAGTGATACCAAGCTTAACAACCAAACATGATAACCATAAGGCCTCTTTGCATGCCTCAGTAGCAACCACATACTCTACATCGGTAGTAGACAGTGTAACACACATCTGTAGAATGGATATCCAAGAAACAAATCCTCCTGTGAATGTAAACACATACCCTGAAGTTGACTTCCTACAGTCCGCATGTCTAGCATAGCCTGCATCTGTAAAGCCAATGATAGATGCCTTCTGCTTACCAATGCAGATGCACATATCCTTTGTGCCCTTGAGGTATCTCATAATACCTTTCACTGCTTTCCAATTCTTCTTGCCAGGGTTTGCCATGTACCTACTAACTATTCCCACTACAAAGGCAATGTTTGGACATGTAGCAACCATAGCATACAAACTACCAATGGTTGAAGCATACAAAATCTTGGCCATTTCATCCTTTTCATCATTAGATGTAGGGCTATCCTCTGCATTGAGTTTCACATATGGAGGCAATGGAACTCCGATTGCTCCCCCCCTATTGAAACACTTCAAAATCTTGGATACATACTCCTACTAAGATAGATAGAGTGACCCCTTTGATCAATCTCTAAGTATCCGCATCCCAAGAATGTGATTGGCATCACCCAAATCCTTCATGTCAAAGCTGTCATGAAAATTTTGCTTCAATGAATCCAATGCATGAGTATCCCTACTAGCAATGAGCATGTCATCAACATACAGAACCAAGATAATCAGGCTGCCATCTGCTACCTTCTTGGTGTATGAGCACTGATCAACTTGACTTTTCTGAAAGCCTTGAGACTGCATGAAAGTATCAAACGTGTGCATGTCATCATCCATATTGGCTATCAAAGCATGTGCACTAAAACATGAAGAGACAAAGAGTACATCATTCCCATTATCGCTCTCATGGTGGCTAACTACATTCACCTCTTCAATCTTTACACTTCTCTTCTTCTCTTCCTTGCAGGCTGACTCTCTTTCTTTGCTATCATCTGTCTTCTTGCCCTTCCCTTTCTCTTTCTTCCATTTATAGTAATCACGTTTGAAGTGACCCTTCTTGCCACAGTGATGGCATTCAACATCCTTACCACGTGATTTACTGTATCCCTTGCTATCAGATTTTCCTTTTTGCTGTGATCTGCCTCTAATATGCAAAGCACTAGAAGACTTACTGGATGCATTGTTCTGCAGAATCATTTCTTCCATGAGTAGAGCACTCTCTACATCAACATACAAAAGCATAACATTAGAATTGCTCATAGGAGTCCTAAAGGTATCCCAGCTCTCTAGGAGAGTGTAAAGCAAGAATGTAGCTTTGAGCTCATCATCAATATTGAACTTCAAAGTGGTAAGCTAGCCGAAAATGGAGTTAAACTAAGATAAGTAAATATTGTAATATCCTCTTTCATACACAAATCCATGATTTTATTCAGCCCTATTATTCCAATAGCCAAATCTCTGTCAAAACCAAGCAAAATGATGACTCTAATCACCCCAAAGTGATCTCTAATCATGGACATAACATTGTCATGTAGCACCAAATGGGCATGAGATAGTCATCACGTAAGTGAATCATAAGCATTATTTACTCAAGAAATAGCTTTTGCCCTATTTATTATAGATCCAAATACTATGTATTTCATACCTAAAGCTGAATGTATATCAGCCCCAAGTGTAATACTACACTTCAATGCTCAATGTTAAGCATTAGATGCAAAGTATGGAACACAACCATGATGCTAAATGAAGAGGAGCAGGAGGAGGAGCTACTATAGGTCCTAAGCATGCTAAAAACCAGATTTGGATACCCACACTGATGATCCCTTCAACCCTGAAGAGATTGGAATACTGGTCCAAGTATTGGAGATGATGGGGAGGGTCCCCAATTTGCCAATGATGGCTTAACAAGCTCAAATGAAGAAGGAAGCGTCAAGCTTCAAGAACAAGATTCAAATCTTGCTACCCTTCCTGTAGACTCTTCATAGTGAACTCTTCTTCAACTTCAAGCTTCTGCACCTAAAGAAATGCCAAGCTCCTGATTGCCTAAACCAAGCTTTGATACCACTTTGTTGAGTTAGCTGCAATGGAGCTTCTGTGTAGAGATGCAAGTTGAGAGAGAGAAGAGATAGAGACACAAGATTTGTGGTACTAAAGAGTATACCTTGATAATGTTTTAGATAGGTATATGTACTATGTACAGCTTGGCCCTTACGGGTGAACACGGGCAGCACTGCCCTTTATCCTGTCAGATAGGCATGAGTTCCCTCTCATTTATTGCAATTGAAGGAAATAACCCTATCATCTTTCTTTGAAATGTAGAACTATCTAAAAAAGGATTACATAGTTTTATAAGAATTTATGCCATGGATTCAATAGTAAGACCTGGAGCTATAATAACAAGTACAAATATTGGTGCAAGTCTATGCATTCTAAGGATTACGTTCATTCCCACATGTTGAAACTATCATTCTCACTATGGAATAACGATAGTATCTAGGTTCCCACAACCATCATCAACAACCCACAAGATTACATGTCGATCTTTCTGAGATTGCACCTTAAAAGATCCATCTTTATGAATGGATAGTTGTCCATTGCATTCTCTTGGGTAAATTCACCATGCAGTTTGAAAGTGTTGATGGAGGATCTAGAATGCCATGGAGGTTTTACAATGCAATATTATGTACAAATAAGTCTTTCAAAAAACATTGTAGTGTCCCTTTTGTTACTGTATATCCTTGCTAGTGGGTTTTTTCATGGAATATGTTTCATTATGTCTATGTGAATATTTTTGCCACTAGAGTTTGTTCCTTTGATTATGGTATGTTTGACACATGGGTACTTCTACTTATCAATATTATTGTGGCTCAAAGATCCACTTGGGCTTACAAGAAGAGTTTTGGTTACTTGCTCCTAATGCTCACATTTATTCTATTGGGCATTGGACAACGAGCTGACCAAATATTGAGGAGTTAGGAGACACATCTCAAGGAGTCATGAGTTGTGTCTAGAGTCATGTCTATTGTCATTTGTTAATTCAGTAGGATGTAGTCATTATAATGTATTCCAATGTATTCTAATATGGAAATGATGTTGATGATTATGTATTTTGAGAATAATAATGAAGCCCGATGAACATTTTGTTTTGAATAGCAATGAAGCCCAATGATTATGTATTTTGAGAATAGTAATGAAGCTTTATTTTTGTTTTGAATCTTGTCTTTGCTTTCAGTTCTTCATGTTTTTTTCATGCAATGAAGTAATGTGCCTTCAATGTGAATCTTTCTATGTCAAGTTTGGGTACCACAACATTCTGTATTTGTTTAGTGTATTCAAGCTCAGTTACACTTGGTGACCACAATGATCTTTCCCTTCGTTGGTGAATCTACATGTGCACATGATCTCAAGGTTTGACAACACCCGCCACTACTCCTATGGTTGAATGTCACTTGTGGCATGATCCAAGGAAATCTTGCACTTTAGATATTCATGGTTTGCATATTTCCTAGAGTGATTAAGAGCTCGAGGAGGATGGAATTCAAGACTCATTGCACCCTTATAAGCAGTTGCAATCACTTCCTCTAGCTTGGAAATTTCCATATGTTTTGCCTATCCCCTAAAAACCCACTCAAATTAGCTAAACAAGTATTATTCTTTTTTGTTTTGATTATTTGGCACAGTATCCCTCCTTTTTGTTGCAAGATGGAACCTAGGATGGATTTTCCTCATTTTAAAGAATCTCAGTCCTAGGATTGAGATGCCTTTATCCGATAGTTCAAGGTGGCTTATGATATTATTTTTCCTAATCAAAATGATCTAGTGCAACAAGAGGGTAGCCTTTGAATCCTACATATAGAAGAAGGCACAACATGGCTTGCAGAAGAGCAAGGATGAGCTACCTATGTGTGAGCGAAGGCAACATTTGCTAAGCAATTTCAATAGGATAGGAGTGGCATCTACAAGTGGGATTGTTTGTGGAGTTTCAAGCAAGCTGATTCTATTGTTTAGAGCTACACTTCTCCATTTTGGGTGTTATTGGGCATAGTTCCTACTCTCACTAATAAGCTATTGGGGTGAAATGCTTCACTCTATGTATGTTTGTGGGTTACAATGTGATCTTTGTTATGCACTAATTATAGATGATTTGGTAGCTAACAAAGTCAGTGTTGCTTTCTAAACATAAGAAGGGAATGTGAATGAAGTCAAGAAAGTCCATTGACAAAGGTCCTAGTTTGGAGGACACTAACTCAGATTCGGATTCAAATAGTGAGGAGGATAGTAGTAGTAAAGAGGAGGACTCTAAGAAGGAGGTAGAAAAGAAGCCAAATAAGTATTTGAGGAAGGATAAGGGCCACACATCCCTAGAGGGAGCTCGCAAATACACCACACATGAAGGTGCTCTAGTATACTAAGTGCAATAATTCAAGCCACTTGCTTGTCAATTGTGGTCTCAATCATCAGTGTAGATCTGCAAGACTTTAAGTCACACTATCAAGGTCTATCACCGGTACAACTCATGTAGTCCATCGATGATGTGGGTGTCGGTAGTTACTTATACTCAACAATATTATCTGATTCCTTGCATGGGATGCGAAGGTAAATGATGCTGGTTGGGGTGGTTTTCCTTGTGCTCTAGGAGACATCAATGTTTTTACAATATATAGAAAGCGTGTTAACAGCTTGCGAAATGTTCAAATACCCAAGCATATGATGCCCAAAAATTAAAAGGATAGGAGAAAGAATCCATGCCTTCTGTAAGTACTGTGGAAATACAAGTGATTCTGAAGCTAGCACTACATGTGGTGACCCATTTTGGTAAAAATCTCAAAGTGCATTAGACAATCCTACATGTCTATCATGGGTAGAACAAGAGGTGATGTGTCATCAAGTGGCAAGATGGTCAGGAATAGAATCAGTGGCAATGTAAGATCCGTAGCCCAATCCTGTTTCTTATGGCATCAGAACCCATAACTTTGGGAGATTTAACAAATCAAAATTTCAGACACACCACTGATAAGATCTAGTCCTCACAAAAATCTGGGGTAGACTTAGGGTGTCTTCCATTCTACATCCCTATTCCTGTGGGTCATTTGCTAAATCTAGTTCCAACATTCAAGGACCATCTCTTAAGCATGATTCAACTAGATCCTCCTTTATAGCTCTTGCAAGATTGATTGGATCTAGTCTGGAGAAATTTGCGGTAGATTCAGGGTGTCTTCCATTCTCCATTACTATTCCTTTGGGTCATTCACTAAATCTAGTTCCAACATTCAAGGACCATCTCTTAAGCATGATTCAACTCGATTCTCCTACATAGATTGCATAGGAGGTCATGGCTTTGATAGCGAAAGCAATCTCTGAAGAAATTTGGAATATGTAGTAGGAGGTCCCTTGTATAATTTGACCATACTGATCATTTTTTTTCGATGTTGGAGAAAAGTTATTAATGATATTCTCCTCAATAGTGAATCGGGGTTCAATATCATTATGATGGCAACATGCAAAGCCTTTGGGCTAATGGACCCATTTTTGGTTCATATATGGCAAATCAACAATCAATGTAGCCACTCAAGATTCTTCCTTGTATGTTGATTTAACAAGCCAATATCCAAGTTCTAGTTTTGTTAGTGGTGCTCAACATGGAGCAAGCTAGAGAAGGGACTTGAACCCATATGGGTCATTCTTTGATGGCACCTTTGTCTTCTCAAACAAGAGTGTCTTGTGCAAGGTCTAGTGTTGCAAGTGTGGGATTGGAGCCAAGATTCGATAGAGCCAATAGTGGTAGACTAGCTGAGATTTACAGTTTTGAATGGGGTAGGAGGTAAATTTGGATGGGATGCGAGTTGGAAGGAAATCGAGGTAGGTCTGGGAGTGGGGAGTAATGGAGATTATTGTGCTATGGCTAAAGGCCCATGCACGCCCACTATGGAGATTGTGGGATTTGGTGAGCGTAGAGTTTGGATAGCAAGATTTCTAAGGAAGATAAGTAGAGCCGCACATCTTGCTAGAGTCAATTGCACTCCATCCTTGATTCTGTGAGTTGTTATGTCAAGGTATCAATTCATTCATCTTGTCTGATAGTAGCATCTTGAAGGGAGTATATGTGCATCATGCACTTGGATGCTAGGGCATTGGACTATTTCCACTTATGCACAGAGCTTGATATAGATCACCACCTCTTCTGCCTCCATGTGCTCATCACTACCTCTCAGCACTAGTCTTTGCCCTCCTTTGTGGACTTCTTTACCAAGGTGTGCTACTCCTTGATTGCGGAAAGAGCATCAGACTAATAAAACAAAAGTCTCACCTTTAGTTTAGAAAATTAGCTTACTTTAGGTAGAGTACAAAAGGCAGGAGGATGCTAATGTAACACATCTTTTACTCATTTATTAGGAAAGTAAGTGTACTTTTATGGGCAGTGAGGTAGAATATTTGGGTCACATTGCAAGTAAGAAAGGAATCATGGTGGACCCAAAGAAGGTATAGTGCATTAAGGATTGGCCCATACCAAAAAATTCTACTTCATTGTGGGGATTTCTACGACTATCCTCTTTCTATTAGAGATTCATCAAGAATTATGTCCATGTACTAGTTCCTCTCACTAACAGATTGAAGAAAGAACCGTTCTTTTGGGATACTACAAACATGAAGAGCTTTAATGAGCTAAAAGGTCTTCTTATTTTAGCACCTATTTTTGTGTGCCTAGACTTTTCCAAAGAGTTTATAATATTTGCTAATGCTAATGTTCATGATATTGGGACTATTTTATGCCAAGATCATGGAGTTATTGCTTATGAAAGTAGGAAGCTAGATGACAAAGAAAGGAAACTTCATGTCTATGAGCAGCAAATGTTAGCCATCCTTTACACCATTAAGAAGTGGTATCATTACATTTATGGAAGGGAGGGAGAGGAAGAGAGAAAAAGGGAGAGAAAGAAAAAGGGGGAGAGAGGGGGACTTCATGAGAAATAGAGAAAGGGAAGGAGAGAAAGCGAAAGAAAAGGGAAACAAAGAGGGAGAGAGAGGGGGGGGGAGAGAAACAAAGAGAGAAAGAGGGAGGAAGGTCTACAAACACTTTTGCATGAGATAGAGAAAGGACACATGTTTGAGTGCACTAGTAGTTTTAAACACCAATGATTGTTAAAAGAGTATGAAGATTCCAAGCTTGAAAATATATGGATTCAAAGATGTATGCATTCAAAGATTTTTACATTTGATGGTATTCTATATCCATTATCCTTATGTTCAAGAACTTTTGCACAAGTTATGGTAGGGTTTTGTATGGTCATTATAGAGATATTTATAAAGGGAGATTTTCAGCAATGCCTAGGGTGGAGAAGCCGAGGGAGTGTACCTCTCTCAACTTCATCTCTTAAGTCACATTATAGAGATATTTATAAAGGGATATTTTTAGCAATGCCTAGGGTGGAGAAGGGGAGGGAGTGTACATCTCTCAACTTCATGTCTTAAGTCACATCATACATACTTCATCCTCACCTTATGTGCATTCGGCAAAGTGCACATGCAATTGAATGTTTGGTTGGAGAGAGAGTGTGGCTATGCCATGTAATACTCACACCTTGTGTGATTTAGAATTTATGCTAGATAGAGTGATATTGGTGTTTCATATATACCTTAACACCCCCTCTTGCATAGATTTATCGTAAAAAATGCTAGTAGCATTGAAATGGAAAGACGTCACATAACTCATAGTCCACAAGTGTCAAGAACTGAAAATGCATTTTCATACGAAGTTTCTATGATAGCCTTTCCACATGAGCTCTCAAAGAGCTTTCCATGGTGATTTCGAAAAAGCCATTGTGGTTACATGGCTTGTGCACATGTAGGAGGAGAACACAGGTGATAGAACACATTTTTGTGGAGGGAGACCAAATGTTGATGGACATGTGGGGACTTTTGTGGATGAGCTATGGTTGGGGTCTCTAACACAAAATTTCACCATGGTTTTTGGAAAGAAAATTGGTTAAATGGTTAAGTATATTCCATTGACTCGTGAAAAGTGCTTCCAAGTTCCCATGGTGAGGTCTAAACTTTAAAGCCTCCCTGTGCGCGGGTCATCATAGACTCGAACTCGGAAACTTCTGCAATTTGCAGTTTCGAGGAAAGAGTCTTTACCGTCGAGGAGAAATTTGGGGGTCAAGGAATTAGAGACAGCCTACATGGCAAGAGTTGTTTTCATTCAACTTGTAGGCACGCTGCTTGAGCTAGCAACTCCCTTTTCTTCTTGATTCTTGGCAGTTGGCACGATTCCTTGCTTTTTCAAGGCTCAAGCTTATCACGTTCAGGCGTTGACGAAACTATCACAAGTTGAACGTGTAAGTTGCAACCGTAACATAATTCAATCATCCCACAGGCTCGGTGATGGAGCCTCTGCGGCGCGACTCTATGCGGCTGGGATCTGGCCTTCCAACCTCATACTCCGAGACTATCGATTATCCCTTGAGCAATGGCAGTAGGCTGCCTCAGCAATCTCTGGTTCAAACGGTCCTAAGTTTCTTACTTCCTTTCAGCAAGCGATCAGCTGCAGCATCTCCACCTTTGAAAGATTTGGAGTTGAGGCGATATCTGCTTGAGCGGCTAGAGGATTGCTTAGCCGAGGAGCTTTCTGTTCAGCAAATCCAGGCTAAGCTTCAGAAGCTGAGCTTGGATCTGGAGGATCTGATTCCGGATCGGGTGTCGGCACAGAAGGATGAATACAATTCCCTGGTGGAGCAGGTGCGCAAGCTGCAGGGAGAGAACTCAGCGATGAGGCGACAGGTCGAGCTGCTGAATGCCAAGCAATCAGTGACCGAGACGCTCTCCTACGAAGACGGTATGCCGATTCCCCCTATGCTGCATACAGCCGTGAGGTCGGCGCAGACCGAATGTCAGGCCTTTACCAAGGAGCTTCTCGCCACACTAAAAACGGAGCACAAGCTCTTCATCGTCTTCGTTCCTCCGCTGGGTGCTGTGATAAAACAGGGCGACGAAGCTGCAGCCACACGCCTGGCCCTGCAAGCTGCCATCTGCAGAGCCTTCTTCCGCGGCTTCGAGATGGAGAGCTTCGACGCAGACAGACCAGGTGGATCCAGATTCCAACCGCCTGAAGTTCGCAGACAGCAGTGGTTCCAGGCATACAAGGAATGTGACGGAACGGAACCTGTCGCGATCGCCGCGGATGGGGACGAGGAGTTTCGTCTGTTTTGCTACACAAAGTTGAGTTGCCTCTCCCAGGAGCTTGGCTCATTCCTACGGCAGAACACAAGCAAGCACGAAGACACCATAGATGAACTCTGTGAGACCGTTTGCAGACGGTGGATCAACATCGACAAAGACCCCTGTGTCAATGAGGACGCCATTGAAGCAGAGGATGGCAGCACTTGCGATACTGGGCTATCGATGATGTTCGGGAGGCTCGCCAAAGCGACCTGGTTGCTACACAAACTCGCGTTCTCATTCCAACCCACGGCGGAGATCCTATGGATCGCGCCTGGCTCTGTCTTTGACGCCAGTTTCATGAAAATGATTAACAGGAAGGACACGGACTCCGCAGATGAGGAATTCTCACAACAGAACTGGCCCGGCAAACACCCAACCGTGTCTGTCATGTTCACCGTCATGCCAGGTTTTATCCTCAGAAACCATGTAGTTAAAGCCCTAGTCTACCTGCAATGGGCTGCGTAACTCCAGCATCAGTGCGTTACCCTTGCAAAATTATGTAATGCAGTCGTCCAAAGTTTAGAATGTAATAATTGCCATTTCCATCCAACATTTGTAAAAGGAGGACGTGTGTTCTTTATGAGCATGTTTTCGCGTTGATAATTATAAATATCATTTTGGTTTGCAGAGGCAATTAAAAAGACGGGGCAATAAAAAAAAGGTATTGGAGGGCGGGCCTTCCCATGGTGAGTTTGGAAGGTTAAAAGCGCAAAGTTATTTGACATTTGAAACGATCCTTTTCCTATGGTTTGTTTGTGAAGGAATCTCAAGGAACTACGTTCTCTTTGTGAAAATAGCAAAAGCTAAGCAACGAGCATAATAGTTGACACTCATCACCTACAATAGGAGGATATGAACCTATTTGGTCCCCCGTCCCATTATTTCCACACACCCATCATTGGTTGTACTAGTGACCTAAGTAAACATTAATAGCCTAGCTAGAAGGTCGTTCAAAACCTTGCACTATGTGCATTGTGTATGAAACTTTGGTGCCCTTCTTTTGTACCCTTTCAAACTCACCATGGAAGACTCTACTAATACAAAGATAAAGCTCCATGAAGGATGATCACACCAATAAAGATGGATGTACATTTGCACACAAAAGACATTAAACACACAAGCAACTTCATAACAATCTTAAAGTACTAAGGAGTTCCTTTTAGTTTTATTATGTCTTATTGGTTTGACTAGTTTAGTATGCTAGGCATAGGCTAATCATACGCTAGACAAAAGCTAAGCATGCATTAAGAATCTTGATGTAGGCTAAGTGTCGGCTATGTACAAGATAAGTGTATGCTAGGATAGGCTATGCATAGTTTAAGCCTAGGCTTAAGCTCTTCATAGGTTAAGCGTAGGCTAACTCTAGGTGTTGGCTAAGTGCAAGCTAATTATAAGCATACACTAAGTGCAGGACAAGTCCAAGCACAAGCTAAGTGTAGATGTAGCTTAGCTAGGCAAGCGATATATAAGTTAAGCTAGGCTTTGCTAAGTGTAAGTTTGGCTTGGCTAGGCTAGGAAAACTACTAAACATGTGTGCATATAGTGATGTTTGAGTCCATATCCTAAGTGATGAAAATTAGGGTATTGGAACATGTATTGCTAATGAGTAATATGTAAGCAAGGATTGTAGCAATGGGTATTCACCAAATAAGAAATAGTCATTTTATTGAATAAATAATAAAAAAATTATCATTGAAGCAACGATGTTCATTAAACAATAATATCAATTCTGCAATGTCCTAGAGTATCCAACACCTATGACATGGCAACATAAGCAATACTCTCTGAATAAAATTTCTTTCAAAAAAATCCATCTTGATTTAGGGTTATTTTTTAGCTACTATTTCACATAAGCTCTCTCTCTCTCTCTCTCTCTCTCTCTCTCTCTCTCTCTCTCTCTCTCTCTCTCTCTCTTTGCGGAATGCACTCGACCTCAAATTGTAGGGAGGCTAGTTTGGTAGTCATCTAGAGATCTAATCCCTGCCATTAGAATCTATGCTACTCATAAGCATACAGATTTGGTGGCTAGGTGTTCCCTAGGTCTACCTTGCAAGCAAAGCATGAGGCCTCATCCCACGAGAATGTCAAGATTGTGGGAGAGAAGGAAGGAGTCTCACTTGTACCTTTCTTGCTTGCACAATGGGGGAATACACACAAGGATGGAGGCTGAAAAACAGTTTTTCTCTTCTTAGTTGTGTAAGCCAAAAAGAACTCACATACAAAGAAATACAAGAACCCTATATATGGGTCTCAAACCAAACTCAACTAGCTAAGGTGGCATACTAACTGAGCCACGAACTAGAGTAGATAAGGATAGCTGTCATGTAGCTATTATTCATGGGCGGTGTACCAACCGCATCTGCACAATGGTCACCCTGGCATATCACGAGTGGAGCTCGATATCCCAACACTCCCCCTCGAGCTCAATCCCAATTCTTGCACACCAAGCAGGTCTCTGAACTTGCGCAGCTTCTCTGCGCCCAATGCCTTTGTGAATATGCCAGCTACCTGATCCTCTATGTTGACATACACTAGATCAATAAGACCTAGTAAAACCCTCCCCCGCACATAGTGATAATGCACCTCAATGTGCTTTGTTCTAGCATGATAGACTGGGTTATTTGCCAAGTGTATACTACTCATGTTGTCACAATAAATGACAACTGGCCCATCTGTAGGCTGATGCATATCATAAACTAGCTTATGCAACCAAGCTACCTCACATGCAGCCATTGCTGCGCCCCTGTACTCAGCCTCTATGCTCGACAAGGCAACTGTAGGCTGTTTCTTGCTGCTCCAAGTGACTACAGCACTCCCAAAAGAGAACGCATATCCACTGGTAGATCGTCTATCAGAAATACTACCAGCCCAATCAGCATCAGTGTATCTATGCAACTGTATCTAAACCCCAGTCTCATAAAGTAGTCCATACTGCAATGTGGACATCACATACTTGAGTATGCGTCTAGCCGCATCCAAATGCGGTTTCCTTGGAGCCTGCATAAACTGACTTACCAGTCCAACAGCATAGCTCAAATCTGGCCTGGTAATAGTCATATAAATCAAGCTTCGTACTATGCGTCTGTACATAGTAGGGTCTTCCAGAAGCTCACCTGCATCTGCGCTCAGCTTCGCATTCTGCTCCAAAGGAACTGAAATAGGCTAACAGCTTGTCATCCCATATTTGGACAGCATGTCCAATCCATACTGCCTCTGCAAGAGCCGTATCCCACTTGGTGATCTAATCACCTCAATGCCCAAGAAATAATGCAGCTCTCCCAAATCCTTCATCTCAAACTTCTGCTTCAATAGCATTTTCACATGAAGGATATCTTCATCACTGTCACATGTCATAATAAAATCATCAACATAAATGATAAGTAGCGTAATACCTTTCTCTGTTTTTCTCACATAAAGTGAGAAATCTGCCTTGGAAATCTGAAAGCCAATAGTGACAAGATACTGTCCTATCTTGTCAGACCATGCTCTAGGTGCTTGCTTTAAGCCATACAAGGCTTTCCTCAACCTGCAAACAAACTCAGGATGAACAACATGCACATAACCTGGTGGCTAATCCATATAGACCTCTTCTTGCAAATCACCATGCAAGAAGGCATTCTTTATATCCATCTGATGTAAAGACCATCCCTTTGATGCAGCCATAGCAATGACTGCTCTTACGGTTGCCATCCTTGCAACCGGACTGAATGTTTCTTCATAATCAATGCCATATGTTTGTGCATACCCCTTGACTACTAATCTTGCCTTGTATCTATTCACAGAACCATCTGCATTGTGTTTCACCTTATAAACCCACTTACAACCAATTGCATTCTTATCTTTAGGCAAAGGTACCAATTCCCATATAGTATTTGCTTCCAAGGCATCCATTTCTTCATCCATGGCTTTCTCCCATTTTTCTTTTCCCATGGCTTGCTCAAAAGAAGTGGGTTCTGGTTCCTGTATCACTTTGACCATATACGCATAGTGAATGGCTGTAAATCCATCATATTTCAGCCTATCCACTGGATACCTAGCTCTGGTAGACCTACGCAAAGTAGGCTCACTTCCAGGTGCTCTCAAAACATCCCTGGTCTTCCTTACTCCACGTGTAACAATAAAAGGGATACCCAACTCATCATCAATGCTCTGTTCTGAGCCACTGGATTCACCATCCACATAAGAGTGACTTGCATTCACATCAAACATGGGCTGATCTACCTTCTCTTTTCCTTTTTGTGATACCTGCATACCACTATCTGCATTGCTTTGAGAATATTCTCCTGATCTCAATCTGCCTGTCCATGGCGAAGAATGTGAACCACTGCTAGAGGACGCTCTAGGTCCACTAATATCTTGTGACTGCTGCTGTGAATTCTGTGCAGCATTACCATTTTGTGCATCTACATTATCAATCACATTTACTGGTTTATACCAGCTACTCATCTCATAAAAAACAACATCTCTGCTCACTGTAAACTTACGAGTAGAAGGGTTATAGCATCTATACCCTTTTTGCTGCAGAGAATAACCAATAAAGATGCACTTCTCAGCTTTTGGGTCCAACTTGGATCTCAACTCATTTGGCACATGAACATAGGCAATGCAACCAAAAATCTTCAAATGAGAAATATCTGGTTTCCTACCAGTGTACCTCTCCTCTGGAGTCATCCCATGTATTGCTGCAGTGGGAGTCCTGTTCATTATGTAGACTACTGTAGCAACTGCTTCAGCCCAGTAAAAATCTGGCAAGTCTTTTTCGTTGAGCATGGTACGAAATACCTCTCCAATATGCCTGTTTTTCCATTCTGCAATTCCATTTTGTTGTGGGGTATGACTGCATGAATATTGCTGCTTTATGCCATGCTCCTGCAGGAACCTTGCAAACTCATTTGAGAGGTACTCTCCCCCTCCATCTGACCTTAGGCATTTTATTTGCAGGCATGTTTCTTTTTCAACCATAGCTTTAAGAGTTTTGAAATGCCCAAACACTTCACTTTTATTTTTCATAAAATACACCCAAAATTTTCTGCTATAGTCATCAATAAAAGTGACAAAATAATGACAGCCTCCAAGAGATGCAGCTTTAGTAGTCCACACATTAGAGTGGATTAATTCCAATGGCTTCTTACTCTCTTGAACATGTCTAGGAAATGGTTTCCTTGCCTGTTTTCCAAACTGACATGCTTCACATACCTTATGCATTTCTGCAACCTTGAATTTAGGCAATCCTGCAACAATATTTTGGGCCTGCATTGATTTAAGTCATTATACATTAACATGACCAATGTGTTTATGCCAGATATCAATATCTGCAACTACACCGGTCCCATGTGCAAACATTGCTGCACTCAATTCAGGCATGTCTGCATCCAATGTAAACATTCTGCCCTTTTCTTTCTTTTTGCTATCAAGCGACCTTTATTTTTCATATCCTCAACAAAGCATCCATGAGGATTAAATCTAACCTGCAAGCCCTGCTCAACCATTTGACCAACAGAAACTAGATTCTTGGTGATATTCGGGACATGAAATACATCGGACAGGTATTTCTTTTTCCCATCCTGCATAGACAAAGGAATTTTTCCAATCTGCACAATAGGATGTGCAGTATCATCACCAGTCTCCACAAATCCTGGTTTTTCCATTTTCCTTGCATCCTCCATCCATTCTGCATGACCTGTCATGCGGTTTGATGCACTTGAGTCAACATACCATACATCGTTGCTTTCTTCTGCACTTGTCACAGAATTGTTCATGTGCTGCACCATAAACAAATGCTCATTTCTGTCATCACCCTGTCTACTAGAAGATGCATAATTCCCTTGTTGCAGTTTTCCATTCATGATGTCATTCTGCTTTTTATAGCAGTCTTTAGCCATATGACCCATTTTACCACAGTAGTAGCATTCAACATTACTGTTTGCATTTTGGCCTCTTTGCCATCCACCACGACCTCTTTGGCTCCCCCTGCCTCTAGAGTTACCAGTCCTCCTCCATAGGACTGGTTTTCTTGAGTTTGCTGCATATTCTGATTTCTGCCACGGCCTCCAAATCAGCCTCCTCTACCTCTGCCTCTACCTCTTCCAGCATTTGAGTAGAAGATAGCTTCTTTTGAAGTTTCTCCTAAAGAAGATGCACCACCATTTCTCTGCTCCTTAGGAATTAGAAGAGCAATCAACTTCTCAAAATCAGAAAATCTTTCACGGACGGAAATGGATGTTCGAAACTGTGCATAATCCTTTCCTAGACCATTCAAGGTCACAGAAACTAAATCATCATCTTCCACTGGCGACCCAATGGAAGCAAGTGCATCTGCAATCTTCTTCACCTTCATGTGGTAGTCATTGATGCTCATATATTCTCTTTGCACATTATGCAACTCTTGCTTGAGCTGCATTTTCCTGGCTTGCGTATTTGTGCTATACATTTTTGACAAAGTATCCCATGCCTCCTTTGGCGTACTTGCATCCTGAATATGCACAATCATAGAGTCTGAAATACTAATAGACAGCCAGTACATAACTTTCCTAGCTCTCTCATGCCATGCTTTGAATGCTTGCATTTGCTGTTGATTGGGAACATCAGGAAGAACTGGTTCTTCTTCATTTCCTACAACAAATTCCCAATATCCTTTTCCCATAAGGAAATTCGTCATTCTAAACTTCCATGCTTGGAACTTGTTCTTGTCAAGCTTTTCAATGACAATTTGTGAGAGAGAATCAGACGCCATTACAGAACACTGCAAAAAAATTCTTTCACTGCAAAGAACACAGCTTCAGCCTCACAAGGGCTAATCTGCAAAACTGACGAAAGTGGTATTTGACCATACAATCAATTCCTAGTGACGATTTTGCATCAGCAAGCAACAAGGATGATTCTGTAACTCCCAATATCTCTGCGCACATGCATACGATGCAATTTCTATAGTGACTTTTCACCGACCTATAGAACAATGGTCGCACAGCATAAAACAGGGCCTTTTCTTGAGTGCGTGCAGAAAACTTCCGTCTCCAAAATAGGCCTCAAAATGGCCTCAAATAAAAAAAACAGGGTCGCCAAGGGCTAAAGCCTCTCCCGCAGCATATACTGTCCTCTTGCTTCACCGCGAAGGGCGTCTCAACTTGAGACAATGCACTCTTGCAATTTCCAGCTATGCTACCTGCAGAGATCTGCTCCCAAAACAGAAAATGAAAGCAACACTGCTCCTCTTACCAGAACACCGTGAGCTTGGCTTGCTTTCTTGAGCTCCTTACCACGAACAAGGCTCTGATACCATGTCAAGATTGTGGGAGAGAAGGAAGGAGTCTCACTTGTAGCTTTCTTGCTTGCACAATGGGGGAATACACACAAGGATGGAGGCTGAAAAATAGTTTTTCTCTTCTTAGTTGTGTAAGCTAAAAAGAACTCACATACAAAGAAATAGAAGAACCCTATATATGGGTCTCAAACCAAACTCAACTAACTAAGGTGACATACTAACTAAGCCACGAACTAGAGTATATAAGGATAGCTATCATGTAGCTATTATTCATGGGCGGTGTACCAACCGCATCTGCAAACTGACACGTCGGTGACATAAATGCACAACGGTCACCCTGACATATCACGAGTGGAGCTCGATATCAAAACATAGAATTGACATGTAAGTTCCTAGAGACACAACTACAGTTTATAGCAACAATCTATGATCGAGCCATTTAAAAAAAAAAAACAGGCAAACATGCATCACACTCAGTTTTATGACAATGAGAAATGAGAGGGAGATAGGTATGAACCCCTTTACCATAAGGCATAGTCTCACACTAGTCCCTTAAAACAATGCTAGATTGGTTCTAAGACTCAACCCTAGGATAGTCATCATTTTTTGGCCATTTATAATTTTTAAGAAAAGCCACTTAGCTAACCGAGGCTACCCAACCATAAGATAGTTTTGTGGAGAAGATCATCTACCTGCTTCCTTCCCATTATGAATGTGGCATATCTAAGCAAGCATACTACTTACACTGTGAAACATATACAAGCAACTTCTTGAATTAATCTTTGCATAGGATATCATTATCACATTCTTAAATATGAACACAAAACATTCATTTGGAAAACATGGTATTTACATTATTGTCATATTCATCTCCTCAAACCTTCCAATGCTAAACCACACTTGGCCCATATAGTTTTCTTCCCTATTGGAGGACCAAGATTAAGATTTTAACATTTGACCAAAGTCTGCTAACTCTTACCCACCATAAGAAAGAATCTTTCTATATGGATGACCATACATACCTAACCAATTGTCAAGTGCCATAGGTAATTTATTTACAACTCTAGGTGAAGAGTACCTTGGATGTGGCCTTGGGGATGACACAATGCCTTAAACATGTCCAACTCTATTGAAGATAAGGATGCCATTAAGATCATTTTTCAAGATTTATTGTGATTCAAATCATGCAGAATAATTTAAAAAAATCCTTTTAATAAGGATCAATATAATATTTTAAATGAAATTTTAATTATTTTTTAAAATAATAATTAATTCATAACTTGAGTTTACTCTATATGCATGTGAATGCATACTATTGTCAAGGAGAGAGCTAACATGTGAGAGAAAGAAGAGCTAAAGAGAGAGAAAGAGTGACGAGGAGAGAGAAAGATTAGAAATTTAGAAAAGAAGGTAGAGAAGCCATGAAAGCTAAGTATAAGCAGATGAGATGAAAGATAGTAATTGTATTATGATCAAAGATGTAAAAAATACACATCTCACATATTTTATACCTATGACAGTGTGACAAAGTATTATTGATAACTCTCTCTCATTAATACATAATCCTAGCTTCTTACAATCCATGGCTACCCAAAGGTTTTTGCCCACAAAAACAAAGCTAGAATGACAAAGAAGGATGGACAAAATAGACTGCTACTCTGATTTCATCTATACAAAATATGTAATGGGAATCAAATAATGAAGTTCAGTTGTTGCTAAAAGGAAGACAAAAGGGAAAGCTTCTAGCATATACATAATCTAAATGACTTTAGAAAGAATTGGAGCCACGAAATATTCAAGAAATAGCCTATGTAAAGAGTAGATAACTTGTTGTATAAAACATGACATGCTAAAGAAAAGTACCATAACTTTTGATAGAAGTATCTAAATAGGGTGTACTACATATCAAAACATAGCTATTGAAGAGTAGTTTGATCCTATCTAGGTGACTAAATTCTAAAAATTAGGAAAAATAAAATTTGTTTTAAAATGGATTGATGTCCAAACCCTATTTAGAATGCAATTGACTCCCATGTGACTATGTCTCAACCACTAATGCATTTTGAAGATAGAAAAACTCATCCAAAATGGAATTTGACCTCCAAGAAGCTTTCTCAAGCGGTACACCCTTCCACTTAATCAAAATACTTGATGATGGAGTGAGATGAAAGCTTCTTTTCATGCTAACCTATTATCTCCTCAAGAATGTACTGAATAAGCCCTTCTTCATCCATATAAGGAAGCTTATCAACTATTTTCACTTGAGTACCATAAAAGGATTTAAAGTGACTAACATGGAATATATTATGAATCTTAGTGGAAGAGGGAAGTTCCAATCAATATGCCTAGTCTCCAATATGCTTCAAGATCCTATAGGGCCCATAAAATATATGAGCAAGTTTGTTGCTAGAGCCAGCTTTTTAAGTAGAATATCGAGATTTGGATACTTTCAAGAAAACTAACTCTCCCTTTTGGAACTACAAAGGTCACCTCTTCTCATCAGCATTACATCTTCATCTGATCTTCAGCTTTTCTAAGATTCATATTACATTATTGAAGAAGGGCATGCATTCTTTCCAATTCCTCCTTTCCATGGGGGTTAATCTTCTCATTGAAAATAACTATGGATAATGATACCTTGTAGGCATACATAGCCTTAAAGGGTGAAACAATAATGCTAGCATAAGTGGAGTTAGTATAGGAAAAATCAATCAAATGTAACCATGAATCCCATGTATGCTATACATCATGATAGAAATGACAAAGGTAAGTTTCCAACCACTTATTACCCCTTTCTATCTAACCATCAGTCTGTGGATGATAGGCTATAGAAGGAGCTAGTTTAGTTTCTATGGAGCTGTATATCGTGTCTGCCAAAAGTTACTCATGAACTTGGTATCTCTATCATATGCAATCACATGTAGTAATCCATGTAATCTAAATATCTACTCCATAAACTGAATAGACACTTGTAAAGTAGTGAACTAAGTCTTGGTATAAATGAAATGGGTTGCCTTAATGAGTCTGTCCACTACCACATAAAAGCTATTCCAATCCTTTTTGGTAATAGATAGACTAGTAATGAGGTCCATGGTAATATTTTTACACTTTCCTTCTAGAGTAGGCAATGGATGCAACAAACCACAACCTACCTTACATGTATTATTCTTGTTTTGCTGAGAATGCATACATTTCATAACATAGTCATTAATATCTTTCCACAATCCTTTCTAATGAAATCTCTTGCTGATTTTATCATACGTCTTAAACACTCCAAAGTATCCAGTTGTGGTGAAGAATGTAACTCCTCAATAATTTTCTGCCTGAAAGAAGAAGTAGAGGGAACAACAATCTTGCCATTCAGCCAAATGAGACCATTTTTAAGCTGATAATGGGAGTTGTTCTCTTGTATGACCAAGGCAGGATTTGACTAAGTAAGTAAGTATTTTAGGGCCTTGTGATCATACAAATAATTCTGTTATTTATTTATCATATGTAGAATAGCCAACTTCTCTTGATCATAGACATTCATAGCCATCTCTTTATCTATAAGCTTACGTCTTTCAAAGAGAATAACTTCATACTCTTGTAGCAAAATAGCCCCTATGCCACAACCACTAGCATCACACTATGTGGTAAACTCTTTAGAGAAATCCTAGCATACTAGAAATGGAGAAGAAGTAAGTAAGTTCTTTAACTGGTTGAAGCTATTATCTATACGTGCATCCCAAAAGAAAGCTTCCTTCTTCAACCTATCAATCAAAGAAGTTGCTACAATCACAAAGAGCTTAATGAATCTCTGGTACAATGATGATAGACCAAGAAATGCTTGAAGGAAAGTAGTGGTGGTAGGTGTTGACCAATCTTTGACACACTGCACCTTCCTAGGGTCAGCTTATATCCCTAGCTCATTGACAATATGACCCAAGTACTCCACTTCAATCTAGATGAAAGAGCATTTCTTTTCCTTAAGAAAGAGTTTGTGATGTCTCAAAACATCAAAAAACTTCCTTATACATGAAAAATGATCCTATAAAGACTTGCTATAAATTAATATGTGATCAAAGAAGATAAGGACAAACTGAAAGAGGAAAAGTTGCAAAAGCTTATTCATTAGAGTGTGGAAGGTAGCTTGAGCATCAGTAAGCCCAAATGGCATCATTAGAAAATGGTATAATCCATGATCATTTCTAAAGATATTCTTCACTTCATCACCCTCTCGCATACGAATCAAATGATATCTAGATCTCACATCAATCTTGGTAAAGAATCTAGCCCCATTGAGCTCATCAAGCAAATAATCAGCTCTAGGTATTCGATACCTATTCTTCATTGCGATTTTGTTTAGATCCCTATAGTCAATACACATCCTGAAAGATCTATCTTTCTTATTCACTAATAAGATCAAATATGTATAATGTGAAGAACTAGATTAGATAACTCCCATCTGTGTAAGAGCTCCTTGATTTACTTGGCTACTTTCTCACACTCTCATTTTAACAACATGTAGGGTGGCTTATTGATTGGCTTTGAATGAGGCTCTAAATCAATAGGATGATCCAATACTCTCTTAGGAGGTAATGAAGTAGGTACTTCAAACAAGTCCTTGTACTCCTCAAGTAGATATTTCAAAGTAGGATGCTCTACTAAATTCTTGGATTGATATTCTACCTATTAAATCAAGTGTAATACAAAAATCTGTGAGTGTTTCTTGTACTCAAGTTGTTTAATGGTGATAGGTTATAAAGTAGATTTACTTGGGATTCCTTGTACATGGATAGGCTACGCATCAATAGCAAACTCCATGTACAACTATGAGAAATCCATAGTAATCTTCCCTAAAATAATTAGTCAATCATAATCAAGTACAATATCAATGGGTTCCAAAGTAATTAGGTTCACTTTGTACTTCATAATTTTCAACTAACTATATAGAAACCTGGCGGCACATTTGAGTGTTGATTTCTTCTTCTCCATTAGTTACTTGTACTCTTATGAATTGCTGCAAATTAATAGGAACTTGTCCACAACTGACTTATTTACAAAATTGTGTGTACTACCACTATCTATTAGGATAAATACATGAATGGTACTCTTTATATAGAGTATATTAGGTCTCTTTGAACTTGTCCAAGCATCCATGGAAATTGAACAAAGGGTAGTGGTAGTAAGAGGTAAATATTCATCCTACTAGGATCAAAAGAAATATTCAAACTAGGGTTGAGTGAAAATCCATCCATAATCTCATAAGATTGATCGAGATTAGGATTCTCATTATGCTCTTCAAATTTAACTTGTGCACTCACTATTGGTTCATCAACAACCTCAGCATCCCCATTGTCAAGTACTATCATATTATAATTCTAACATTGCTGCACTCAATTCAGACATGTCTGCATCCAACGTAAACATTCTGCCCTTCTTCTTTCCTTTTGCTATCAAGCGACCTTTATTTTTCATATCCTCAACAAAGCATCCATGAGGATTAAATCTGACCTGCAAGCCCTGCTCAACCATTTGACCAACAGAAACCAGATTCTTGGTGATATTCGGGACATGAAATACATCGGACATGTATTTTTGGAAAACAGGCAAGGAAACCATT
Organism: Lygodium microphyllum; assembly: GCF_053477565.2. NCBI lineage: Eukaryota > Viridiplantae > Streptophyta > Polypodiopsida > Schizaeales > Lygodiaceae > Lygodium > Lygodium microphyllum. The sequence goes on along the minus strand of NC_141154.1, from coordinate 134,708,995 downwards.
TCCTAGACATGTTCAAGAGAGTAAGAAGCCACTGGAATTAATCCACTCTGATGTGTGGACTACGAAAGCTGCATCTCTTGGAGGCTGTCATTATTTTGTCAGTTTTATTGATGACTATAGCAGAAAAGTTTGGGTGTACTTTATAAAAAAGAAAAGTGAAGTTTTTGGGCATTTCAAACTCAACCCTAAAGTTCATTAGATACTTTAGTTTTTGGTTTATAACTTTCCTTATTTAGAAGGATATCCAAGAATACATCCATTTGCAAGATAACTTGAGTAAGGATTTGCTATTCTTGTTGAGGTTATTTACCCTTTCGTCTTGTGAATCAGTCACAAGACTACATGACTTCGTACTTGCTGTGCAAGTCCTGCGTTGAAATAATCCGTTTTAGTTTCTTTAAGCTGCCTAGGGTTTCTTTTTAAGAACCTCAAGGATAAATCCTAGTCCTTTATCGTTACAAATTTATTGACCCTACAATAAGGAAAGTAGTCAAGTGCTTAAGGTATAAACGTTTCTTTCATCTTTAAATCATTTCCAAGGCATATTTTTGCAGCATGGTATTTCTAAGTTTAGATTGGTTTGGTTATCTTTTGGAAGGTAATATTGATCACCTCGTCACGGTTTTGTTATCCTTGTGACAATTGATTTTTCAATCGGTACAATTCAATTTAATCTTCCTTTTTCCTTGCCGATGAAACTCATACCAAATAACAATCATTTCCTTGCTAAGATATGCAATTAGCAATAATAACTTCCTAGTAATTTGAGCAACGAAAGAAACCTTTCATGAATTTAATCATTTACAATGATTCGTTGCAAAAAGGAATAGGACTAATGGTGCAAGATACAATTTTTATACCTTCAAGATTTAACTGAAATATACTACTATAGTAAGTAGATAATCTTGCTCGTAATTCGTTATAATGCATGATGCTATTCGAAGGAAACTATGTTCTATACATTATCATTTGTTCAATTAAACTAAACTCCTTCATTGTAAATAGCTCGGAAAAAATATATCCTATCCCTAACAATTTCTCTCTGCATGATTAACTTAAAACCGATTTAAAGGCAAGAAGGAAAAACCTGGTTTTGGGGTGAGATATCCACATGGATACCGGGAGATGACCCTCCCGCAGCTACTCCTTGGACTTTCTTAGGCGGCATCGCAGTTCGAACGTGAAGGTAGCTTTTACTCTTTCTTCCGGATTTCCACCGTCTCTCTTTCGAGGCAAGGTGCCGTTTAAATGGTTGATCACGAGAAGGAATAATAGGACCTTTAGGTTCTTAGCTTCTTCGGAGAGGAAAATATTTATAAAGCCTAAGAAGGCCCTATAGGGTATATACTTGGCAAAAAGTTTATGGGTGAGTGTGATTTTGTAACCACATGAACCTTTGGAGAACTTAGGGCTTGGGTTAAAAGGTATAGAAGGAAATTATTCTATTTTCTTGCACTTCCTCTACCTTTTTCCTTCTCCTTCCCTACTCTTCCTCCTTCACTCCTCTTTTTCCCTCTTTTTTTTTTCTCTTCTACCTCCCTCTATTCCTTCTCTACTCTTCCTCTTTTACTCCTCTCTTACTCTTCTTTATCTTTTCCCACCCTATTCCTTCCTTCACCCTACTCTTTCTCCTTCACTCCTCTCTTTCTCTTCTTTATCTTCTCCCACCCTATTTCTCTCTACTCTTCCTCCTTCACTTCACTCCTTCTCTTCTTTATCTTCTCCCACCTTATTCCTCTCTACTCCTCAAGGGACAACATTCGGGGCCCATGATGATGGTTTGGATTTGGGGTCCATGGGGGGTCCTTGACGCCCGGGATAGGGGGAAAAAGTTGACTGGTGGTCAGAGCCTACGTGGCCTACGACGAGACGATGGGGGGAAAAGAAGATATCACGGGGCTGGGTGGGCGAAGCGGCTGCAGATCTGCCCCGCCGCAGGCTGATCCAAGGAGGAAAATATGTGGGCTAGGTGGCGCAAGCTGCCGCCAATGCAAATAGCCACGAGGGAATAAAGAAGACCTGAACGACTGCAGGGAGGTGGCGACGCTGGAGACCTGGCGAGAGAACAGAATGGAGTGCAAGGCGAGGCCCAGGATTGTTGACGGCTGCCTACCACATGCGAAAGGCACAGGCGATGGAGGTCCGCACACACCTGCAACGGGGGGAAAAGGCTTATTATATAGTTGGGGGAGGGAAGGGGTTGCTATCCTCATGCTCCCGATGGGTGGCAGGAGTACATAGGTTGGAAATCGTGCCCTCTCGTATGGACGGCTAGCTCGAGACGATGACGAGGGTGAGAATGATGTTGGTATTGATGACGATGATGATGATATGGACGTCGGCTTCAGTCGTTGTGGAGGTGGCGGAAGATGGTCGTTTCACCCATCTTAGAAGCTTTATATGCTATACTATAGTATATTACTCATGTATAGTATATTACTAATGCATAGTATATTACTAATGTTAACCTATACTAACATATTCTATATTTCTAACGTTTTAATTTACCCTTACTAACTGACTAACCTTACTTAATCAACTACTCCTTCGATCTCACCTTACTAACACGCCTACTAATTTTTGACTACCACTACTAGATCCGATCCTCGGAGGTGAGTGCCAATGTCAAGAAAAAAAAAACGTGTTTCCTTGGAATGTGTGAGGGCGGGATGAGGGCGAGACATTACAAACTCTAACATGATTTGCGATCATGAGAGTAAGTGCAACAAACTTATGTATGTGAGAAAATGAAAAAACCCTAACCTTACCAAGATGGAATGCCACATCATTCTTTGCAAGTTTTATATGTTTCTTTGGAGGTTAGTTATGTTGAAGTTTTCCATAGATGTTGACAAGTATGTTGATGTTTATTTTAGGACATTACCCTTATGGAAAAGAGGATCCTTTTCATCTCTTTTAGCAATGCACATGGACTAGAAATGTGTGGAAGAAGATGCAAAAATGGCACATACAATAGGTTCCTAATTTCCATAAGTATTGAGCTAGGTCACAAGGTGCTCAATATTAAATTGTTGATCAATATACTTACATTCATAAGGCTTGGTGCACCACCAAATAATCTTTAGAGGAGTAAGTAGAAGAGTTTTGCTAAATTTTGTTAAAAGGGATGGGAAGAAATGCCGTACTATTAAGTGACCACTTAATTAAAGCCTAATTTTTTTGGTGACCACTTCTCACAAATTATATCTTGGTATGCCTATTTGTAATCTCCCATAAACTATATATTTTTGATATAGGTATTTGTAATTCCCTAGTCTGAAATGTGGGGAATCAAATTCCCTAGTTGTGTACCCTACATTTTCTTACTATGCTAGGTGGAAAATGAGATTCCTTAGTTATATGACCTATAAATCCCTAGTTTAAGGTGTGGGGAATAAGAATCCATGGTTATATATAAGGAAATCATATGTCCATGCCTAGGATTCCCTACCATGAGATGTGGGGAATATAATTCCCTAATTATATATAGGGAATCCATATATACATACCTAGGAAAAATTAGAGGATTTCCTTCATTTCATAAGTTTTCCTGTGTAGGAATTGTTTAAAAGCTCCTTGTGTCAAGGATGAGGCATTTACATTGTAGATTAGAGGGAAGTCGTATCTATCATGCACCTCCTGATTAAAATCAGCTCCAAACCTTCTTAGGTAGGGCATGTAGATAGAGTCATCCCTTTCATGAGGTAGGGTGCTACAAAAATCAATCCATGCCTTTAAGCTAGAGTCCTAGATTTTCTTGCGCCACTTAGGTTGTGCCTTGCATATCCCTCTACCCTTCGAGGTACTTCCACTACCTTATCTTCCCAATAGTTTGTCAATTTCCTGTTGCCACCTTGTGGGCTGCCTCCTCTGTTCCTCTAACCATCTTCTTCCTAGCATTGCCTCGACTCCACTTTTATCACCACATATAACTATCTCCACCTACTGCAAAGGAAGAGCAGTTTCCACCCCTATTTTTTAATCTCAATGCTGGGATAGATAGTTTTGCGATGGTGCATCTCATAATGAGAGCCACTCTCTTGCCATCATTTTGTATGAACCTCTTAGAAGATATGAGTGACACTAAATTCACTAGGTGTAACCACCCTTTTTTTTAATCTACTCCACTCAATGTAAGAACCAACTTAAAGGGATATCTACAAAGCAGGGCATTCCTCTCAGTAAAGCCCTCAAGCCACCGCACAATTTAACCTCACCCTTGCTCATCAATTGGGTGCCTCTTAAGCATGCTCTCTTAATAAATTAAATTTTTAAAAAAGAAAATGAAAAATAAACAAAAAATGAGAGAAAAGAAAATATGAGAAAAAAAAAAGACATGAAGGAAAGAAGTAGAAAGAAAAGAAACACACCAAATCGGCCCATCTATTCTCTACGAGTGTCACAAGCAATACATTTAGGGACCACTATAGCCCTTCCTCCAATTCACATACCTAGGGCACCTTAACGGTAGGGCACGCTTAGGGAGTTCCTGCTTGCCTATGGTTAAACATGTCTCTCTAAGTCATACCCTCAACACCTCCCTTTGTACATGAACTGGGTCCTCAAGTGTGGGACAACACTACACGGGCTTGTGCCTAAGCTTCGACCCAACTCCTAGTTCCACTAGCACAAACACCATGCACTACACACTAAGGTAGACACAACCCTAGGTAGTGCACTTCCTTTTCTTTCTAGGTACATTTGGCAATCGCAATCAACCATGAACATCAAAGGTCCCCATCATCCACTCAATCCATCCTCGCGGCCTCCACAACTCTTCATCCATTTTGGTGTGTCTCTTCTCCATTGCCAACCTCCCCCAGACCCATCATTGACCCACATGGCAAACCTTCAACTACTCGAGCCCTTACCAACAACTGCCATGGAGCTGGCACTCGGTTAGGAGGGGCTAATGTTATACTCAACTTAAAGGGATATCTGCAGAGCATGGAATTCATCAGTAAAGCCCTCAAGTTGCCACACAATTTAACCTCACACTTACTCACCAATGGGATACCTCTTAAGCATGCTCTCTTATTAAATTAAATTTAAAAAAGAAAATAAAAAATAAAAAGAAAAACAAGAGAGAAAAGAAAAGATGAGAAAAAAGAAAATGGCATGAAGGAAAGAAGTAGAAAGAAAAGAAACACAACAAGCAAATCGGCCCATGTGTTCTCTATGAGCATCAGAAGCACTACATCTAGGGACCACTCTAGCCCTTCCCCCACTTCACATACTTAGGGCACCTTAAGGACATGGCATACCTAGGAATCTCTTGCTCACAAGGGGTTCACTCATAGTAAAGAAGACATATCACTTGCATGCAAGGACTTATTAAAAAACCCCTATTTATGAAGCTTGTAAGACTAATATATCCCCCTATTTAAGCTTATAAGATATATACATGTATGACTTTTTATGTATCCCCTTTCTTAAATGTAAGTCGTCATAGAATATATACTAGCTTTATTTTTAAAAGTTGGAATTATCCTAAGCAATTAAAAGTATCAAAATGGTCATATCACAAAGTGATTTATGTTGTGGCACTTGGATACCATTGAAGTATGTGTCACAATGTTTTTTAGTGCATGTGTCCCCTTACCACATGAGGAGAGAGAGTAGGGGAATCGAACCCCTTTATACTTAAAGTGACTACACCAAGCTGTCTTTAGAAGAAGCGTAGTTGAATATCTTTACCAAAACCATGGGAGAGTGCCAACTTCCCCCCTCCCACACTATGATTAATTCAATAACCCTACTATGTGAGGGTTTAGGGTTTTGACCTTACTTGTCAAGGTCTCTTGTATGCCATGGAGAAACCAATCTATGGAGAGAGGTGATCAAATGCATCCCCCCCTTCTTTTTTCCCTCTATCCCCTCCTTAAATTTAAGTTCAATATAGGAAATTAAGAGGGATCTACCTCTAATGTATACTCTTAAGTGTCCCATTCCGAAAAAACCCCTCCCTTACACTCACGTGATACCATACAACATCTATAGTGAACCCCTCGGGCTCCTCCTAGATTTGTCTCCCTAAGTCATACCCACAACACCTCCCTTTGTACATGAGCTGGGTCCTCAAGTGTGGGATAACACCACATGGGCTTGTGCCTAAGGTTTGACCCAACTCCTAGTTCCACTAGCACAAACACTATGCACTACACACTCAGGTAGGTACACCCCTAAGTAGTGCACTTCCTTTTCTTTCTAGGTACATTCGGCAATTGCAATCAACCACCAACATCAAAGGCCCCCATCATCTACTTAATCCATCCTCGTCCTCCACAACTACTCATCCATTTTGGTGTGCCTCTTCTCCATAACCAACCTCCCCCAAACCCCATCATCGATCCACATGGAAAACCTTCAACCATTCGAGTCCTTACCAACGACTACCATGGGGCTGGCACTCTGGCTAGGAGGGGAGTAATGTTATGACCCAAAAACAATCTAAGGTGGAAAAGCCCCAAAAAGTCAAAAATGGAAGATAACCCAAGGTAGAAAAAATTAAAGAGAAAGGCAACCTCAAACAAATGCAAGGAAAACCTCAAATACAAAAGGAAGTACACAATGATAAGTGCACCAAATATTCTACCAAGGAAAGCATTGGGCACATTGTAATTCATTTTGTAAAAGAGTGCCTAGCTCCCTCTTATGAAATTTGTAAATGTAGATGGACATGGGTCAAGGAACCGTGAAAATTGGAAGGAATAATGAAAGAGGACCTAGCCTAAAACAACCGATCATGTAAAAAGGGATGGATGCTCAAAGAGGATGAGGGCATGTATAAAAAGGAAAAAAGTGAATAAAGAAGATTATTCTTGTGTGTGGCCAAAATTACCTCTCTTATTCTCTTCTTATTTTCGTTCTTACTTGCTTGAGCTTTTTCTTGAGAGAGAGAGTGTGAGGGAGTGAGTGTATGAGGGTGAGGGACTATGGTGGAGAAGCTCTTCATATTCTTCTCCCTTCTTCTTCTCTTCTCTTCTCTTATCTGGCACCCAAAAATAGAGCATGGATCTTGGAGCTTGAGGATTGAGCTTGCACCTTAGATCATGGAGCTACCAGAGCGCTTGAAGGAGGAAATAACTCAATCGAGCATGGAGGTAAGCTCACTACACTTGTAGGTGTGAGATCACATATGGCTATGTGAGAGGTAGTAATTATACTTGGCTTCAAATGCTTAAAGCAACAATAAGCAGTCCATGGATCTCGACGATTGAGTGAGAGGCTTCCACATCTTGAGAGGGAGTCAATTTAGTTCAAGCGATATGAAAACTTTGTTGGATGAGGTAGTTATATCTAGCAAGGAATACATAGCTATTTACAAATCTCTTTATAGGAAGATAAATGAATCTTAGCTACAAGGATCGATATTACCAAACCCTACATCACTGAAAAGAATGTGAAAAAAAGTAAATGATCAAATCTCTTTATAGGAAGATGAAGGGATCTAAGCTGAAAGGATCAATATTGCCAAACCCTACATCACTAAAAAGAATGTGAAAACAAGTGAATGATCAAGTTCTACAACTCCTGGGAGCTCCATTTTATATCAAAGATATATATCATTTGGCACCAAGGGAGGTGATGGTTTACAAAAAATACAACAATGTATGTTATAACTTGGAGACTCTATAGTCGTACTTTGTTCAATTATTTGAGGTGAGTCCAAATGAATGTGATGGTCTCCTAAAATTTGTACTCAAGCTCGATGAGTACCAAATTGTGAAGGATAAAAAGCTAGAACCGGACACCATCACCTTGATGAATAGGGCACTTGATCTAACAATTTGAAAGCACATTCCAAAATGGTTTAGTGTCTAGTTTGAGAACAATATATTCTCTCTAGAGTCCTTTGAGGAGGTGAACAATATATTTTAAATTGGAAGTTTACTTATGCTAATACTGTTGTTGTGCTACATGCTTATAATATGTGTATATTATAGGTTATGTTTGATAATTTTGAAACCTTGCATTAGAGTTTTCACAAGACAAATATACCCCAAATTATTAGTGAGCAAAGGAAAATGAGAATCTTGGACCTGGAAGATTCAAGGTATAATGGTATCTAGTAGGTGATTTGAAGACCCTAAAGTGCATGTACAATGTCTCAAAAGGGGAAAATATGAAGAGCTTATGAATATATTGCATACATGCTGCAAAGGGACTTGACAAAATAAATTGAAAAAATGCACCCAATAGGCATCTCAAAGATCCAAGTTTGAGAGCAGTTTTAGATACTCCCTTGTCTTGAGTCCATATTTGCATAATGCATGGTTTGTGTAGGACCATTGAGAAATTACTTTTCTTGTATATATATTTTGCTTGGACAATGTGACCTAGGTCTATGCAAATCAAGGCAATTGGAGCACTTGAGAAGGTATTATTAGACATTGGTTTGCATGGAGGAAATGTGAAGATTGAAAGGGACAAGAAAAGGTCAAAGGATGGTCGAGACATGCCAAAGAAACTCTCCATTGGGCATGTGAAATCATGGAGATTTTTATCTCTACCACCCCTAGATAATCCTAGTCAAGTAAAACATTCCATTTAAAGAATTCAATTCAATAGGTGGAAATGCATCCACAATACAATTATGGACCATGCTAAGAATGGTGAAGCATGATCACGCAAGGCCAACATTTGGAAGTCTTTAGATACAATCTTTGAGTTTTGTGGCATACAAGCATGGAACTCAAATGACTACTAGGCCTTTGAAACAACATTAGTGAATTTAAAAAGTCAATGGTTAGTGCATGGATAGATCAACACATTATCCACGACATGGTACACTATCTTCATAATATCTAATAAAGTATAATTTCTTAATCATAGGTGCATAATGCAAAATTGTTGGATGCACTCAATATAAATGCAACTTTTTTGGAACCATACTTCAATATGTGTGTATTTTCTAGATGTGTTGGCTCACCAATTAGTTCTAAAACTTTCTCATTTAGTTGTTTTCGAGCTTCTTCACATGAAATGGTTTTGATAGAGGCATTACTCGCTTAGTTTTGAAGACTTGCTTAAATCCTATATCCAATTGTTGATAGAGCATACTATATGACTCAAAATTTATTCCCACCTTGTCACATAATCCCTGAGCATCTGTAGCAGTAAACAAGTTCCTCACATCCCTAAGATGTTCACTTGTGACACCATCTACAATGTCCCCGAATTTACAATTTTTCAAAGCATTTTTTACCATATCCTTGTTTAGGACTTTAGCAATAGTATCATTCTCTGCATGAGGGAACATATTTCTCATTGTAGTAGATTGAGCATATATATGTCTCTGATATTGTCCACTTCCTTTGGTTAATTGGTGAATTGGTTTAACTAATCCGATGCGCCAACATGCTTCTTTTGTTTTTAAAGTGGGACCAATCTCCAAAGTTTTTGTGAGCTTCCTCTTTATGTTTTGATTCTCCTTCTCCAAGTCCATAACTTTGGACTGTAACTCCATATTTTGCACGTGTGTAGCCTGCATAGCATCTTCAATGACAAACATTTCTTATTGTAGGCTCTGATTCTCCCTATCCTTCTCAACTAATAATCTATCATTTTCCATCAAAGACTGCATATTCCCTTGTAATCTTGTCTGCATATTTGTCAAGGCTTGATGAACCCTTGCTAATTCTTGTGTGACAAGTCTGCATTTGTATCCATACAATCCTTCATTTCCTTCACAAACGTACTTTACAAATGATGTAAGCCCCTCAAATTGTGGTGGTCTTTGAGTGACTGGATCGGGTGGATAAATGTACCCATCAACCCAAAGGTCCATGTTTTTTTTCCTTGCATTTTTTTCTTGTTGCATCCTGTATCTTATTGCATCATCCCTTTCTACAGTTCTTTTGAACATTAGTACATATTCATCCTCCAATTGAAAGTGAATATCTCTCTTTCTCTTGGTATGTCCTGCACTTGCATCCTATAAAGAAAAATATATGTCAATTTTAACTTGGATTAACATTCAAATCACACAATTACACCCCTTTGATTCACTATATCTGTGTTCTTTTTTACCCAGATAAAAACTTAAAAGGAAACTCTCGAGTTAAAAAGGTATCTCTCGGTAAATACTAATATTAAAATATGATGTGTACGTCATTTTATATCGTTTTTTAACTACCACCCTTTTAAGAAGCAAGAATGAGAATGATTCTAATATATTTTCATGTTGAAAAGTCATGAGGGCATTAAAGAGTCGTATATTAATGATTGACTCCATTTTTAGAGAAAATAGAATTGTATTTTTTTAGCTATGAGAATTTTGAAAAAAAGTGACCTTATCCTACAATTTGAGAATAAAATAATATGTGAGATTTGCTTGATTGTAGAAGATCTCTTATTCTAATATTATTTTGGAATCTCTTTTTAGAGAGAGAGAGGTGAGAGAAACCCCTTAAGGGTCAAAAAAGAGAGTCCATATTTCTCCTAATGCTAGGATATGTTGCATATTTTTGGCATGGTAACTTGTTAGCAAGTTTCTCAATAGTGGAACCGCTTTGCAGATTCCCTAGCCAATTATGCTTTTGTTGAGGATGTCTTTTTCAATTGTGGTTTGGGGGAGCTCTTACAATTACCTTCTAACATTAGCCAAGACTACTTTGGGGTTTTTTTGCTAGCACGTCCTATTTTGGCCGTCGATGGCTAGTTTGGGTCATGAGTCAAGTATGGCAGAATATAAGGCCTTGATTATGGGGTTGAATGTAGCCCAATATGGTGACATCCATCAGTTATTAGTGAAAGGTGACTCGCAGTTAGTAATCAACTAGTTGAATGGGACTTATAGTGTGCTGGATCCTATCTTACAAATGTACCATTGTGCAGCCCCTTGGATATGCTATATATTTTTGGCATGGTGACTTGTCAGCTAATTCATCAATAATGGAACTGCCTGGCCAATTATGTTTTTGTTAAGGATGTCTTTTTCAATTGTGGTTCAAGGAAGCTCTTACAATTACCTTCTAACATTAGCCCAAGACTACTTTGGGGTCTTCTTGCTAACACGTCCCATTTTGGCCACCGATGGCTAGTTTAGGTCATGAGTTAGGTAGCAATTGAGTGCCTTCCTATTCTATCATAGACACATAGGATTTTTTATCATTATATTTGTCGGACATCCCTTGCTATTTATGTAGGGGGTAGCTAATAACATGATACATTTAGTGTTAAGACCAAGGGCTTCTTTTAGCAGTATGCTGCTGAATGATAGTTATGTGGATTATCTCGTTAGGCTAAGAGGGCCAATCATTCTCTAGTGATGTGCCACATTTCGTTAGACCAAGAGGGCCATGTGTTGGTTTAGTGTGGGTGTGGCTAATGGCTTTGCTTTAGTGCTATGTTAGATAGATTTAGCAGAACCTGGCAAGAGCCGCTTGCTGCATAGAAGCTTCTTGTGGCCATGTCCAAGTAATGTTCTTCCTTTATGAGTACTTTTCTTTTCTACTATATGTGCTTATATACTTGGGGAGAATGGGTATTCTTGTGCCTTATTGAGTATTATTTTTTATACCAAGTTGATGCTTTTTATGGTTGTTGATTGTGCAAATCAGTTCGCGTGTTTCGATGGGTTGAGTTGCCCTATCCCGTGGTCGTAATGAGAGCTAGATTTTGGGACTTGTTTTGAAGTGAAAAGGTGCCCCAGAGGCATAAAAGACTAATTTTTCATGGAAAATCAAACGGTTGCATATCAATGAGCTGGAGTTTTCCTAAATAGAGTTCGATGCCAGGAACACAACACAAGTCTTAGTTCATCGATCAGAGTTCATTTGGCCTTCCATTTAATCCCCGTGTTATAAAGCAACTATGTGATCTAGGAGCCAGAAAGTGCATAACAGAGGCCAAATTTATAGATTTCAATACGATGAAGCTGCCTCTCTAGTTTGATCTCGAATTTGAGTTCGTTTGCCCACCAAAATGCAATAATTCACTTCCTTTACAGTGTGAACACCCAAAGTGTGAACCATATATTTTATAAATAAAATCAAATGAATTGAAACTTTAAAAGACATACAAATTTTGAATCAAGGCAAAGAGCGGACACAAATTTTTTTGTGCCCAAAAAATATTGGATTTTGTGCCTCTTGGATGTTAGGGATGAGAGAGAGATAATGGCCTTTGATGTAGACAAAGAGCACTTCAATTTGACTTTAGACATGGAAAATATGGTGCAAGGAATCAAATGATTGATTTTCATTATTTCTCTCTCCTTTCTCCTCTTGTTGTATGTTTCCATGGTTAATTCTATGAGAAAAGGGGTGGGGTGGGCTGTTGAGATGAGAGATATTGATTGGAAGATGATGTTGGAGGGTAAAGGAGCATAGATTAAGGTTGGAAGGATCATCAACTCTATTGGAAAGTGTCAATAGGCCTCTAATCATCACGAGATACATATGTCATAAGGCGCAATTTGATGTGAGTAAGTGGTAGATTTTATTATTTTATGATAAATTTTGATTTAAAAATGCTTGTATTTGGTTGTCAATGCTTTGATCTATCAAAAATGTTAGAGAAATCAAGAAAAATCAGTCATCTAATAATTTATTTAGAAACACGCAACATTGTGAAATTATGCAATTTTAGGGTTTTGTCATGTATGTTAAGGCTCAAGCATGAGGTTTATATAATACACTGAATTCACATATTTTTCTTATCCATGGCATATAAGACATGTGTGGTTTAAAATTAAGAGGATCTAGTAGCAGGAACATGCTCAGTGCCAGCACATCAATATTAGTTGGAGTAGAGACATGTTTTTGCACCTCCACAATGTTGGATGTTGATGAATAAAATTATTTGAGCACTATACATCATACACAATTGCATTGCACGCAACACATGGTATCATCCCGGATGCACAACAATTATTTTTATGAACTTACATGACCTAGGTTCAGAAGGTGAGATACCCAATGATATATGTAGGGACTCCCTTTGAGGAATGTGGGAAGGGTTATCCATGTCAAGATTGTGGAAGAGAATGAAGGAGTCTCGCTTGTAGCTTTCTTGCTTACACAATGGGGGAATACACACAAAGGTGGAGGCTGAAAATAGTTTTCCTCTTCTTAGTTTGTGTAAGCCAAAAAGAACTCTAGTACAAAAGAAGTAGAAGAACCCTATATGTGGGTCTCAAACCAAACTCAACTAACTAAGGTGGCATACTAACTGAGCCACGAACTAGAGTAGATAAGGATAGCTATCATCTAGCTATTATTCATGGGTGGTGTACCAACCGCATCTACAACTAACACGTCGGTGACATAAATGCACAACGGTCACCCTGGCACATCACGAGTGGAGCTCGATATCTCAACACTCCCCCTCGAGCTCAATCCCAATTCCTACACACCAAGCAGATCTCTGAACTTGCGCAACTTCTCTGCGCCCAATGTCTTCGTGAATATGTCAGCTACCTAATCCTCTGTGCTGACATAAACTAGATCAATAAGACCTAGTAAAACCCTCTCCCGCACATAGTGATAATGCACCTCAATGTACTTTGTTCTAGCATGATAGACTGGGTTATTTTTCAAGTGTATACTGCTCATGTTGTCACAATAAATGACAACTGGCCCATCTGTAGGCTGATGCATATCATAAAGTAGCTTATGCAACCAAACTACCTCACATGCAGCCATTGCTGCACCCCTGTACTCAGCCTTTGTGCTCGACAAGGCAACTGTAGGCTGTTTCTTGCTGCTCCAAGTGACTGCAGCACTCCCAAAAGAGAACACATATCCACTGGTAGATCATCTATCTGAAATACTTCCAGCCCAATGAGCATCAGTATCCATGCAACTGTATCTGAACCCCAGTCTCACAAAATAGTCCATATTGCAGTGTGGACTTCACATACCTAAGTATGCATCTAGCCGCATCCAAATGCGGTTTCCTTGGAGCCTGCATAAACTGACTTACCAATCCAACAACATAGCTCAAATCTGGCCTGGTAATAATCATATAAATCAAACTTCCTACTATGCGTCTGTACATAGTAGGGTCTTCTAGAAGCTCACCTGCATGTGCGCTCAGCTTCACATTCTGCTCCAAAGGAACTGAAATAGGCTTACAGCCTGTCATCCCATATTTGGATAACATGTCCAATCCATACTACCTTTGCAAGAGCTGTATCCCACTTGGTGATCTAATCACCTCAATGCCCAAGAAATAACGCAGCTCTCCCAAATCCTTCATCTCAAACTTCTGCTTCAATAGCATTTTCACATGAAGGATATCTTCATCACTATCACCTGTCATAATAACAAGTAGCATAATACCTTTCTCTATTTTTCTCACATAAAGTGAGAAATCTGCCTTGAAAATTTGAAAGCCAATAGTGACAAGATAGTGTCCTATCTTGTCAGACCATGCTCTACGTGCTTGCTTCAAGCCATACAAGGCTTTCTTCAACCTGCAAACAAACTCGGGATGAACAGCATGCACATAACCTGGTGGCTGCTCCATATAGACCTCTTCTTGCAAATCACCATGCAAGAAGGTATTCTTTACATCCATCTGATGTAAAGACCATCCCTTTGATGCAGCCATAGCAATGACTGCTCTTACGATTGCCATCCTTGCAACCGGGTTGAATGTTTCTTCATAATCAATGCCATATGTTTGTGCATACCTCTTGACTACTAATCTTGCCTTGTATCTATTCACAGAACCATCTGCATTGTGTTTCACCTTATAAACCCACTTACAACCAATTGCATTCTTATCTTTAGGCAAAGGTACCAATTCCCATGTAGCATTTGCTTCCAAGGCATCCATTTCTTCATCCATGGCTTTCTCCCATTTTTCTTTTCCCATGGCTTGCTCAAAAGAAGTGGGTTCTGGTTCCTGTATCACTTTGACCATATATGCATAGTGAATGGCTGTAAATCCATCATATTTTAGCCTATCCACAGGATACCTAGCTCTGGTAGACTTGCGCAAAGTAGGTTCACTCCCAGGTGCTTTCAAAACATCCCTGGTCCTCCTTACTCGAGGTGTAACAATAGAAGGAATACCCAACTCATCATTAATGCTCTGTTCTGAGCCACTGGATTCACCATCCACATAAGAGTGACCTGCATTCACATCAAACATGGGCTAATCTACCTTCTCTTTTCCTTTTCGTGATACCTGCATACCACTATCTGCATTGCTTTGAGAACATTCTCCTAATCTCAATCTACCTGTCCATGGCGAAGAATGTGAACCACTACTAGAGGATGCTCCAGGTCCACTAATATCTTGACTGCTGCTGTGAATTTTATGCAGCATTACCATTTTGTGCATCTACATTATCAATCACATTTACTGGTTTATACTAGCTACTCATCTCATAAAAAACAACACCTCTGCTCACTGTAAACTTACGAGTAGGAGGGTTATAGCATCTATACCCTTTTTGCTGCAGAGAGTAACCAATAAAGATGCACTTCTTAGCTTTTGGATCCAACTTGGATCTCAACTCATCTGGCACATGAACATAGGCAATGCAACCAAAAATTTTCAAATGAGAAATATATGGTTTCCTACCAGTATACCTCTCCTCTTGAGTCATGCCATGTATTGCTGCAGTGGGAATCCTGTTCATTATGTAGACTGCTGTAGCAACTGCCTCAGCCCAGTAAAAAACTGGCAAGTCCTTTTCATTGAGCATGGCGAGTGGCATGGAAATTTCTAGCACCCCCTCTTGATACTTAATAAATGCTATAGTAATAAGAAATTGATGCTACAACCATGAATACTCAAGTCTCACACATAGACTAGTTGTGCCTAAAAGAAAACGGAAATAAGATTCAAAATTTATGAAGCATGGGATAACAAAACAACTTCCCACATATGGTAGCTCATCAATGTCCAACATTTTCTCAAAGGTCCAAGAGGAATATTAAATAGTTGTAGCATTTGGAAGGCCACATAATGCCACTCTAACGTGAAAAGGAACACTAGAACTTGTTGCCTCTAGGTCCATGATGGGATGCTTTTGATAATGAGTGGTGTTTTTCCTAGTTGATCTCACATGATGGCACACCTTGGTAGGTGGCTAAATGAAGGGGGTCCATGGCATGATGTGCTTCAATTGGAGTAGGTTGCATGTGAGATAGAGATGGTGCTATGTTGCTTTTCTATGATCTAGGCATGCCTATGATCAACATTGACATTGTTGCTTCTTTGGAGATGGTTTTTAGCATGGGAGTAACTATTCCAACAAGCTTTCTAGAGGCTCTTTTGAGATGTTGGCTACATGATGATGATGAAGCTTCTTTGGTGATTGTGGTGGCGAGGGCACAGTGTGGTTATCTTGAGGTTACTCTAGGGGTGCTAGCAGATGGTGGACCTCTAATGATTTTCCCATTTCATTGCATACATTCATGTACTGTCCACGTATGATCTAAGAGAGGGTGTTTGCATTATGCAACTCATTGTGGTCTAACGTGCTCATGGTCTTGCTATTTTGACTGAGTCTGCTCCCAAGCAAGTACATTTCCTCTCTAGAAACTCTCATTTGGCCATATTGGATTATATTGGGCCATTAGGTTTTGGACTTGTGCTCACTTAAAGGCAAGTCATATTAGGGTTTTCTCTAAAGAGGAGGCTACTTTCTCTCACGAGGGCTCTATTTTTAGTGCCATATAGTGAGTTTTCCACATCCTTTTACATGTGTGGTTTGTTCTTTTGAATGCCCTGTTTCCTTAATCTCCTTTTACATGTGTGGGTTGCTCTTTCGAATGCCCCATTTCATAGTATTGGCTTAAGATGGTTTAATTTGAATTTGATATGGAAGACATATTAGTAGGTGATTCTAATATGGTAGCTTTGCTTGAAGTTTTGATCTAACATATGAGATGTGGACACAAGTAGTATTCCTTGGGAACTGACATGGAAAAATGTACATTCTAATGAGTCATCATCGAGGGCAAACTAGGATTGATCACTTCTATTTCAATGATAGGGTGTGTTGGTATTTGCAATTGTTCTATTCAAGATTAAAGGTGCAATCAACCCTTGTAAGTAATATGGAGTACAATGAGAGCATTGGAAGCTAGTACTTGTACTACACCAATAATTTCTTACAAAAGAAAAAGGAGGATAGAACTTCACCTATTAGAGTTCAATCTCATATACATAGGTTGCAACACAATAAGAAAGAAGTCTATTACAAGATACCTCTTTACTCTTAAAACTCTGTATTTCAATTGATATTTGTACTTTCTTTGTAATTATATGTAAGATATAAATGTAAATATCCATGTAAAACTATAATATATAATTAAGTATGGCAAACCATGGCTTTTTTCATGGGGGAAGTTGGGCCCAATCGTGTGTTTTTCTCTTGTCTTTCTCAATCTATTGAGTTATTCAAATCCTCTTATGTATTATAATGTTGTTTGTATTTAATAGTTGAGATGTTTGATTTGTTAGATTTTTCCACTAAGTTCTATTATGTGTGTCATAAAGTTGTTTATGATTGAGATTTAATTTGCTAGATTTGCCACGTGTTATGCTTCATACCATTTATTTGCCAGGACTCGTACATAAGGTGGATTCCTTGTGCGAGAAGTTGACAGGGACACCTATCTTTTTAGGGCATCAGATTAATTTAATGTGCACGTGGGTGATTCCATAGTGGGTGATTCTGTAAAATACATATCAAATTAATGGACGTTTATGAGTTTAGAGTGCACACTCGAATTAAATTAAGGTTAGGACAGAGTTTCAACCTCTTTAATTATTTTGTAGTTGAAGACTACTAGGCATTCACTTTTGTTGGATTTTATCTAATTATTTTCTAACTATTGTGAACGCTTCAATTGATATGGAGAGTAGGTAGTGGTGGCTTTGGGTAGCAATGGGTGTTAGCGTAAGTCCAAGCGTAAATTTCATAATTATGATTAGTTATCTTAAGTATAATATATAGTATTATGTATTTATATGATATTGTATTATTAAAATTATTACTCTATTTGTAAGTTATAAGTTTAAACTTCTTTAGTAATAATTAGATCATTATCCTTAGTACTATTAATTTATTTATTTTTAATATAAACTATTTTAGAATATGAGATTTAATATATGCTTTTATTGAAATAAGCTTTCTTCATAGAATACCTTGCTATTTTCTTAATGTGGTGAAGTTTTAGAAGGCTTTTTAGCTTTCTTTATAAAAGCAATAGGATCGCACGCAAAATAGGAGAACAAGGTGAAAACTGAGTTTTTTCGTTGGTCCCTAATCCAGAATCAAAATTCAGAGCTTCAAGAGTCGTTTCAAGGATTTTGGTATGCTCCGGACACAAAGGTGATGTCAAAATGTTAAGATTCAAAGCACAGAATTTTCTGTAGTAACTGTAGCATGTTACAAGATACCTTGTGTTTCTTAAAACTCTGTATTTCAATTGATATTTGTACTTTATTTGTAATTATATGTAAGATATGAATGTAAATATCCATGTAAAACTATAATATATAATTAAGGATGGCAAACCATGGCTTTTGCATGGGGGAGGTTAGGCCCAATCGTGTGCTTATATAGATAAGTAGGCTATACATTGCTTCTCTTAGAGTGCATATGCTTATATGTTTATTTTGCATTAGAGGATGCTCGATGGATAAATTGTCCAAGAAAGTGAGATTAAACAAGTCACTAATCTATCTCCTTTAACCTACTCATCAATCATGCTTTACACAAAGTTAATATCATACGATATATTTTCTATATTGAAAATCATAGCTATGTTTATTCATGAAAGCATCCTTTACCTACATGTGACCTGTCTCAAAAATAATTTCAATAGATGGTTCACATTGGCCTTGAAATATTTACTTTTTGAAAAGAGAAACTTAGCAAGGTTTTACATGGTTTTCATACAAGTCATGTTATTGACTTGTCGTATGCAGGTTTTTCTAAATATGTGTCTGTGGGTGGGAAAATTGACTAGCTTGATTTGTGCACCCAAAATCTTTCATCTCCTACTTTCAAGCACAAGGGCTTTGAACACTTGACATGGCCCTTCCTAAGGGATGCCCAATACAACTCCACAATTGGGCTTCAATTGATAGAATGAAAAATATAGGTACGCAAAAAAGATGTCTAGGTTGTGTAAGTACACAGTCTCTATTTTCCAAGGGAGCTCTCCCAGGCATCCACCTTTTGTGAACTGGCCTTACTATGGGGGTCCCAATCAACTTGACGAGATACCTAGATCTCTTGGTAGAAACACTATTATGCACACTATAAGTAGCCCAAAGATGTGGAGGCTTCAAGAAGACCGCCAGTCTGGTTTGGTATCTATATGTGAGGGTAGTTCTGGATGGAGGGACATGGATTTTGACAGAATTAGAGCTAGCCTACCAATGGGTTTGTAATGCCAGTGGAGGACAATGGGGCTTCATCGAGAAGGTTGGAAGGGAAATACATGTCATATTAGCAAGCATTGTCTCGTTAAAGATTAGAGCCCGCATTCCTAGCAGAGAAAGATTTTCTTCAGGTCATGTTTCATGATTGAGGGAACCCTTTGGCCTATGGGGTTTCATGTGCTAAAAAGGTAGTTGTGGTTATTAAAGATAGATTATGTGCTCTTGGATCCACTTTAATTTTCTAGGAAGAAAAACATGAGAGGTGGGCAATTTAATTGGTATAGTTGCTCTTGATCTGCATCTAATGTATTCAACAATCAAATATTTTCATGTTTCCATTGATATGTAGATAGTTGAGACATATATTTTGTATTTGAACCTTCAACAAATTTTCAACCTCTTGCTAGTTGTATGATAGTTCCATTATGCATCATCAGGCTAGAGGTGACTAAAAAAGACGAACAAGGGGATCTATTTCTAGATAAGAAAAGAAGGAATAGATTGTGGTGGGCCATGAGAACCTTGAGTAGGGACTCCTATTATCTTTCAAGGGAGGCAAATGATATTATGGACTTGCATTGAGCAGAAGACCATGGTGAAGAAGGTGACCAAACTATGAAAAGAGGTTGATACAAACAAAACTAGTAATTGCAACAAATCATTAACAAAAGGGTGGAGAATCTGAAAGCAAGAAAAATAGAGTGTTGCAATAGGCTAAACCTGGTTGGGATCCTCTTGCATTGTACAACCTAACATACCAATATTTATTTTTACCATAAGGGAGACTGTTTAAAAATACATGCAAACCATCATCCACAAGTAGAGAGTAAACACAGTGTAAGCATAAAGATGATCAAATAGTCATAATGGAAACTAGAGGGCACTATTGTATTTCCATGTCTACAAGCCACAAGTTTACTAGGCTATTGAAATCCAAGATGTCTATTTCTCCATTATAAATGATGATGGCTAATTTGTAATGTTGAAATATAAGAAAAGGGATGCTCTTTTGAGGTAGATAATGTGGAAGTTCAACACTTCTTTAAGAAATGAGGCACCTAACTCATGAGATTGGCATGATGGGTGACAATGCAAGTACTGACAACTTGAAATTCAAATTTTCACGTTTGTTAGGATGGTTGTGAGAATGGAGACTAACTCGAACATGAAGGAGAGAAGTGAAAGGTGAGTTGTGAAAGCAAGCCAGAGTCTTATGGAGCTCACATGGACAACTTAAAGAATCACATAAGTGTAGGGGAGGGGGATTTTCCCAAAAGTACATAATGTCTAACAATTGGTCACCTATCCAACATTATGCTAGTAGCTCTCATTCTCACATGCAAAGGTACTCATATGTCTAGCAATTTTATGTGAACTACAAAGTGAGACTATTATTAGCAACCATAGAAAAGTTATCTTCATGTATGAGTGAAGCACCAAGCAAAGAATAGAGGTGTGAAGGATTTAAAAATGCAAATGTGGGTAGCAAATAGCATGTGCACACATGAAAGTGATGCAAATCCAAAACACAAGACATAGAAACACATGGAAATTTTATGAACCAAAGCACAATATCTCAACTCCAATCTCCCACATTCCAAGAATCATGCTACAAACTCATATACTTCATGATCTACCATTCATAGACATAACATTTTCCTACAAGGTTAGCCTGGTCAATCTATTGAAGTTTTCTTTATAGTTTCTCGTTTGTCTTCTTTCTCTCTATCTACGATTTCCGACATCATGTGGTTGAAGGGATTGTTGATGTGAAGTATATTGAAGGTTTTGATCTATTCTCCCTTGCTCCATGTCATGCTTGGTGATAGCCACTTGAAATCTAACCCAATGGTATTCATTCCATATTTCCATTGCTAGTATGTGTAGTCCTTATATTTAATCCACAAAGCCATTTGTTAAAAAACTTAGTATTGAAGGCTAAGTTTTAAACCTAAAGTCTAAATAAATTTTAAATTTTTTGTAAGTGAAAGCTTCCATATAGGCTATACCTTGAGCCAAACAAATTAAAATAATCAATGCTTTAACTTATCACTCATTTGCATATAAAACACAGCATATAGGCTCCACCTCTCAATAGAGCATATAAAACACGAGTGAAGGGATAAGCAAAAAGGGAAAAACAAAAATTCCACTCTGTTTCTACTAGGTATAGATTGGAATGAATGACAAGCATAGTGGAGAAATGATTTCGCAAATATCTGGTGGACATATGGTTGACGGACATTACTGCACCATGATGTGCATAAAGGGAGAAATTTCTTCCCAATGATCCATATGGTGAGTTCTAGCACAACTTTATTTATCTATTGTTGCTATAAATATCAATTGAGCTTGGCATTACTATGCAACATATTGACAGGGTATGAGGATGCTAGAAGGTTGCTCCTACTACATTGCCTATTGCATTAACCAGTGGCCATACAATTGGGGCTCACATCTAGAGGAACACGATCTTAGATGTTTCTTTTGGATCAAATGATGTATGGTGTATCAGCACCGTCCTTGCTTCTTTCAAGTTGCAAATGACAGGTTCCATGCTAGTAAAAGGGGAAAATTTCTTATGCTTAGAAGGTAGGGAGGAGACTCTTGTAGCAAAAGGATAGAAGAGGACCAAAAGTCATCTTCAAGCAAAACAACTCACGTTATCTATTTGTGGGCATTTTTGATAGATTTCCAACACGTAAGTGGACTTAATATCTTTTTTCTTTATGCAAAAATTTTTCAAATAGTGATACATATTGTTAAATACACTATTCAAGGTAGCAATTCAAAGTCATTTTTCAAACAGTGATACACCAAGATACAGGGCTTACAAAATAAGGCCGGTAATCAATATTTCCTAGACCTCGACATGGTCATGGGGATATTCATGTGGTGAGAAACAGAGCAGCAACTTGCAACTTGCAAGTTTGTAGATATTAGCAACGACTTATGAGTCTATAGGAGGGTCAATAGATATTTGTTAACATTGCAATGGGATTTGTGCATGAGCATACTTCAACTAGAAAATTTAATTTGCAGATATATAATACATATAGACGTTCTAACATGGAAACTTGTAAGAGCTGTAAAATGAGGCATGAACATCCCCCTTTTTCCCTGAGATTACAACCATGAACTCGGTTTACATGTTTCAAGATTTGTTAAGACCGGCTGCCTTACCCAGCACTAGTTTATCCATGACTATTAGACTTTGTAGGGCAATGGCTAGTCTCATGCTTTAAACACGGTAGTGTTTGAAGAAGCCAGCATGTAAACATGGTAGGGCCTTTTCAAGGAGGGTTGTGCCTAAAGAAACATGCATATGTGGCTATGGAGTGAGCATTACCAAAAAAACGAATCATAGGAATAATCCATACCAAACAATTTTTATTGAAGAAGATGTGTGTCTTTAAACACTATATGTCTTAGTTGTAAGGCTAAAGAATTAGGTGTTTAGAGATGTCTGCCCATGGTGTCATGATTGTATTGTAGGTCTGATTGCTAATACTCATGTAATGAGACCACATGATGTGATAGGGTAGGTCCAACACCTTGTGTGCAACTAGGTGTTTAGAGATGTCTGCCCATGGTGTCATGGTTGTATTGTAGGTCTGATGGCTATTACTCATGTAATGAGACCACATGATGTGATAGGGCAAGTCCAACACCTTGTGTACAACTAGGCCAGGTTTGAAGGATTAGAAATAGCCTGCAAACATGGTCTATCAACAAGTAAACAAGAGATATTGACAGATATAGTGTAATCAACCCACTACACATGGAAACAATACTTATCCTTTCTTTTCTCCAATCACCCCTCCAACCAAAATGCTTGTAAGTATAAGCTAAACCTATGACAAGTGGTCCATAAACTTGCTTCCAAGGGACTGTCTGCAAGTCACACTATACACCACCACCACAAAATTTTGTGATATATGGACATTGGATCATTCATATATGTTCCCTTTAAACTGATTTGAGATGCTTGCTTACTCAGGTATGGCCTTTGCAAAAGCTGCAACATTGAAAAAAAAAATTGCAACCTATGACAAGAGGTCCATAAATTTACTTCTAAGGGAGTGTCTGCAAGTCATACCACCACAAAAGTCCTTGATATGTGGACATGGGATCATCCATATATGTTCCCTTTAAATTGATTTTAGCTGCTTGTTTACTGGGGTATGGCCTTTGCAAAAGTTGCAACATTCAAAAAAAAATTGCAAATCTTCAAAGCAACCCATCTACTCCATTTGAAATCTATCATACTATGGGAAAATATCAGTAGAGATTATGAGCAGATTGGACATTTTATTAACCCATTTTCATTACGGCCTTGACACTGCATAATCTCATTACTTTCATTCACCATTTTGCAACTTCCACAACACTCAAGAGGAACAAGTCTGACACCTCCACAACCATCACAATTGCCTCCATTCAACTGCTTACAGGGCCCTTCAACAATTTGATAAAATTCAACATCATCATTTAGCTTGGTCATCTCTTCTACTCCTCCAATGTATTTGCCCTTACTAAACAGCCTTGGAATAGGCATTCCCCTTCCTACTAATTTTCCCAACTCATTTCGAAAATGAAGGTGCATGGACACATCCCTCTCATCAATCCTGAGACCAAAGCTTTGAAGAATTTTCCTCACTCTGTTACAGTCTTCATATGATACAAGAAGCTCAGGATCAAAGAAGGGATTGCCAGGGTGTGACAATGTGTCTAAATGATCTAAGAGTGCTCTTTTTTATGATGATCCTGACAAAGTTGATGAGTCCTCCATGGCAAGTATGCTTGCGAGAAAAATTTTCTCATACTCCACATTCAAGGTGATTTTAACTTTTCCATTTGACAGTTGAGAACCTTTTAAATGGACAGGATGCTACTTCTAGATTAGGCCTAATAGATGAATGTTCAAACACATACATGTCCTCAACCATGACCTTTCTTCTTGCTATGCTTTCTTCATTTAGCAACTTTGATGCTGAAGCCAATTGGGTATAGGAGATCTCACTACATGACATAGCTTCAGGGTGATCAAACTCGTTTCCCAAAACCATACTTTGTGCATACTCATCCTTTAATCCTACTGGTTCTGATTTCTCATTAACAAAATTGCCTGGCTTAAGTAATCCACAATGTAAATTGATGCAAGAAGCTTAGGATCAAAGAAGGGACTGCCATGGGGTCTGACAGCGTCTCTCAATGATCTAAGAGTGCTCTCTTTGATGCTGATCGTGACCGAGTTGATGAATCCTCCATGGCAAGTATGCTTATGAGAAAATTTTTCTCATACTCCCCATTCAAGGTGATTTTAGATATTCCATTGAAGGTTGAGAACCTTTTAAATGGACTAGATGTTGCTTCTAGTTCAGGCCTAATAGATGAATGCTTGAACACATGCCTCAACCATGACCTTTCTTCTTTCAATGCTTTCTTCATTTAGCAACTTTGATGCTAAAGCCAGCTAGGTATAGGAGATCTCACTCCATGACACAACTCTAGGGTGCTCAAACTGGTTTGCCAAAACCATACTTTGTGCATACTCAACCTTTAATCCTGGTGGTTCTATGTTCTCATAAACAAAACTATCTGGTTTAAGTAATCCGCAATGTAAATTGGTGCAAGAAGCTGAGGATCAAAGAAGGGACTACTAGGGTCTGATTGCATGTCTAAATGATCTAAGAGTGCTCTCTTTAATGATGATTTTGACGTAGTTGATGAGTCCTCCATGGCATGTATGCTTTCAAGAAAATTTTTCTCATACTCCACATTCAAGGTGATTTAACTTTTCGTTGAAGGTTGAGAACCTTTTAAATGGACTGGATGCTTCTTCTAGATCACGGGGATTCACTAGTAGTAATAAGGAGACATCACCTGTGTGCAAGAAATATACGAAAATACCCATTATCTACCCCCTATTTATGGGGACTTACCTTATAAAATGTACCTTCCTTCCCTTAAATAACCCCCCTCCCTTACAATCGCGTGGTACCATACGATAAACCCTAGTGGACCTCCCGGGTTCTAGATTAGGCCTAATAGATGGAATGCTCGAACATAGAACCATCCTCAACCATGACCTTTCTTCTTGCAATGGTTTCTTCATTCAACAACTTTGATGTTGAAGCTAGCTGGGTATAGGAGATCTCACTGCATGACACAACTTTAGGTTGCTCATACTAGTTTCCCAAAACCATACTTTTTGCATACTCATCCTTTAATCCTGGTGGTTTTCATTCTCATAAACAAAACTTCTTGGCTTAAGTAATCCGCAATGTAAATTTGTGCCAATGCTTTTGGTGATTGTTGAATGCATTATTCAAGGTAACAATTCAAAGTAATTTTGGATTAGATATTTCAGTGGATTCATTCTTGTGGGTATTGCATCTTATCTATTGAAAAAAATGGAAATAGTTTTCTCCAATATTTTGATTTGAAATATCTAGAACTCCATGTAATCATACATTAAAACCATCGGTATTTTATGTAATCAAATAGACAAGAAGAGGATGTGGCCTCTCTCACATTCACACGTGTACTAAAATTGTATGCCAACATATGAGAAATTCAAAGGGTAAAGAAATACATGATGAGTTCCACAATATGCTTGGGCTATTGGAAAGTCAAAATTTTTCTTAGCCACTTATGGCAAAGCAAATGTTTGTTGATCATATTCTATTATTGGTATGCCAGCCAATCCATGGTTATGAACTATGAGTTGCAGGTATCCAAGCCAAGGTTGTAGTCACCTTCACTTGCATTGATGGACTGATCCAACTATGGTAAAAAACTAAATCAGTACTTTCCAAGACAAGTTGTTTTAGAGAGCATCTACTAAATTTAGTACTTTCATGTATATCTTGTTTTACAAAAAACAGATGGTTCAACATAGGCAAGAGAGCTACTTGAAGACTATTATTTCTATATGAAGGAATAGCTACATAGGGACGATTAAGGAATAGCTACATGGGGGCCAGCATAGAAAAGGAGCTTCATTGACATTTATCATAGCGATTCAGTACCAATGGAGGTATATACCTACTATGAAGTTTTAAAACAAAAGGTTAGCCTATTTGTGCTTCACGTTTTCTTCAACTATCTAGTTAGAACAAGGTGCAATGAGTTTGTGTGTTCCATATATTTCAAGTAGAGAGGGAAATATTCAGTCTAAAGGCTTTGGTTCATAGGCCTTTATACACAACAGCAAGTGCATCTCCATTTAAACTCATAAAGCCAATTGTTTGTTGCACGGATTGAAGCCCCTTTTGGGGGCTATAGAGGTATGGCATCTTGGTAGGTAGCAACCATTCTAGCAACTAGCATCAATCTTGGTCAATGTTGGTAGTCCTCTACATGACATGTATAACATATAAGAAAATAGGAGTTGCTGGCATGAAATATCATAACAATCACATTAAGATAATGCAACATATTTTAGGGAAATTTAGTAAGGAAAGTAAGAAAACACTAGTTTGAAGGGCTTGCAGAAGGCACATCATAGAGCTCTCAATGACACTTCCACAAGCTTCTATATTTTTGGGGGATTACAAGGGGAGTTAGCTCTTTTGGGAGTACTTTTAGCATAAGCAAAGTGGTAGGTCATCAAGAGTAGACGTTTCACACTTAAAATACCTGCATTGAAAGGCCACAAGAGCGATAGACTCTTGTGAAGGTAAGGCTATCAAATTCCTTAATAATATTGCAGATCAAGACTGTGAAAGCATCTAAAGGTGATTTCTCTGACAATTGATGTGTCATAGTAATAGGACTGCAATAAACCTGTTGCCATATTCCACACCTTTGTTGAGATTTACTTATTGATAATTCATGTGCTCCTTATGCTTCTATATAGCAAGACCATCATACGAGGGGTTTGTCTACTTGATGGGGTTTTTGTGGAAGGAAAGGGAAGCTAATAAAGATATTATTTACCAGAAATATTCCACAAGGAAAAAACCAATCCTAAGCTCATCATTGACTAGCCACCTTACATAAATGGGGCCAAGAACCCTCTTTTGAAATCCTTCCTAAAGGGTAGCTTTTCCTAATAGATATTGGGGGTAGTCTTAGTTAGATTTACCTACTTGAGTTGTTGTTTCATGAACAATGGGATCTCAACATACCCACGACTGTGCTCATCAGCCTCCTATATATACTAGGGAGGAGCTTTGTTGTGGTTATTTTGTAGCTAAGGTGATTCCAAAAATTGAGAACTAAAGCATCTGAAAGTTCTAGCAAGAGGTTGTAATGTTAGAGTCATGTCAAGATATGAAGAGAGGTTCATGCTATTTTAGAGGTTGCCAATGCTAATGTTTGAGTTTCACCAACATTGTCTTTTTAATGAGGAACATATTTTTCTCCTTCCAAGTGAAGAATATGAATATCTTGATTCTTTGTTAGTAATAGATAATGATTGTAGGAGTTGCTAGCCTAAAGTCTTCACAACACTATTATACTTCTATTGAACTCCAAGATGGGGGTTCCATGGTATAAGCAATAGGGCATACAGTTGGAAGCACTGTATTTGCATTGGGAGCAAGTGATGTACAATCTAAAATGATGCATTTTTAGCCTAGAAAAGGGGCTTGCATGACTATTTTGTAGCCAATTGCGAGGAGGCTGGGACTACAATGAAAAGGCATACTGTATCTTCTACAAGAGACCGTGATTCACTACAAAGAGTGTTGGGGTACATAAGAAAAAGGGGATAGGGCATGCATGTGACAGGAAAAAGCAGGGGCTGAATTTTGCATTAGGGAAGGTCTTTCTTATTTTCTTAAATGCACCTAGGAAGCTCATGTAGTGACATAATATTTCCCCTACGTCTTTTGAGGACAGTGCATTACAGGCTAAGTTGACACACATACCAACCTTTACATAAGACTTGGTCCATCGAAGGCTATTCACTTCTTAGCTATTTGTTAGTTCATACAAATCAAAAGTAGAAGATAGCTATAGTGAAGCTTACATGAGGAGGCAATCATCCATGAAATAGCAAGTGCAATCTATCATCATTATTTATACCTTCATGTAGAGAAGGTGACAGTAGCTACTGTGGCAATGTTAAAATGTGGGCAAAAAGTACATCTAAAAGTCTATTATAGAATACACGAAGGGGAGTAGCCATAAAATAAAAATAATGAGTAGTCTTTAGCTTTCTAAGTCAAGATGGAAGATTGAGATTAAAACAAACTCCTCCTACTTGAATAATAGTCAATGCCATTATTGTCATTGCTTCCTTTGACCTAGAATCTTGATGCTTGTTTTTTGGAAAAAAATTTGCATCTATAGGATAGGTTACATTGGTTCTTACGGTCGACATTCATGTATGGACAAATTAATTTCCCCAACACTTTCCATCCCTAAGAGTTTGGAAGAGGAGGGATACCCTACAAGGATATGAGGGTGTAAGGACGACGATTTGCGATGACAAATAGCAGAATCGCTATTTGTGTCGCTATCAGCGTCACAAATGCAACGCTAATAGTAACGCAAATAGCGACGGTTCAGAAGAAAAAAACGTGGACTGAAACCCGAGCGCGTTATTTTGCGCACATTCACGAAAGAGAGAGTGAAAGGGAGAGCGAGAGGGAGAGCAAACATCTTGCATTTGAGAGGGAGAGAAAGAGAGAAAGAGAGAGAAAGAAGGCTCTCACCACCGCCACCGCCATTCGCAAAGAAAAGGAGGAGGTGTACAGAGGGCGAAGAGGAGCCGCCATCGCCAAGAGAAGCTGCTAAACCCTTCTTTGAGCCTTTACGGTGAGTGCATTCTCCATTCTTGCTTTGCTTTTGTGTACTCTCTCTCTCTCTCTTTTACTTGTTTTTGATATAATTCGTGTGTATTGAGAGAGGGAGAGAAAATGAGAGAGAAAGAGAGGGAGAGGGAGAGGGAGGGAGAGGAAATGAGAGAGGGAGAGTGAGAGGGAGGAAATGAGAGCAGGAGAGGAAGAGGGAGAGGGAGAGGGGGAGGGAGAGGAAATGAGAGAGGGAGAGGGAGGGTGCATTCTCCATTCTTGCTTTGCTTTTGTGTTTTTTCTCTCTCTTTTACTTGTTTTTGGTATAATTCGTGTGTATTGAGAGAGGGAGAGGAAATGAGAGAGAACGAGAGGGAGAGAGAGAGGGAGGGAGAGGAAATGAGAAAGTGAGAGGGAGAGGGAGAGGGGGAGGGAGAGGAAATGAGAGAGAAAGAGGAAGAGAGAAAAAACATTAAACATAATAGGGAAAGGGAGAAAGAGAGGGAGAGGGAGGGAGAGGAGAGAGAAAAAAATGAGAGGAGAGGAGAGAGAAAAAACATTAAACCTAATAGGGAAAGAGAGAAAGAGAGGGAGAGGGTGAGGGAGGGAGAGGAAGAGAGAAAAGGAAATGAGAGAGGGAGAGGAGAGAGAAAAAATATTAAATATAATAGGAAAAGAGAGAAAGAAAGGGAGAGGGTAAGGGTGAGGGTGAGGGAGGGAGAGAAGAGAGAAAAAGAAATGAGAGAGGGAGAGGAGAGAAAAAAAGCATCAAACCTAATAGGGAAAGAGAAAGAGAGGGAGGGAGAGAAAATGAGAGAGGGAGGGAGAGGAAATGAGAGAGGGAGAGGAAGAGAGAAAAGAAAATGAGAGAGGGAGAGGAGAGAGAGAAAACATTAAACATAATAGGGAAAGAGAGAAAGAGAGGGTGAGGGTGAGGGAGGAAGAAGAAATGAAAGAGGGAGAGGAAGAGAGCAAAAGGAAATGAGAGACAGAGAGGAGAGAGAAAAAATGAGAGAATGAGAGGAGAGAGAAAGAGAGAAAAAACATTAAACCTAATAGGGAAAGAGAGAAAGAGAGGGAGAGCGTGAGGGAGGGAGAGGAAGAGAGAAAAAGAAATGAGAGAGAGAGAGGAGCGAGAAAAAACATTAAACATAATAGGGAAAGAGAGAAAGAGAGGGAGAGGGTGAGGGTAAGGGAGGGAGAGGAAATGAGAGAGGGAGAGGAAGAGAGAAAAGGAAATGAGAGAGGGAGAGGAGAGAGAAAAAGAGAGAAAAAACATTAAACCTAATAGGGAAAGAGAGAAAGAGAGGGTGAGGGTGAGGGAGGGAGGGAGAGAAAATGAGAGAGGGAGAGAAAGAGAGAAAAAACATTAAACCTAATAGGAAAAGAGAGAAAGAGAGGGAAGAGAGAGAGGGAGGGAGAGGAAATGAGAGAGGGAGAGGAAGAGAGAAAAGGAAATGAGAGAGGGAGAGGAGAGAGAAAAAACATTAAACATAATAGGGAAAGAGAGAAAGAGAGGGAGAGGGTGAGGGTGAGGGAGGGAGAGGAAATGAGAGAGTGAGAGAAAGAGAGAAAAGGAAATGAGAGAGGGAGAGGAGAGAGAAAAAATGCGAGAGGGAGAGGAGAGAGAAAAAGAGAGAAAAAACATTAAATCTGATAGAAAAAGAGAGAAAGAGAATAAACATACAGCATAATAAAGAAAGAGAAAAGGAGAAAGATGGAAGGAGAGGAGATAATGAATGGATAAAAAGCAAAGAGAGAGTGGTGGCGAGGTCTGGTGCAACACCACGAGACGGGAAACACTCTGACATACATACATTAATTTGTGGGTGGGTAGGTGGAGACTTTACATACATTAATTTTTGCTGAGTTACAAGAGAAGAAATCCCTTCTCAAACAATTTAAAAACGAAAAAAAGTATGATAAAAAAAACAAATTGTTTATCGTCACGTAGACAAAATGGAAAACGATGAAGGCCTTGTTGTTCAAGATCACGAGGCATATCTTAATCAGTGTGTCCCATGTCCTTGCTCTCAATGCAAGCTAGCAATTAGATGAAAATGTCGATTGTCAATAGAACACATACGAGGCTTCGGCGAGTTTCAATCTGAGATCATTGATCATGCGATCTTGGATTTTTAGCAAACGGTAAGAAAAGTTAATATCAATCATGCATTGTACTCGCAAGCTAATTGAATACCATATACAAGAAGATTTGGTGTGGCTGGCAAATTTTCTATCCAGGGAGGTGACGTCTCGTCCCAAGGAGGAGTGCACCCTTTGCGGCCAATTAGAAGAGTTCGTAGGCGTGCGATAGATGGAGTGCCTGAGCCAATCCACCACTTGGAAAGTACTACCCAATCTATACTGTCAATACTAGAGGAGATATGCATCCTTTCAGACCTACCTACAATCTTGGAGCTTGAGATGGAGGCAATGATCGATGCATTGATTCCCATGGATGTCGAGACTTCTGATCCACTTAGAGAGGAAGCATCCATACCATTATATGATGGGTGCCGAGTATCTCGCCTGAAGACATTGCTTGCACTCCTAAGTGTGCAAGCAAAATATGGGTGGAGTGATGTGAGTGTGACCGAGTTGTTCAGGTACCTTGTATGTACGCTGAGTTGATTTCTTTTCGGCACTATCATTAAAAACATTTGTGCTTTTTCAAGGTGTTTTATGATTTTTTTCAGGTTACTGAAATACCTACAAATACCATGCCTAAGTCTCGTGATGATGCATGACATGTTTTATGAAAGCTTGGTATGGACTACAACAACATCCATACATGTGTCAACGATTGCATACTGTTTCAAGGAGAATACAAGACTATGGAGACATATCCAAAGTGTGGTGCTCACAGGTATCGACAAGACTTGCAAGAGTAAACCATCTCTCAAAAATTTCTTAAACACTTTTCACTTATCCCTCGCATAAATCACATGTTTTGTACGTCTGGCATGGCAAGCTTGACAACGTGGCATGCGCAGAATAGGTCCACAAATGGAGTTCAACGAATATCAGTGGATTCACGCGCATGGAGCCACATTGACTCTACCTTCCCAAGCTTTTCCCGAAAGCCAAGGAATCTTCAACTCCGTCTTGCAATGGATGGCGTGAACCCATTCAGTCTATGCTCAACTTATTATAGTGTGTGGCCTATAATCCTTGTCAACTACAATATCCCTCCCCATGGCTTTCTATGAAGAAAGGACATATCATCCTTAGCTTACTCATCCCCCGCCACTACAAAGTTAAAAATATGGATGTGTATCTTTGTCCATTAGTCCATGAGCTTAAGATTTTGTGGGAGAAGGGGGTCACTATGCAAGATATGAGCAAGCGCGATGGTCGATGGTCCGCCAATATTTGAGCCATTCTCATGTGGACGATGCATGACTTTTCGAGATTGAGAGAGTGCTCATGTGGAGAATGCATGACTTTTTGGGGTTCTCATTGGTAATATCTATCATAGCTCGTTCAAGTTTGTATTCATTGGATAGAGGTGTTGGAACAGGTCTGGTTACCTCAGTTTTTTATCATGCATGTCCATTATGCAGGCCAGAGTTAGACTCCTGAAGGTCACGAACCATGAAGAAGATGGTATATCAAGGACAGACTGCTTTCTTGCTAGAGGGTCATGAACTTAGGGAAGGTTTTCTTGGACAACCTCCAACATGTATGAATGCCGCAAGCTGGTACGAGCTAAAAATGGTCCACGCGGAGTCACATCCAAACGGAATGCGACGGTTCTAAGTTTTCTACCAGTTGCCATATTGGACCCACTTACAGATCAACCACTTGTTGGATTCCATGCATATTTTCAAGAACGTGGGCAGCTTACTATGGGACCACATCACAGGAAAGAGAGACACTAGGGGCGTGAATGGATTTAAAGGAGGTAGGCAAGATGGAGACACTTTGGCCGCAGTCGAGTGCTAATGGTCGCGTGCAGCTACATCATGCTCCTTGGGTTTTGTCCACTAAAGAAGAACACATTGTGAAGTAAATAGTCAAGTCTATCTGCACTCCGACGGGTATGATGCGTTCTCTCAAGTCTGCATTTTCTAAAGACGACCAATTATCAGGGCTAAAATCCCATGACTGGCATAAGATATGTCATATTTGTACCACGAATGGATTGTAATTGGCGCGCACATTTTGCTATTTGGAGTGTAGCCATTGTTCATAATTCTTTCTCATTTGTGTCAATTTGTACTACCGATCGCGATCGCAGGATGCCTTACTCTAGAAATACACGGGGCCATTTACAGGTTGTCGACTTTCGTGCAATGGATCTCATAGAAGAAGATTAAGACGTCCTCTATTGAATCTGTGAGGCAGGGAATAGTGGAGATGGTCTGTCTCTTTGAGAAATACCTACCTACCAGCATGCTCACGATACAAATCTACATTCTTGTGCATCTTTAGATGAAGTGGAGATTGCTGGACCTGTCCATACGTGATGGATATTCTTCTTGGAGCGCTTCATGAAAGCCCTGAAAGGCTTTGTGTGCAACAATGAGCTCGACCAGAAGGTAGCATGACTGAAGGTTGGTTGGTGTCTGAGGTGCTAGTGCATATTTCACAATGGCTACCAACGATGGATCTAGACAACAAAATGCTATGGTCACTGAAGGACGATGATAGACTGACCGAAGATGTAGTGGTTGGAAATGGGGTAGAAAAAAGAATAGATACTGCAATGGAGGAGAAGGTGAATTGCTTTTGTATGTTGCACCATGCCTCTATGGAGACGTGGCTCACTAGGTACCAACAAGCTAGCCAAGATCGAGAGGAAGCGCAATCTGAATTTCGACATAGTATGCGCCATCAAACGATTCGATATCCCGAGGCATGGAGGAGATGCCGCGGTTTATATCAACGCGATGATTGCATGGAGCTTTGACCACAGCATCTCGCGAAGGGGCGGATGTCTCAATCGAGGAGTGGGAATTCTCGAGGGGATGTAGTCCAAAGGTGATGACATGTTTAGAATTTTTTGTATCTATATTTTATATGCGACAACTAATTTGAGTGTTTCAATGTACAGTACGAAATATATAGTGCAACGTGGTCGCACGGACGGTATTTTGGCATGGAGTGTATTGACAAAATGCGCTCCACAACAGACTGTGGTATCATGGCAAGGTTCGAGCAAGAGAGCCAACGACAAGCCATGGATCCAAACATGGTTATAGATTAGATGGAGTACTTTGGAAACTTGCAAAGTATTATTATGGTGGATTACTGTAGCTTCTCCATGATACTATTCGATGTGCAGTGGTTCAAAGTGGTACTTGAAGGAGCTGGAGCAACAGTTCGACGAGGTCCATCTGGATTTCTCGAAATAAATTCCAAAAGAAAATAGACAGATTTGTGTGACATTTTTGTGTTGTTGGCCCATTGTGAACATGTGCATGAACTCATTTGTTTGTTAATTGTATTACGACATGGTACATGTCACACATAATCAAAGCGATGTTCTGAGCATAGATGAGGACAATAAGCAAATAGAGGGGTCCATATTGCAAGGGGTGGAGGCCACCGAAAGCTTGGAGCATGTAGAGGAGCCAGCATCGGGTAACAATGATGAAAATACAGGATTCCAAGAATTCTTTGAGAATGAGGTGGTCTCATCCTTTTGTGGTGACATGTCTATCGACCTTCCAATATATGCGGAGTTGTGTCAGAAGATTGATATGATACCATAGGATACTTCATACTTGGAGCATCCACTTACTCAAATTGTTGACTAATCGCTTATAAGGATACATAAGATATGCATTTTAAGTGAGATCGTTTTTTTAGGATTTATATTACCATGCTTTGTATGATTTAAATTGATTATGCTAACATCATTTTTTATCTGTGTAAGTGACATTTTTGGATACTTAGATCATCAGGATAAGTCGAGGGATGAGCAATGAGGAGTTGCAGGATATCTTCACACTCATGTCTTCAAATTAGATAGCAAGATTCAGAGAAATGGCGGACTAGGAGTTGTCTCGGACATCGTCAGGACGCTCTATTAGATCTACTTTGGCACGATCAGATGCTTCAGCTTCGAGCAGATGAGGTCAATGCTCCAGAGTTGGGCCAGAGGGAGGGAGTGCTTCAGGGTCAGGGGGATGCTACAAAGATATGAAGGCAGTGAGCTTGCAGTCGGCACGGGATACAGATGCTACTTCTCGCTCTCGTGGCGGTTCCAGGGAGCATGGCTCAGGTGGTTGCTGTGGAGGTATGGAAGCGGTGTCTCCATCTCGTCGTTCTGTTGGAGTTGTCACCTTCAGGATTTCTCATACCTATGGGGACGTCTACTCCAGTTACTTTGGCTTTTGCTCAGCCGTCTTCAGGTGGCACCCTTATGGGTGCTACACCGATAGATACTACCCCGATCGGTACACCAAATGTACATGGGTCTCTTAGATATGCCCAAGAGCGTGGTCACAAGTGGGAGAGGACCCATCTTAGGCATACCCCAGAGGGATATGCCTATCTTGTCGATGATAGGTCAGGAGTCATCATCATGAATGATGAGGGGAGGAGGATGATGGCTCGCATGAGAAAGTTGTACCAACAAGTTTTTCGGCACAACGTCTTAGATCTTTGGAAAAACATACCGAAGAGGAGCAAGGACTACATAGTAGCATCCTTGTAGGAGGAGTTTTCGATTCCAACAACACCAAATAGATTTCCTATGGGCTGGATGATGGACTGTATGCGTGCATATATGTTAGACAGACGATCGAACGCACGCAAGGTACTCAAGAGTGGGGCTGTAAAGCCTGAGTGGCTAGACACAAACGACTGGCGTCAATTAAGGGAGGAGGCTACAGATTCTCCATGATGTTGAAGTCAGCAGTGCGAGATAACAAGGGCACGACTAGAGGCCGGAGTGGTCCATCATCTTAGGAGTGGCGGCCACAGGACATATCTGGAGGACTTTGTAAGTTTTTCTTTTGTTTTGCTTGCTTATTTTTTTGTAATATCCTTTGTACTAACAATCATGTTTCTAACAGTTAGTATTTTGTTTTCTTTGCAGCACTCCATTACAAATCGTGATCCGACCGGCCTTGAGACTCGATATGCAGAGAGGCGAGGTCTCACTAAATTGATTGACTAATTGTATAGACGCGGCGGCCCTATAAGTCACTCATCTTTCTTATCCGTAGTTACCATGTTTAATTAGAATGCATTATTGTATAGTGGACTGATGTGGAGTTGTTTCTTTTTTTGTAGAGTCCATTCGTCGATGCTCCTTTGCGGCGGCAGAACGAGCTTTTGGATGGTGAGGATGTATAGCTCGCCCTTGGATCCCTGGAGCTCACACATCCTTCTTTTTTAGTCACCTGATCTGTGTAGATATTTTCTATATAGTAGTGATATCGTGCCATGATTGTACCAATCACTTTCATTATGCGATCATGTATTTATTTCATGTATCAGTGTTATGATTTAAGTACACTTTGTTTTTATTTGCACGAGCATTGTACACAGTGCAGAAACTATTTTGTATGGCCCAAATACAAAACACAGTGCTATATGTGGTAGGGCAGCTTGCTCCCCTGCCGCAATTTTTTTTCCTTGTTACCGTCACTATTAGCATCACAAAAGTACCTACATGCATCATTATTGGCATCGTTATTAGCATTGGAGAGCGTCATTATCAGCATTGTTATTTACGTTGGTATCAACATCACATTTGCGACTCTGATACCGACGCAAATAGCGACGCTGATAACGACACTAATACCGATTGTTCTATGGTATCGCCAATAACGATGCTTTTTGCGACGACGGGGAAAATTTTCTTTATTTACATTTTCGTTGCTTTTAACGTCGGTATAAGGCTTATATCTTGTAGTGATGTTAATGTTGAATTTAAAATTGGCTATAACAGTTAGAAGTAGTCTAGAAGTCTAGGAAAATATATTTCTACATGAGTAGATAAGAATAGATACAAGCCAAAGTGTATATAGACTTGTGGGGCCTATGTTGCTTAAGAGTTGAAGGTTATAATTAGATATTTGATGACATCATGGAGAAGATGTACCATGCATATCATTGTGAGTAAAATTTTAAATTTTTCCTAACTTTCAATAATTACAAATCAGTTGGAGGTTGCATGCTTACATGATTGGGATGCTCCATATTCATCTCAAGGTATGAGCATCTCAGTCTATAGTTGTGAGAATAAGTATAGTTGTTGGTAGTTTGTCTAATAGGTCGAGTTCATCTCTGATTCTATCCATCATAACTATGTATATCATGCTTTAGATTATGATGATATTGGTCCTCTCAAGCTCATTACTAATAATCAAATTGTTATGCTCTTTCTATGATCTCATTGTAATAAATGCATCATTTAGTACTTGCTTTCTGTCTACAATATCAAAAGTTAAGATATAAGCAGGTGTCTCATGTAGCTAATGAACCTCTTATGTATATTATATCATGCTTTAGATGGTGATATTGGTCTTGCTTGTTAGTACTAATAATCAAATTATTATGCTCTTTCTCTCAACTCACTCGAATCAATACATCATTTAGTATTTGATTGCAAGTCTATAATTTTAAAAGTTATTTGTTACAAGTAGGTGTCTCATGTTGCTAGTGGTAAACCTTTTTATGTATGCTACTGTTTGAAGCTTTAGTGCGATTGCAACATTTCAAAATCATAGGCCTTTTTGTTGTTCATTAGGTTTATATTTTCTAAGTATTGTTATGCTTCTCACACCTTGAGTGGTGACAACTTATCATTTGTTTTAGTGAATGAAGCTTCAGATTAGTCTTATTACAACAACTATAAATAGATTGCTTTAGCTTCTTTTGCCAATGTCGGTCCTTATATATCATGGATCTTTTAATCATTCCCTACACAGGAAAAAAAAGGGAATTCCCTATCAATGCCCTGATTAAGAATATACGTAAGTAGGAAAATTAAATCATAGGAAAAATGGAACATTTCCTAGTTAGAGAAATTTCCTACATAGAGAAAATTTCCTATGTAGGAAAATTTCTACTTTACTTTTCTTGCTTATGTGTATTTTTAATTAGGGAATTCCCTTTTTTTCCTTATGTAGGGAATGGTAAAAGTTCCTTGTGTGAAGAGAGCTTGATTTTCACCAAAAGGGACCTTTGCCCATTAATAGCAAGTTTCTTGAAGGACTTCAAAGAAGAGGAACAAGAATGTAATCATGATGGCATGAAAGAGACTTGATTGGTTTTATAGATAAACCAAGTATATTATTTTGTAATTTTCTAGCTAGGATACACTCCTATCCCTTTACTTATGGGATACAACACTTTTATCATAGCACTATCTATCACACCATACATCTTAGCATTATAGATATTAATGCATAGACTGGTGATAAGAAGGAATATCCTATTTTTCTTTTTCCTATCATTTGGCATCTTTGAGATCATCTATTAAAGGTGATTACAAATCCACCACACAAAGTGACTTGCAAATTACTTTTACTTTTCAAATGAAGTATTTCTCTTTGTCATTTACTTCTTTGATGGACATCTTTAAAGAGAACTCTATATTCAATAACTTGGACATATATTCCTGTTCCTTTCATTTTGGACAACTTTTTTTATCTATAGTATTGAAACAGTGAATGCCTTGATTCAATTTTATACTTCCCCTACAATTATGGATAGTCATCTATATGAAAGTGTGCTTGATGGCATGCATTTGAGGAGAGAATCTTATATGTTTAAAGTATAAGGCCCCTTGGATTGAATGAACTTGTCTCTAAGCAATGCTTGTACTTGAATTAGTTTCAATCTAGGGTTATGTGAGAAATATCAAAACTTGTGGAGACTTAGTCAAATTGCATTACTCTAGTGCTCTTGCACCCCTATTTGTGAAAAAACTTCTCTCATCAAAATGTAAGAAATACATGTAATAGAAATCTGTTAGACACATTGCATGTGGAAGCTTTAATGTTGACTTCTATCGAGAAAGGTACTCTATAAGAAATAGAAGTCACTAAAGCAATTGAAGAATGCAAGAATAATAGAAGATCAAAGAATATCTTTGGGATATCCCAACCTTGATTTTGTAAGTTGTTATGGTTTATTTTTCCCTAGATACTGAAGGTGTTATTTAGATTTGTGCTAGATTAAGTTAAACTTACATAATATTACTTGTATTTGTGCTTTGAAAATGTGTTTCATAGATGAGAATCTAGTTACCTTTTTAAGCTACTATTTATGGAATTGAGTTTTGATACATTGTACGTGTGTTGTTGTCTTTGTATCCCTATTTTAGATCCTTTAAGACGTTTTTATTAAAGATAAAGTAACCTCTTTCTTGATGTGTAGAAGAGGCTTCATCTTGAAGATAGCTCCTAAAGTGGAATTTTTGACAATCATATGCTTTCCATTATGTGAGAGAATTAAACCTTCATTATTGCCACAATATTTGATGCATGAGAAATATCACTCTCCAAGAGGAAAGGCTACCATGCAAAACACGTATACGCACACATATAGATAGGATTTTACTCAAGACATTCATGAACTTTGAATAATTAGAAATAACTATAAATAATCAATTGCAAATTCTTTTGCATTGCCTTCACAAAATGTTTTTGCTCTTCACAATACCACCTCTCTCTTCCAAGGTGCACTGAGCTTAATCAAAGATCTCCACAACACTTTCACACTTGGCATTGTCTCTACATCTCATTTTAATTTCTCACTCCTAAAGTGGTAGAACCACTAGTTGTGCCCTAGTTTTCTACTTTATTTTTAATATGCACAACTCTCCCTTTTTAATTTGGCTTGTATCCACCTCTTTCTCATTAGTACATCACCCCCAATATAGACAAGCCACCATACATATATGAGAGAGAGAGAGAGAGAGAGAGGAAAAGAAGAACAAAGCCTTTTAGGTAGTTACACGAAACAATCCCAAGATAAACTCCCACAATTCCAAGATTTGAAACCTTGTGGATTACAAAAAACATTCTGGCAAGACCATATTATCTAGTCAAGTTGTCGTACAAGATTTTCTATTTTATTTTGACCACCTCTTAGCTTTTGTGAAGGTGGTTACAAACCTAACCAATGTACAATAGAGCTTTTTTTGGGCAGGAAACAATCCTCATATACCTTAAGGTATATCCCACAAGTCTATAACTAAGGGAGGCCAAATATAGCTTGATGTCTGAAATTTGGAAAGATACAAAAAAATATATGGCTCACGTTAGGAACAACACTTACAAGAGAGCAATTTCCAAAGGCCCTTTTCTAGAGAAAAATCTCTAGTCATTTAAATAGTAAGGCTTCATCCTAGAGAAAAACTTGGCAACCCTCTATATTTCTTAAAAATAAAAAAGGAGAGGTCCTCTAAGACCCTTCGAAATGAAAAGCTGGGCAGCCCTCCAAATTTGAGGCCTGAAATTTTCCTGCAATAGTAAACTTGCATTCCTAATAGTACAATTGTATTTGCATTTTTACATTATTACCTCGGAAGTAAAACAGATTGCAACTGCTTTCAGGCCTCGCTGTTTCGAGGTTATTGAGGTGTCAATAGCTTGCACGGCGAATAGCTAACGCATACCATCATCGGATTCGGGTATTTTGCCTACACTCGTCGTAGCTTCCGAGGGAGGGTATAGATCTCTAGACTTATCTTGAATTGCAGGTGGCAATATAAATTGATAACTACTGTGAGCATCCTGATCACGACTAGGAGAAAGGCGGTCGTAATTGCGGCTGCTGTTGGGTCGGACATAAACTTTGGCTTTGACAACAATGCTCCGGACAGTAAAGCCAGGGACAACAGCGAACATGACCTTCTCAAGGACGGCGCCTTCGGCCGGTGATATACTCCCCTGCTGCAGCTTCTCCTCGTCCCGCGCCTTGTTCATCTTCTGCATGTACATCGCATCGAAGACGGAGTCCTCAGCCACCCACATGATCTCAGCAGTGGGGTTGAAAGAGAGAGCAAGCTTGTGGATCAGCCAGGCGGATTTGGCCATCCTCAGGAGAGTCTGGAACAGCATACTGTCGGGCCTGCGCAAGGCAGACGCAAGCGTGGAGCGGATTCGATTCTTCTGGTTAATATCGTCGGCCGCATTACTGCTGCTCAGCTTCTGCGCTCTCACGGAATACAGCAACAGTAAGCTACAACTTCTTGCTTCGAGGATTTGAGCGAAGACGGCCTCGAATGCGCAGACCTTGGCCTCGACGTATCTCCTGAAGTCGTCACCACTGCCCCCATCGAGCTGACGCAGGATGGCCTCGGGGTCGAGGTCCCTGCTTTTGGTGA
Source organism: Lygodium microphyllum (assembly GCF_053477565.2). Lineage (NCBI taxonomy): Eukaryota > Viridiplantae > Streptophyta > Polypodiopsida > Schizaeales > Lygodiaceae > Lygodium > Lygodium microphyllum. The sequence goes on along the minus strand of NC_141154.1, from coordinate 134,667,589 downwards.
ACACGTCGAGCAGGGCCTTCTTGCGAGCTGCGGGCGAGCGGAAGAGAGAGACCGGCGCGCCCTCGATCCCGAATGTCGGGCTCTCGAAGCCACCAAGGAAGGCCCGGCACGCTGCTGCCTGCAGCCCAAGCCGGCTCATGAGCTTAGCTTCCTGCAGCACCTGATCCTTATCCGCGTCGTCATGGACCCCGCCATGGTCGACCAGGATCACGAGCTTGTGTTCCTCCCTCACTAGGTCCACAAGCTCGTTTATAAACCCCTGCGACTCGTTGTGCAGCGACGCTGCGGCCTCGTGCAGCTGCGGAGGAATGGCCGCCCCGTCCTCGTACGAAGCCGTGTCCGCCACCGTGTTCTGCGCATTCAGTTTCTCGATCATCTGCATGCACTGCGCCTTCTCCTCTTCTAGCGTTGCGATCTGCTGCGCCTGCTCCTTTATCTGGCCCTTCATGCTCTCCAGGTGGTCTCGATGATCGGCTGCATTGAGATAATCCCCATGCCTCTGCTTGCCGCCAGCCATGAGCGTCATGAGATGCTTAACACGCATCAAATCCTGTTGCAGCTGGTACGGCATGCGCTCCAGGCGTGAAAAGAGAGCGTTAAGCTCTTGATGGTGTTGCGGGGCATCCCCACGGCTATACATGGACGCTGAGTTAATCCTGGTGCCGACTACGGATTGGGCCTGCACAGGCTGATCTAGAACCTATGCTGCTGATGATTTCCCCCGCCCTGCCTAGTAATTATCGTCTCTGCTTTGCCTCCTGGCACCACTACTCTTGACCTTGTATCTTGACTCCGCATCTTCTCTCTCACCCCCGCGCTTTCATGCACACCCTCCCTTCAAGTTCTGGATACCAACTTGTATGTCTTGACTATCGATTAACAGACGCTGACACCTCCAACTTGTCTGCCTTGACAATCGATTAAAAGACGCGTCGTGCCAGCAACACAATCATCACGTCTCGCTGTGTCTATTTTCATGTTTTCTTTTTGTAGTAGACACGGCCGTCGGCCACTTCCCGCACGCGAAGACTTTTGACTTTGAAATATGTTACTTCGTGAAAGGTAGCACGATTTGGCTCTAGCCTCTTATATGTGCAGGAATTTCTTGTTGCTTGATATCACGTGGGTCGTGAAGACTAAGAGGGCCTTCCCACATAGACTATACCTTTAATAAATGCTTTCTCTATAATTTCACATATCAATGTGTGCTTTTATTTCCAAACTTCACTTTTTGGTGCAATTAGAAATGCAATACACAATTTCTATTTACACTATGAGCCCCATCTTATCCTAGGGCTATATGGTTAAGGGGGCACCAATGAACTAGTTGTTCCACTTTGGTCACACCCAATCACTCTACGAAAGGTTTTTAACGGTGTCAAAACCATCCTTTGGTTGGCTGGTGAGCTCCTACATTCTTATGTTGGCCAATTAGAATCATTAACCCTCTTAATGCTTGGGTTACGATAGCTCTTTTTGCAAGGGCTAGTAGGGGAATCAAAGGGGTATGGAAACCCCACCATGCTCACCTTACTCGCATTAAGTCAAACCATGTGAGGACTAGGGGCAGTGAGTTTTCCCTACTCCCACTTCACCTAGGCATGACTAGGCCCAAAACCCACAAACACTCCTCTATTACCAACAAGTGGTGATTCAAACAATAGAGTATTACATGAGAACTCCATGGTCATCAAGACTTCCAATCCTTGATTGAGCGAATCAACAATGCCATACTCTTAAGGGCACGAAGATTGGTATAAAGCCAAGGATAAAGCATAATGACAATCATTTCAAATCTCATGCATTTAAAAGAAAAACATTTGCATGTGGTCTTGCACGTGGTCAAAACCCTTCTTGTTGTTAATAATACTTACCAAAGAAACCTATTCCTTAATTGTGTTTTAGGTGAAAGAAAATCATATTGAGAGCACTCAAAGCTTTCATCTTGAGTTTGTCAAAAGTGAGCAAGAATATAATTTTCCTTCAAATGCATCTTTTATAATATAATGGATATGATGATTGAAATGACCTAGCTTACAAGACATTTGAAGTATATGTAAGAGTCCCCTAAAATCAACAAGCAACCATCAAGCATTGTTCAATTATACAATTGGTATTGGAAGGAGCCCCATCACAAACATGTTTTTTTTATAATGCATGATTACATTAAAGCGGTGAAGAAAATACGTACAACACCAAATATGGGCTATTTAGAGCTACTCTTCCAACACTCTTATAAGGTTTTTGTGGCTACTTTAGTTTCTTGAATAGAATGTTGTCTATACTAGAGATTCTTTTAGAGCCAAAAAGGTTGTTCAATGTTGAAGCCTTGTCTTGAGTGTGGGACCGCATCTCCCATGGCAATCACATGCAGTTGATCTTATTTATCTTTAGTAAAAAGCTTGTCATTTCTTTGTTTCCATGCTTGTTGTCACAAGCATGCTATTGAACATGTTGTTAGAGCCATTTCAAGTTAGAACTACTAGAGTGAAGTAAAGTAGTCCCATTGAAAATTTTATCATCACCATTATTATTCAAGTTAGCTTTTTGCAAAATTGCTAAGCGCCCATTGGTTCATTCCTTCAAGTGCATTACAGTTTTCCAATAGAAGACCTTAGGCCCCATGCACACACTAGTTTGAATGAACTAGGTGCATTTTCCACAAACAAGCCTATTCTTTCACATGACCTTGATGGACATTGAAATTCAAAAATTCAGATTGAATTGGTGAATAGTGGTTGGCTTGATGGAAGTGGAATAGCCATCACCAACAAAAAATCTAGCCGTCTTTTAGGTTGGGTATCATGGACATGGTGGATATCTTGTGCCTCTCTGTGATAGCCTTTTCCAATAACTCTTCACACATGTTAGCATGTGCTCCTATAAGCAAAGATCGTTCAAAGGGATGTGAAACCTGCCTAGGTACTAGTAGCCCGAAGATAACATAGCATTTTGATGAGTGTTTACGAGGGCATCTCAAGGTAAAGGGGAACCCCCTATCCCTGTACTTCTTGGTATGACAACTCGAGTAATGGGGTTTCCCTCTATGTACTACCACAAGTGCAATTGGGCTCTACTCTCCATTGGTTTCACTTGTTATGGACTAAAAATTGTCCAATGCTTGTAAAATGTGCATGACTACACCTTTCCTAAGCGAGAGATATGTTCTCTACAAAGTCAACCAACTTGCACGAGGAAGGGTTCACAAAAGTGACCTACGGCTGCTTACACATTGGGCAAGAGTCCATGCTTGCCTTGAAAACCATTCATAGATTTAATTACACATAGGGCACGCCCTTTTTGCCAACAAATATGAGTTGATCTATTGGTTGGCCCACTAGTCCTATACATCTCCCCTTTGGAATTGGTGGCGGTTCAACTCTTGATGGTTGCAAATCTTACTTTTAATGTGAATGGTGTTGTCCTTATGTGCTATGGGTGCAGACAGAATGTTGGATGGGGGATCTCTGCCACCTCGGATTGTTCGACTATTAAGTGCAAAACCCACAACCTATCTACGTTACACGTACCCCTATGGCCATTGCCATCCACCTCTGTGTGTAATTGGCCTAATAGGAACCTTTGGCTTAAGTGGTTTGAGTGTATTGACATGGAAATGGGTGTGTGAGTTCAAACCTCGGGTTCATCCTTAAGGCATCTTTCAAATTTCAACCCTTTCTCCAAAAAAAAAGCTCAAGTGGTTTGGGTGTATTGACATGGAAATGGGTGTGTGAGTTCAAACGTGGGGTTCATCCTCAAGGCATCTTTCAAATTTCAACCCTCTCCAAAAAAGAAAACAGAAAAAACTGGCCCACTTGCCAACGGAACTTCACGCCACTTGCAACTAATAATGCCAACGGACGCCCACAACACATCACCTTGACTTGCCAGAGTCTCATCGCACGGATAGCACGATACTAGCTACTTTCACTTAAGCGCGTCGAACATTTCGAACTAGTGCACGGGAACACCCGCGTCCTGCTCTTTGTTCTGTCTATTCTTCGTCAGTAATTATGTTAGGGAGTCTGTCGTCCTCCGGATCAGTAATTGTGGCGATAGATTTCGGCACCACCTTCTCTGGTTATGCATACATCCACAAGGCTCAGCCAGGCACAGTCTTTAAAGTATACGACTGGCCTAGCACAGCCAATGGAGGCAGCACGCCCTATTGCAAGACACCTACAAGTCTGTTTTATGCTAGGGATCCGGCTAATCCTGATAATTTTGTGCTCAAGGATTGGGGATGGCCGGCGTTAGTGGCATACACTCAGGCTGCCCGATCAGTGCGACGCACCAGTCAGCCCGTCGACTCCGCCCCCGGCCACCATAATAATGTACTTACTGATGCAGGCTACTTCGCCACACAATTCAAGCTGGCGTTGTTCCGTGATGAGGATTGCAATGCCCTCAATAACAGCCTGCCGGGGGACCTCACAGTTGAGCGCCTCATTGTCGACTATCTTCGTTGCGTGTCTGACTACATCATCGGAGATTTGCAGGTGAAGTACGGTAAGCATTTCAGTAAGAGGGGCGTGGATTGGTGCCTGACTGTGCCGGCCATCTGGGATGAGCGGGCCAAGCAGATGATGAAAAACTATGCGCAGAAGGCAGGATTAGTGACGGGGCCCTATTGCCCGGCGTCAGATCGGGACACGGCGAGCCCTTATGCGCTCGGGATCATTCTTGAGCCAGAGGCCGCGTCCCTGTACTGCCAACAGCATGCCAAGAAGGTGAATATCAACCTGCGGCAAGGCGACAAGCTTATGGTGGCTGACATCGGAGGGGGCACCATAGATCTGGTAGTGCACGCCAAGACGGATGATGACCCGGAGAGCATGAAGGTGGATGAGGTGGTGAGCGGCTATGGCTGCCTCGGTGGCGGGACGTTCCTCGACAAGGCCTTCTTCAGGATGCTGTCGGAGAAGATAGGCTGTTTCGAGAGCTACTCCGAGGCCAACCCATTGATGCGGCTCAACATCTCCAAATGGTGGCAGAGCGTGAAGACAGGCTTTGACGGACGCGGGCACACGGCCTACCTCGACATCAGCAGGGGCCTGTCGATCGCGTGGATGGAGCATGACAAGCGCATGGGGGTGTCGCGCTACGACGACGAGTACGAGCAGCTGCGGCTGCGGGACACCGACCTCATGGAGGTTTTCGACAGTGAGGTGGATAAAGTTCTAGAGCAGATCGGGCAGGAAATCAATGGCGTGAAGGGTGCTGATGGTGGTGGGGGGCTTCTCGGGCTCTCGCTATCTGCGACAGCGGGTTCTGCAGGCCTTCAGGGATAAGGTGGATCATGTCATAACGCCCGACGATCCAGGTGGCGCCATCTGCCACGGCGCGGCCCTTTTGCATCTGCAAGAGGGGACGTTGATGATCTCGCCATTGAATTCGCGAATAGCGAGGCGGACATATGGGTTCGGGATAAGCCGCCCGTGGAAGGAGGGCGAGTCGGGCGACCCCATCGAGCACAAGTGGGTGAATCAGGACGGTAAGATCGAGTGCCATGCCGTATTCTCGCCCCTCGTGCGTATAGGAGACAGAGTCCGCATAGGAGAGAGTATTTCGGAGCGTTACTGTCCCATGTACAAGAAACAGAAAGCCATGCGCATTCGGCTCTTCAGCTCCACCCAAACGTCCCCCAAATACACGACCGACGATGGATGCAAGTTGGAAGGCAGCTTCGAGGTTGACATGAGCGATGGACTGGATCTAGGCTTACAACGGGAGGTAGTTGTGACCATGTGCTTCGGGGGTTCTACAATCCAAGTCACTGCCGGTAAGAGCTTTGGAAACATGTCCAAGATGGTATCCAACGTTGCTTTCGTTGCAGAATAGCTCGGAGCGAGGGTAAGTAACTATGTCTCCAATATTTTCCATATATATGTAAGAGATCGAAGCTCGGGTAAGTAATTAATATATCCACTATTTCCACACATATAAGAGCTCCAATTATTGGTCCTCGTCTTAAGAGAAGGATCATAGTCTTAAGAGAAGGATCATAGGCTTCAGATTAATTGTTCACATCTTTTTCACAAAAGTGAACTATGAACTATGAGCTATAAACTATGAATTGTGGGGAAGGGGGTTTTGAACTATTACGAATTTTGTTAATTGTTCACATCTTTTTCACAAAAATGAACTATGAGCTATAAACTATGAATTGTGGGGAAGGGGGTTTTGAACTATTAAGTATTTTGTTATAATTAGATGTTTAATCAATCATATACACATATGTGTGTGCTTTATGAAAATCACATGTTTTTTGAATTGTATTATGTATTTATCCAATCATATGAGGGTTTTTTGCTTTTTAATTTCTAGAATACTCATTAATACTAAATGATTTTCTAATATTTTAAGAATCCAATTCAAATCCTAACATGTAAATTAATTAAACAAACAAACATTTTGAAATGTGTCTTCTAATGATGCTAAATGTTATGTTGTGTAGGTTCTCCAATTGTCTAACATGAAGGAAAATAGTAGAGAGGTTTTTTAATTGTAACACAAAAAATGCATCATGTCAATCATTTTGCATGCATAACTGCATGTAATATGTAGTGCGTATGAGGGGTTCGTTTTTATATATCAAATTGTGTATATTTCCTGTAACAACCATATTATTATAAAACAAGTGTACACATTATTGTACCATTGCTTGGTTCAATTCATATACATCTTGTAAAGGACATTGAAGCTATTGCTTTCTGGAATTTAACTATGGGGGTTGATACCATCAAAATAGGAAAAGGAATGTGTGAAGCATTTGATAAGTTAAATCTCCCAGAAATTGTAGATAGTTTCACACTTTTGTTATAGAGGAGATTTTTGTAACTTTAATGGTTTGAATTGTGTTTCCTTTTCTCAATTTAAATAAAAAATCTATCTTTTATCACCTTGCTAACTTAGGACTACCATAATCTAATGGGAATAATAAATCCATTGTTATTGAATATTTTTATCTCTCTACTTTTGAGAATATTGAGAGAATCAAATACATAAGTATCTTTGTGTAGAATTTGTAGCATGTTTATAATTTACACTTATTGTGTATATAGTTCATTGTATCAAAGTTTGTCACGTTTGTTGGTATAAAAATATAGATTCATAGTTGTATATTGAATCAAGTATAGGCCTAAGAAGTTGTGAGGTATGCTTAGGTATTATGACTTGATACAAATGTAGAATATATTTTACTTTACCTTATATAAGAACATAGGTTTACTTGAATCAAAATGCTATTATCGGTTATGTTACTTCTATACATTTCTGTCTAGAAAACATAAGCCAAGTCCATATTCATTACATGAAGAACTTATTTTCCTTTCGACTCAATTTTTGCAATCTAAATACCAAACTGTCTTACATGTTTTGCAACATTGAAAGATGGCTACACACACACACACACACACATTAATAGAAGATAAAAGGCAAAATATCATTTTAAGCTTTGGGTCTTAAGGTGCTTATCTATTGAGAATATGCAATCCCCCCTACTTGTAATAGATCACCCCTCCCCCTCCCCTTTCTTGATTACAAAACTGTATAGTTTTCACTCCAAGTATAACACAATTTGTATGGGTTGCATTTTGCGTTTCATGTCCATTGTCTCTTAGTATCAAGATCAACCATGGTATGCACAAACTTATGCTCCATGGCATGGATTGCTTTTCCTCCTTACATAGCATATAAGAGTATTTTAGTTAAAATGGAAAAAATATCATATTATGGAAAAATTAAAATTACCAAGCTCACACACACACACAC